>NC_087267.1:24633716-24947466 GCF_015220805.1 Pogoniulus pusillus | reverse complement strand
TGTGAGTGATTCTGAATAGATAGTGTCTATGCTCTTGAGACAAATTTCTGAGCATGTTGTTTCAGCAGTACTGCAGTTCACGGGCACTTTCACTGTCAAAGGTTTGGAATTTCAGAATTTTAATAAGCAGACATATTTTTAGCAATGAGCCATCTAGAAAATACTACTCACTGATACCCTCAGGTAATTTTAACATCCTTTCTGATCTTGCTGCTCTTTAATGTCCCTAGAAAGTTGTACATATGGGTTGATTCAGTAAGGTCATTCAGCATGGCTGGGAGTACTCTGTCATTGCCAAGGGTTATGCTGTGCTTGGAGCTCTGGAAATAGTGTGGGAGCCTCAGATTTTCAGAACATACGAAAGGATTACTTATGTACTTGCTTTCATCTCCTTTCAGCCTTTAGAATTCGTGTAACAGCTTAGGAAAAAGCACAAGCCAAAGATGCTGTCTCTCTTTTAGAGGTACAGGAATTCATAGGGATTTCAGTTATAGTCACTGAAATTCTAGCTGCTACAACTCGCTTGTTGAGTGGCAGCTGGCAGGCAAGGATGCATGTCACAGGACCACGCTGAAGGATTTGTTCTGTGTTTTCTTGGTGAGATAGATTCAAATAATCAGGAGAGAGAGAAGATGGAAACTGTGACACAGATACTGTAGTAAAGAGAGAGGGAGCAAATTATAGCCCCCACACTTCAGAAACAAGAGGATTACTTTTGGTTTCCTTCTGTCACAGAGTAATAATAAAAATTATAGTATTGTGGTCCCAACATCAGTGGAAGAAATGTCACTGAGCCTTCAGCTAGTCAAATAGCATAGCCTAGAAATTAAAGATACTGACTGCTTTGAGTAAAATTTTTCCCCTTAAAGAGTACCTTTCTTAAAATAGATTTATCTCTGCTAAGCAGAAAAGCAGATTCAGTGTCCCACAGCATTCAGAGGTACTGTAAGGTTATTACTGTAACATGTTTATCATTTCATCAAGCAATGTTATTCATTGAAGTGTCTGGGCCTTTTCCTTTCACGAGTCTCTGAAATGGCAACATGACAGGACTTCATAACCTCTACTTTATGCAATGGCTGGTCATTTCTCTGATTTGTCTATGTCTCAGAGGAACCAGTTATGTCTCTTCCTCTAAACAAATGGAAAGGACTTTGTCTGGTGGGAGACCCTTTCTTATAAAAGAGCTCTTGGTTACCTTAAAGCCTAAGGGCAGAAGATAGCATTGTAAGATAAGCAAGTGGACCTTCACACATGCAAAACAGAGCAAGGAACATATTTCTTTCAAATAACATAACTGATCCCCGTGTTCAAATCTGTGAGATCCTCAAAAAAGATTTCAAGAGGGAAGATCAGAGAATTGGAGGCAGCAGCTGTGTAGTTTGACTCATGAAGAAAATAACTTGAAAACTAGATTAAAGAGGAGCTATGAAATAAATAAGAAGCAGATAAAATTAAATGTGACTTAAAAATAGCCAAGGGATTGAAATCTTCATTTAATACTACCTTTAACAATAAATGGAAAGAAAAGGAAGGCTAGGTAATTAGAAGACAATTGAGATCATGTAAGAATAGCTATTGATAAAACATAGGTTTGGGAATACTTGAAAAATGTAAACAGAGGCAAATCAGTCATTCCAGATGATGCTTAATCACTGAAACTCTCTGGGCATCTAACCACATACAAAGACCACTAGCAACTGGCATGTCAGTGGAGACTTGGGAAAGGGAAAGACATTACCCAGCTCCAGCATGGGGAAAAAAGAGAGGAGGGATAACAGAAATTACTATCTAGTAAGGACAGCAAATTAGGTGTGTGTGCTATGTGATAAAGCTATAGAAAAGGACAATTTGATTTCAGTGTGCTCTCATGAACAGATCACAACACAGAGGAAGGAGACAGCAGTTTATGTCAAACTTCTGCTTAATTTTTCACCCATATATTTTTCTTACTATAATGGCAAATTAGAGCGACATTTCAAAGGTGAACAATGGAAGTTAACTAGGATTTGAAGACCTCACTGTCAGGAAGATTTAAAGAGCTAAATATGTACAGCAGTTAAACAATTTAGAAGGAGAAATACAACAAAAAGTGACTACATGGAAAATTTGAACACTAAGGTGAGAGAAAACCAGAGATAAGTCTCCTTATAGGAGCTTATTAGGTTGAAGAAGATAGCATGGGCATTACTATGAGTCTTTGCATTGAACAGGTAAGGAAATGCCATAAATCTTGTCCATACCTATCTTCAGTAGGCAGATCTATCAACATTTTGTTCAGTTTAATCAGCAAATACTGTCTTAGACTTCTGGAGATCAGATGTTAGGCAGAAATCCTGATGGTGAATGAAATTTTGGTCCTTGTACAATGTGGGCAGTGTCAATTTGGACAAGTTTGCCTCTGTTTTTCAGCCTTTAAATTTTTATTGTTGCCCTTTGTGCCAGGAGCTCACACATGTATAGCATAATTGTATTCCTGCATAGGATGGCCAGTACCTGGCCCAGATTATTTCCCAAGTTAGCCTGAATGTATTCTGGGATGACAGCTGTTGATAGAGGCTGGAACTGTGCCATGGGACTGACATTTCTGCCACACAAGTGATTGTATGCCCAGATGAGTCTGTCCCTGGCCTTGTTATGTTTATTCCAAAAGCTGCAAAACCACTTTTAAGTAAAGGACCCAGGATAATATCCAGGCTTTGGACTGTTTAAGCACCCCTTGTGTCATGTAACTATGCGACTCTTGGGATGCAAAAGGAAAGGGCATGTCTCTGAATAAAAGGAAAAAAACCCAACCAACTATATATACAGTGCATAGATACAGTGTTCATGTTCTCAGCCTTCAAAAAGCTACTGGAAAATTCATATGCACTCTCAAATGGAATAATTTTTCTATCTCATCATTGCTGAATGACCCAATGAGGGCCATTGTATCCCAGCTGTGCAGCAGATCTGAAATGTCTGTCTTAAAACACCTAAAAAAAATAATAATGGTCTGTAAAGTTGAAGAAGTCTTGCAGTGACACCTTCAAAAATGCAGTTGTTGATCTCAGCACAACTACAGCCTGAGATAATGAAGCTAAGTACTAGTAAGACCTTTTTTTTTTTTTTTTTTACAGTGTCTCATAGAATTCTGATTTTCATTCTAATTCAAATAGTCTTTTGATACAATAATGTACTAACTGGGCCACAAGTGAAAGGTAGTAATATCAAGGTAGTAAAGTAGGGGAAGATGTGTAGGAGGATGTCAAGATATTTTTTACTAATAACCCCATCCTATATAGAATGATCTGGGAGAGAGAATCGATAGCAACTGGTGACATTAGCAGATGATGATAAGGAAGAGAAGAGGAAATGGAAGATGGCTTTGAAGGCTAGATGAGAATTAAAAAAGAAATTAAAGAAGAAAGGTAGAAGGTGATTCCAGGAATGGAATTATAAACTCAAAAACCGAGACAAGGGGACATGAAAGAGAAGCAAAATACGTGTCCAACTTTTCTCAGAAAATGGAGATGCTTGGGCTTCATCTCCTGGTTTTTAAAATGTGATTCATCATATTTCAGTGAAACGTACTGATTTTGTTTGTGATGTAAAAGCCACAAAGACTGAATATCCTGTAAGACACAAGGATTGAACAGAAAGTGATTGTGGTGTAGGGAAAGAGCAAACATAGACTGTGCAACATGGGACTGAACAACATCTAATAGTTTAGTAGAGTAAATCTAATAGCTTAGTAGAGTAAAATGGCTCATTTCGTAGTCCTGTTTGACCAGTAAGGCTGCCTGCCCTTTCAGGTGTGTTGTGCTCACAAGAAACTCATATGTAGGGAAGCTCTAGTTTGGATAACAGAGGAAATAATAGAAACAGAAGGCTGACCAGCTTAAAATTAAATTGCACAAGAGTTAACATAGCTGCATGGTGGGTTACAAAGAATTCAGTCATTTCAGGCTGTGTTGGATGTAGCAGTAATTCTGAGAAGGTCAGTTCCAGAATCCGCATGATGGGGTGAGTTTCTGACTCCCTTGATTTATCAGCAGGGAAGATAAGGTTTGATGCGCAGTGTATTCGCAGGCAAATAATTCTGAATGATTTAGGGTGGTCTTAGAGTTTATAACAAGTAATTAAATAAAATGAAGTAAATAATCATTCATCTTGACTAGCATTTTTTTTTAATGACCACAATATTTTTGGAGCTAAAAACTGGCCTCTTGAGCAAGAAATATATCATATCTTATGCGATGCCTAAACCTGTACTGATCAAACTGACAGCAAATGCCCTTTTAAAAGATAATCCTGTCCTGACAGATGGATGGAGTGGATGGTAATAATAACAACAATAATAATACTTTTTATCGATATATGATCTGCTTATAACAGATAATAGTTCTTTTTGTTTTTAATTTGTCCAAGTCCTGCAGTTCAATATTATACTTCTATTGAAGCCATAGGGGATTGCACAGGCATTTCTGAGCACAGAATTCTGTCCTACTTCCTTTGTTCAATTTGGGCACTCCTTTCAGTGTGTAGGGTGTTTTAGTTCAGTCATACTCAAGCGTGTTTTTCTCATCTCAGATATAATGATTTCAAGTCTGAAAGCAGTAGATCTAAATACCAAATTCTGCGAATCTGTTTTGAGTAATGAAAATGCCTTGAAAAGGATATGACAGTGAATTAAAATATCAGTTTCAAAGAAAACAAAGGTTCTTTTAAAATATTTCAGTGCATCTGAAAACAGCATGACATGGGCTAATTGTTTGTCATTTTTAAGCTTTTAAATCTGCACTGGGCCTTTGCTCATTTAAGTCTCCTAAAAGACTGATATCCATTTCTGGCAGACCATATATACATGTCAGCAGTAGATCAGAGAAAACAATTGTGAGTCATGATAGGGGGAAAGGGACTGCTGACTCTACTCTTCTGTTGGTTTAACGATCCAAAGTTCTTTGGATGTGATTGAAACATGAAGTCTGGAAGACTCTTATAGTTGATCAGCTTTGCTCTAAGATTGTTCACCTTGCTAGGAAAGCTTCTACAGGAAATAAATGAATATTCTATACTTAAGATCAGAGAAAGAGACTAGAAAGTACAGTGTATTTGACAGATGCATCATTACATAATGAGTTATGATTATATGATTTTTCTCTCCTTTTTCTTTTTTTCTTTTTTTTTTTTTAACTTTAGAACATGTGTTTGCTTGAATTGTTGGGCTAATGTCACAGCAGAGAAGATCTAAATTTATATGGTCTTAAGAAGTTAAATCTTAAGAAGTTAATTCTTAAGCAGCTAATGTCTAAGCTTTTTAAGTTTCCTAATCAGAGTGGCTTTAGACTCTGCATATAATGAAAAAAGCTGAAGGAAAAGGAAAGATGTGAACAGAAACCTTTCTACTGAACACAACAAATTCCAGGAAATGGAGAAAGAAATCCTAACTCTCAATTGTCTGAGGAGTCTTACCCAGCATTTTACATAGCTTTTGGCTCATAAGCAGAAGTACTTTTTCGAAGAATGATTGAAATAACATTTAAGTCTTGAATTCTAAAATGTCACTAGATCATTCCCTCAAAGTATGATCTTTTAAACTTTTTCCAGGTAGAATATTGTGCTTTTATATGCACTGTGGGTAAACCATGTGCAAGCAGCTGGATTGGCTTCACCTGAGGAACCATAGGCCCAGCAATTAAGGGGCTTATTATGAGGAGCCAGCATGTGAACTTGAAAATTTAGAGACAAGCGATGCCATCCAGAAGTAGATAACCTAAACGAGGTTAAGTTTTAGTCAGCCTCTTCTAACATAAAAGCTACCTGTGAGAATGAGCAGTAGCATGTAATGTAACCAGAGTATAAGCACACACTGCTGCAAAATGGACTCAGGACTGCTGTTAAAGAAGTATTTGCAGTTAAAAGGTAACCAAATTGCTCTGAAATTTGAGTTTTGACCATCTGAAGTTAAAGAAACAGTCTTATGGGAACTCCTTGGAAATTCTTATGCGTTAAACCTAAACAAAGTATCATTGGGTATAACAGCATTTGTTTGTGATGTACAGTATTTAAGAAAATCCATTTAAACAAGGGGTAAACCATCTGGCCTTATGAACCTGCTGAACCCTGCCTTTGTTGTAACATGTTCAGAAAGAGAGGGTTACCTGAGATAAACTTGGCCAGCTGGTGCTGATGCAACTGCAAGGGTTTTGTCTATGCCATACACAGACCCTTCAACCATGGCTTAGCCATGCCAGCACCTGTCCCTTTGTTAAAGCTCCATTCTTGCTTTTGCTGTTCCAGATGAAATTCTCATTTCCCTCAGAGATTTCCCTGATGAAATGCTCAGGGCCCTGCTGATACATGCAGTTCTGTTTTGCTGAGTCTTCTCTAGCACAAGCATCTCACAGTTTTAGAAAAGAATGCACTGCTTTTTTTGCTGTAAGGTAAACATTTAACACTAGTTTATAAAGCAATTCCCAGAATAATACCTTCATGGGACTGGAGTCATAATTTTGTGGGCATTTTAAGACCTACTTAAACTACTATAAGGAGCATGCCCAACCAAGATCATATCACAAAAAAAAAAAAAAAGAGTTTTAGAAATACTTAGAAGCATTTAAAATTAACTGTATTGATGCAAAAAAAGATAGGACATGAAGTTCCCAAAAAATGATCTCTGCCTATATCTACTGTGGGTAGTATTTAATGGCAAGGTACTGGTCCCATTTTTGAAAGGTACACATAAGCATGGCTCCCTTAAATTTGAAATGGTTGCTCATTTCTGAATTTCATGATGGATAGGGGAAACAATAACAGATTTAAAATATGCATCGATCTTGGTGAAAACACTGGTCATTTTGCAACCAGTCCATAGCATCTGCTCCAGTGTCAATATTCCAGAAACCTCAGGTACTGGATCAGATCCTGAAATGCTTGAGTAGTATTTTTATGTGCTGTAATCAATAAGAATGTTGCTTGCACTCAGTACATTGTTGACATAGCTAGAATAAAGCATATTCAATTGCTGAGAAAGACAGAGGAAAACAAAGTTGTGTGGCTGTGAGATTAAAAACTTCATTTGAACTGCATTATCCCTCTCTAATGAAATGAATAGCACTGTAAGATGACGATTGTCATAGTTCAGCCAGTGTGCAGAAGAAAAGGTTATTCATTTGTTGTGGGCAGCATAATGTTCATAAAATTCATCCCATTCTGTCGGCCTGCTTTTATTGTTAGCTTTTGTCATTGCTCTTTAAAATTGCATTTAGAAAAATGAAGATCCAGTCAAAACAATTAGCATTTAAAAAACTTGGACAAAAACAAACTACAGGCAAAACCTTCACATTTTAATTTGTGCCATATATGAAGCTTAATGCTGGGCTACTTGGGCTTAGATTGAATGAGCAAGTTTAGGTACAAGAATGTTTAGGTTTAAAGTGCATTTCATTAAGTAGTAAGAACAGCTTAAGCTTACAGGTAGTGCAAACACACAAGTCAGTTGTGCAACACAAAAAGTCTGACCAATAACTGCTTATGTGAATAAGCATTAAGACTGGAGGATAAAGATCTTGCCCTTCCTTTCAGGAAGGAGCATCTCATCCTGTTTCTATCTTGCTTAAGAACTTGATAAAACCACGTGATAAACTGGAAAACCATAACCTGAACTTGCTCTTGCTTACTTTGACTCCTTTCTAACATAGACACCTTTGTAAATGAACCATTTTCTGCATTTGCTCCATCCTTCTTCACTTGCAAAGTGCTTTTGATCAACTGTTATTTCTACTTTTTGCTTAAAATAGTTGTAAGAACCTATAATTACAGTGATGGAATAAATTTAAACGTAATGAAATGGCAGTGTAAATTCCCAGGAAAATTACTGGGCTAAACCAGCCTCTAAGCAAGATTACTTGAAATTCCACATGGATAAAATGAATGTAGGTTTATGTCAATAAACTAAGTCTTGCATATAGATTCTTTGGGAGGTTTCTGGGTCCAGTACTGTTAGCTCACAACCTAGCGCAGTTAGATACAAGAAGGGGCTGCACTTTCTGTACTGACCTCCGGCCAGATGGGCTAAGAGGATCATGCCTGCTCCTGTGCTGTAGTTTCAGCACAGTCTACAGAGTTGTGGCTTTTAAGCAAGAAGCCAACCCAAGAGTCTGCCCTGCATAAGCATCCAGAAAATAATGAGTAACCAGGACATCACCAAATGCTTGGGGAAGGTTGTGGATCTCTTGGCAGTTTAAGCTTTCTGGTATATGGCTGTGGTCAGCAATGGGCTTTGGTATACTGTTTGCCTCATGCTTTGCTGACACAAAGGCAGCGTGTGTTTGCAAGTCTGTCAGAAGGTAGTGTTACTTCTGAATTCACTCACATGGTATGTGTACAGTGTATGAGTATGTCCTCGGCTGTGTGCAAGGGACTGCACTTGCCTCTCTTCTCATCAAACAAACCCCAATTCTCACCATGGCTTCCCAGACATGAGTAGCACAAATGACCCTTGCCTGTGGATGGACTAGGGGAAATCTCCTTCTGGCTAGTTCCTGTACAAGAGCCATCCTTAGATTAACTGTGTTGCCCAAGTTTATACTTCACATCCATCCATTGGTAACTAAAAAAAAAAACAAACCATAATTCTCAGGAAGAATTATAATTAAGTCTTACTACATTTAGATGCAAACTATTGTTGATAAAGATGATTGGGTGCTGAAAACATGTCTTGGCTTCTGATATTGAGTAGAGGTAAGTGATACATACCTGTATTTCATGAGTGTATGTTCTCCCAAATCAAACTGAATTTGAACTGGAGAAAACTCTTTGTGGTGAGAAGACTACATCCAGATTAAGGATTAAATTAGAGTTTGTATCCTGATAGTATAGAAAATAGGACCATACTTTTCTACCATTTATATCAGTATCAACAAAAAGTAGTATCCTTTAGTATTTTTTGTTCTTCATATATGACAGTGGATTATTGTCCCTGTATACTCTGCTTAAAATTCCACCTGGTAATGCTTAAAGGAATGCTACTTTGGCCAGCAGAGGGCAATGATTTCTTCTGGTCCTCAAAACCAGAAGAAGTAATCTATTTTGAGTGAGTCAGATGTTAATATAACCCCTTGACATTGTTGAGCTTTGTAGTATGGATACTTTCACCTCAGAGTTCAAAACTGACTGCTGCTTGTAATAACTCAAAATTCTTCACTTGTGAGAGTTAATTGGTGAATATGAATCAGTTTTAGTATTTTCAATTAATTTTTTAGGTACAGATGTCTACATCACAGAATTGGTCGTTGGCCTCTGTTCTGGCAGGTCAATTAAGATCAAATGAAAACATTAATGGGAAAAGTAGGCAAAATGTAACATGGAAAAATAGCCTCTCAGTGATCTGGGATTAAAAACATCTATTCTTTGGGTTTCCTTTCTCACTTGTGTTTGCATTTATCTATCTGTCTATCAATCTGCACAAAAACATCTAAGCTCTCTACATTTAGACTGAATAGATTTTTTTTTTACTAAAGAACATATTATTTTCATAGGTGATACATGAATGTGAATTAATTTGAATAGGATTTATTCCTGTTATATACTGCCCATTGAGTTACTTTTTTTCTAACTGGATTTTGAGTCATTATCATAGCTTTCAATTAAAATTCCAGTAGAACAAGATACAAGCTATTCAAGGAAAAACTATCAAAGGATGTTATGTCTGTCATGTAAAAATATTCCATGCCAATATGAAGACAAGCTGCCAGAAAGCTGCTGGCTATTTTGCCACAGAACTTCTAGAGATATCATTGAGTAACTGTGGTCATCAGATTTGCAACCTTTTCAGATTTTGAAAGTAGGGTGAAGGCATTCAAGGCATGCATAACTAACAGATTCATCGTGAACATTGCCTTTCTATCTTGGCCTGTTTTGCGGTTTCTGAGTGGTCAGTGTTACAAATTATGCAATAATATTAATTTTGCTATCCAAGTGAAGATTGTTAATAACTATGAAAACTGTTTATTAATATTTAATCTCACCAGAAAACTTATTTACAAGGTTCAAAACACAGTGTTTGAATACTTATACAGACAGGGAACAAGCAAAGCCACAACACTTTAAGAAATAGCTAGTAAATGCAAATATTATACTGGAGGAGAAGGTTCTTGTGGTTAATTATACTGCTTATCCACTAGATGTACTCAGGGAGCTCCTTTCTGCTTATGGTAAAAGGCAGTTAGTGAATTACAAGAGGCTTTAAGTATTTACTCACAAAAATTATCTCCTGACTCCTGGGGCTCGCTACAGATGTACCTTGTTCACTACAGGATGTAAACAAGAGTAAAACAAGTCTGGGCAAGCCAGAGTCCTTAGACTCAGTGGCTCCAGGTTCTTTGTCCTCTTTCCCACAGTTGCTTCTCTCCATAGCAGAAGGAGGGAGAGCAGGCAAACGTGCCTGGGCAAGCCAGGACATGTATAAGCCTATTCTGGCCTATTTAGGCCTACCATGACAGTCAGCTGTCCTACTGTGGTGACCATGCTCCCAAAAATCAGGCCTCTTGTATGATCTGGAGCATAGATTTGGATGGTCTTTGAAAGACATTCTTAGTATTTTGTTGGAATTATGAGCCTGAACTATGTGGAACAAATATATATACACACACATATATATATAGGATCAACAAGGTTTCTCCGCTATGCCCCTGCTGTTTCTATTTGCATCATCTACTAGAACCTTTGCAGACAGGAATGTGTCTGCAAGAGAAAGATTCTTTAGCATCTGCTTTGAAGCAGATGCTCAGCATTATGTGCTACTCACATTAGCTGGCCATCAGCCTCAACCTTGCTGGAGTCAGCTCATGTCCTAATATTCAAAAGAACGATCTTTTGCAGCAGGATCTCTTGCTGAGTGACCTGTAGATTTATTAATTACAAATCAAGCTGAGTTGTCACATGAGCCTTCTGTTCCTTTGTTCAAAGCCATAAAAGTTTTCATCTAGGAAGTGCCAATTGCAGCTAACATACATTCCTAAAACACATCAGTGACAATAAAGGAAGTTTGGAAAAGTATTTGTAGTAGATTAACAGACTGATAGAGAAGAGCAAAAAAATAAGAGAGTATGCATTTAGACTGTTAATGTTTTGCGGACTTATCAGACATTAGTTTGTAGTTGACATGTCAGGTTCATGATCTTTAGCCTTCTTTGTTACCTGAGGCTCAAGTCTGTGTAAGACTGATTAGGTCATCTCCAGCCAGACTGCAGAGAGATTTAATGCCAATGGAGGTGTTCAAGAAAAGACTGGATGGGGCACTTAGTCCTGTGGTCTAGTTTATTGGGTAGGGTTGGATTGTAAGTTAGACTGGATGATCATAGAGGTCTCTTCCAACCTGGTTGATTCTGTGATTCTATGAATTCTTTGTAATGTGTTTCGTAAATTGTTGACAGCAGGACCAGCTCTGCTACCACAGATGAAAGCAAATGGAGTAATGAATGCTGCTTGCAAGCATTTTGAGGTGGAATCTTCAAATACTGTGAAATCTCTTCCAGGAATATAGCTGGTTTCTGCATTTACATTCCTCTCATAATGCAGAAAACCAGGAAAGGCAGGAGTACTGAATGCTGGTGCCCTCTTACAAGCCTGCTGCAAAGAAGGCAGGCAGAGAACAGAGAGGACTCTAACTGGCTGCTTGATTGAATTCTCCATGTATCCTGCAGAGGTTACAGCAAATCAATTTGTGAAATATCCTAGTTTGTTTCACTGCAGTGAAAACCTAGTAAGACCTGGAGGAATCAGCTCAGCTGTTCTTAAGTTGTGAGTATTTGGCAGTGCAGAATCAGAAGATTACAAAGATTTCTTGATTTATCATTCAATCAGTTCTGATTCTTGTTTCCTCCACCACAAAGAGCCAGCTAATAGATACTTAAAGTGGGTCCACAAAATGCTGTCACAAACTGAGGCCATTGCCATTGCAACACTCCGTCACAATGTATAACCTTCATTAAGAATGACCCAAAACCTACAGAAAATTACAGTGACCGAGTAGGAAATCTCAGTCTGTGAAACCATCACAAATTAGGAGATAACCTTAAAAGTGGAATCCTCTGAAAGTTTTCTTTAATTTGTAAAGCATTTGCCTTCAAACAAAAATACTGACTGGAGTGCTTTGAAACCTATCTGGTTTGTATTTTGTGTGACAACTTAAAGATAAACGTTTTATTTTAAAAAATTAAAGCAGGATTTGTAAGCAGTGGAATAACATTTTCTGAAATTTGCATCACTGAGGCTGTCGGAGGGATAAGGATTCTTTTATTCTCAGTAGCTTTATGTACAGGGTATCTGTGATAATCAGGCTGTTGTTAGTTGCTAAGAAAAATGTACTTGATACATCTAATTTTCTGCATGTAAGTTTGAAATGTTGATACAAGCTGATAGCCTGAAATATTTTGTCACATCACATTTAGACGGTAGGCCAGATTCTGTTCTCCTAAATGCTGCCTGAACCAGAATGCAAGCATATGAATTCCCCTTACACCTCCAGCAGCAGTTCAGCCATCTGACCTTCAAGCATAATCCTTTAAATGCATCCCTGGTTGTCTAAAAGTTCCTGTGGCATGTGAAATATGTCGTAGAATCATAGAATCATTTAGGTTGGAAAAGATGTTTAAGATCATTGATTCTATTAACCTAGTACTGCTAAGTCCACCGCTAAGCTGTGTCCCTAAGCACCATGTCTGCTAGTGCTTCTGAGTACTTACGGCACCTACAAGCACACAAGCACATTATTTCCTAGAGAGAGAGATAGGTTTCTCAGCTTCATGCTTGTTTGAATTTAGGCTATGTTCTGACCCAGAAAAACAGTCAAAATCAGTAATGGGCGAAACTGTAACTTCATGGTGGCACCCTGTAAATAACAGCAAGGTGAAAAATCCTTTCCTGGGGAATGGGACCTGGTGGCATTGCAAGAAAGAGAAAAGGGACACTGTGAGTCTTCCTTAGTTCCTTCCAATACTTGTCCACTCATCCATGTTTGCTGTGTGATTAGGAGCAGCCAAATCCCTGGCATGGGGCAAAGCTGTTGCGATACATCAAGTTGTGGACCCTTGATTGTGCAATGAGAGGTACCAATTTCATGGGACAAAATCAGCTACTGCAAAGGCAACCTGACTGCAATTAGGAAGAATTAGATGACAGTGCTCTTTTTTTTAAAAATGTAGTTTCCACCAATAATAATGTAATGCAAAATGAATATTGGTTTCAAGAAACAAGAGTTACCTTCCTAGGTTTCACCCTACTAGAAAGACAGAAAATCAGACACCCTTCTCCTCTCTGCCACTCCCCTGCTTCTGGATGTCAAAGGCAGTCACCTTAACGTATGAGATCTGTTTAAACCAAGTCACACTGATTACAGTAAATTTCAGCAGGCACCAGAAATATATACACACCAGTGCCTTAATTAGTCATTGTGGGGGTGGGCTTGCATTCTGTTAACAACAAAAAAAGGAGCAGATTTAAAAAAAATATGTGAAAAAGTAAGATTCAGAATATTAATGATTCATTAACATTCTGGATACTTAATTCAAAAAGATTAAGCTTTAATCCCTCGGGGATTCCTGACACTTTTTAATGATAGGAAAAATGAATTAAAATCCATTTGCAGTAGCTGGTGATGTCAAGCAACCAACACATGCTGATATTATCCCCACTAATTTTTTTTGTTGTATATGCATGCTGATTGCAACTTTTTCAGCCCTGTCTTGTGAGAAAGAGCTTTTCTGTGTCTGCAGGTTGGCCTTTTTAATGACTACAGCTACAGTTTTTATTTCTTTTACATGTCATAAATTAACTGAAAAGAAACTCTGTAGTGATTTTTTGAATGTTTTCCCAGTATTACATAAAAATGCTTAGTTTCCAGATAGGATATAATGCAGTAAGTTTGTACAATCCATATGGAATACATATTTTTAATATATTATTTTTGATCTGATGATTACTATGGTCTAATGTTCAAAGTCAGAAAATGGTTTCTCAAGTGAGTTAATCCGTATTCCTTTTTGAAATAATCAAAAGGGGAGATCTCATTAGTTTTATGAGTCATAACGTTGACTATATCTAATTAGCTAGCTGGTTTGAGTGAGTACCATAGACTCAAATTGACTGTAATTTTATTTTGATTGACAAATGATTCTCTTGCTACAGAATCGTAATAAAAACACCCATAAAAATAAAATGAATAGTACACCAACATTTGGATATTAGCAATTATTGCTTGTCTGGAATTTTGTGATGAACATTGGCTTCTTTTCACTTGAATGTGATGACTTACCGAATCAAACTTTTTAATGGCAGTGTATGGCAGTGCTAAAACTCTGACCATGTAAAGTTTTCCAGATTGTTTAAGAAGTTTCTCTGTTTATAAATGTATGTAAGTTTCAGATAGTACAAATTCAAGATGAAATATTTGTTTATCAGCTACTAATCCGACATTTAGACTTTGTTTTCCTACCATGTAGAAACACTTCATATGATAAAACATTGATTCACTTTATTGTTTGTTTCAATGGATAGGTTGGGCAGGTCTTGTTTCCACCTTCAAACAGAACAGAAAAAGATTTTGAAATCTTGAAATTATTGTTGGGGTAGAGAAGCCTTTTCCCACTGAGCTCACACAGCACCTAGTTGTAAACTGTTTGAATAAGCATACATCGGAAAATGTTGTATTCATTGACTTTAGTATTGTAAAGAGCTTTCTGTAGGAGTTTTGTAATTACCTTCATGTGTTGCCAGTGATATTTCTATTTGCAAAGATTGGTGTGCATATGATTTCTTCTTTGTATTCATGCGGTGACAGCAAAAGAGAGCAGCAGCCACGAAGAAAGGGACCTGGAGGTACTAGTAGATAGTAGCTGAACATGAGCCAGCAGTGTGCCCAGGTGGCCAAGAGAGCCAGTGGCATCTTGGCCTGTATCAGGAACAGGGTGGCCAGTAGGACAAGGGAGTTCATTCTTCCCCTGTACTCAGCACTGGTCAGGCCACACCTTGAGTGCTGTGTCCAGTTCTGGGCTCCTCAATTCGAGAGAAATGTTGAGGTGCTGGAAGGTGTCCAGAGAAGGGCGACAAAGCTGGTGAGGGGCCTGGAACACAAACCCTATGAGGAGAGGCTGAGGGAGTTGGCATTTAGCGTGGAGAAGAGGAGGCTCAGAGGTGATCTCATTGCTGTCTACAACTACCTGAAAGGAGGTTGTAGCCAGGTGGAGGTTGGTCTATTCTCTCAGACAACCAGCAACTGAACAAGGGGACACAGTCTCAAGTTGTGCCAGGGGAAGTATAGGCTGGATGTTAGGAGGAAGTTCTTCACAGAGAGAGTGATTTGCCATTGGAATGGGCTGCCCAGGGAGGTGGTGGAGGCACCGTCCCTGGAGGTCTTCAAGAAAAGCCTGGATGAGGCACTCAGTGCCATGGTCTAGTTGACTGGATAGGGCTGGGTGCTAGGTTGGACTGGATGATGTTGGAGGTCTCTTCCAACCTGGCTGATTCTATGATATACAAAAAAGCAACTAAGAAATGACATTAGATTCTATGGGAAGTTTGAGGCCAAGCAGAAATGTATTTCCAGGATTATGCACACAAGTCAAAGGGCTAGATTGCAGCTGGAGGTATAAGGGGAATTCATGTGCCTGCATTTTGATTCAGGGAGGTATTAGGAAAACACGGTCTGGCCTACAGTGTAAACTGTGATTTGACAGGATATTTCAGGCTATCAGCCTGAATCAACATTTTGTGCCAAGGTTTCATGCCTAAACTATGATTGATCTACTTAAACCGTGCCATTTTCTGAATATCTGTACAGCATATTTATCTCTCTGCTCTAATCTCCCTGTCTGTCTCACAGGAAATATGGTGGCTTCCTAATTTTTCACTCTTAAGTACTTGAGTCCATAGTGACGGAATAAACTTCCCTTTAAGGGATGTAGTGGCAGCAAGAGGACAGTGAGGGCATAAAAAAATGAGTGAGGAAGAGGGAAACTGCAGTTTGTTGTGAGTATATGATTTAAGATTTGATAGGAGAATATCTTAGCAGATATACTTGTACCAGATAAACAAGACCAAATTTCAATACCAGTGTTAGCTTCGCTAAGTACTCCACAGGGGAAGTGGTCTCTTAGGCAGGCAAAGCCCAAAGTTACATATGTATTACTGCACATTTGTAATCACTTATGCAAATCCTTGCAGTTAGATTGGCTGATGAGGATTGATTTGCATACCCTCAGTATGATTATTTCTCAGTAACTGTCACACACAGATCCCTTACTTCTGACAGTTATTTGTCACTATTACCTCAACAAATCACAAATATTTGTAATAATTGTGATTAGGGAAATTTTTGGCTTTATAATCATTGGCATACAGACAGCAATTTGATCTAATTTTTATCTTTATTGATTAGAGGGAGTGAGGAAAGAGGCTTATCCCACTGATGGGATGCTCCTCGCAGTGATGAAAGCCTGTCTTTGGGCACTCTCAGGGAGAGACCACAGGTTTTGTCAAGAGAGTCATCATCTTTCAGAAGCATTTTACCCAAAGTATTTTGCCAAAGGCATTCTGCTTAGCAGGAGATTTGTCTAGGGAGGCATTCCCTGGAAGCATTTTCCTAGCAGGGACTTGTCTGTAGAACTGTTCCCCTGAGGCTTTTCCCCAAGCACTAAGACTTATTTATGTTGTAATTCAAAATGTTTTAAAAACTTGCTTTTTTGGGTATGATTTTTAAAAGATGTATTTCATATGTGTATATATATGTGAAAAAGACTGACCATAGTCTTAAATTGTCTAATGTAACACGTCACAAATAGGTTTCTCCAGCTACTTACTTAAAATCTCTAGATATGTGCTAGCTGCAAAAATGGCCACTTCAGCTTCCCACTTTGTTAATTTAGAGCAAAGCTGCTACCTTCTCACGCTCCAGATTGCATGTACAGACCCAGAATTGTTCTATCCTCAGTGAACATCCAGAACACTCATTTCTGCTGATGGGAGTCACATGTACAGTCCATGCAGGAAGATACCATTCTGCATTTAGTTCTCTTGGGCAGAACAAAAAATAATTTTGTGTTCTTATTTTGGGCTTCATATTTTTCTTGAAAGTGATCTGGATGTAATGCTCTATAGTATTTTGCAGTGTCATCTGTTACCTTTTAATGGATGTGATAGTCTTTGTTTTCAATGTTTGGTTTTAGATTTGCAGAAACTGTGTATGTACATGATGACTATTACTAAGTAAAGCTTGCAAGTGAAATGTGCACCTGCTAGATTTCCTTTCTGGGTGGCTTTACAGTGTCTTACCACCACTGATTGTAGTAGACTCACTCCTTGCTTACATCATTGCAAATAAAGGATTAAGGAAAATATTTTTTTAACTGGAAAATAGAACATCTCCTTTGTGTCTTCTGGGTCACCTGAAATACCTCACAGGGCCTAATCTTTGAGATGTTTAAATGTATGAAGTCAAGGAGACAACCCATGTTCTCAGACCAGGTACTCCCCAAAGGTATCTACTCCTTGCTGGGCTGAAATTCCAAGAGTTTTACTCCAGTCTCTGAAGCAGCTAGCTGTAGATAATGCTCTAATCTGGGAGACAAATAGCAGTCCAAAAGGTAATTCTCTTTTCAGTTTGTTGTACAGGAGTTATGTTTTAGACAGCTGCTTCTTTTCATTTCTGCACATATTTACCATCATCTTTCCCAAGATGCTCTTGCCCTATTTTCAGAAGTCTGCCTTGAAGTACTACTGATTTTCTTTGGCCTGGAATATTGTGCATTGTAAATATGATTTGCTTAGAAGTTTGTAATGCCTTTTTATCAGTGGTTGGTATGACTGTGCAGCTGTTCAGCAATTACATACTACGGAGCTGAGTAGAAACTTTAAGACATGAAGCATTTCTAGGGAAGTTTGGTAACTGAAAAAAAAATGGCTTGAAAGTAAAACCTCAAATACTGTAAAATGGAAATAGACTTGTCTCTGAAAATGTTATGATGGCTTTGAATGTCACTGACTTTGAAGGAATAACCACAAGGAAAGTGCTAGGCTCAGCAACAATTTAAATCATGTTCCCTCCAGTAGAGAAAATTAATTTTAAATGTCATCTGTTTAATTGTTTGTTATGCCTAATTAAAAATGGTAATTTATTTGATTTATTTGTAGCATACTTAATATGTTGCTCTATTAAAGACATTACAGGAATTTGATTTCTAATTACAAAGATTGGGATTTAAAAATATTTCTTTCTAAATATGTTTATCTTGGATAAAATTAAGACTGTTTTGGTAATGTGGAGTCCTACATTCTTGAAAAATTAATATATGGGCAAATGGAGCATTATATCTTAATGACAAATAATTCTTGATTTACAGATGGTAAGCAGGATAACAAGTACATCTTCTCTCTTACCTTCAGAAAGATTTAGCAACCATTTGCCTTATTTATTTTCACAATGACTTGGACACACAGCACAAGCAAAAGCTGATTGTGTTGGAGTGGCTAGAACTGTAGTGACACTTTTACTGGAATGGTAGTTGTAAAGGCTGAAGTTGGAAAGTGAAGTAATCTGAAACTATGCAGTCTGGAGGAAGAGGTAAATACAGAAGTTAATAACATGTTCTGAGAGGTGTTTAATATAGCAGTATTTAAGAGAAAGAAATTGATTAGATAAGATGGACATTTTTCACAAAAAAATCTTCAAAATTATGTGGAAAGGGCAGAAATACAGATTAGATTTTTAATGTCACTGCTGATGTGAAATTGACCTTTTTAGCTGGTTGATGGAGCTAATGCGTGCTTCAACAATCTATTTATGTTTAAAGTTTTATACATATATATAAACAGCATGTTGCTAAAATATCCGGAGATTTGTAGATGGCAAAGACCATAATTTTCAGTCAGGTGTTGCTTCTGTATATGAAAAAGAGAAAGAAGACTTGGAAGACATCTTTCAGGAAGACATCTTTCACTTTCCTAATGGTCTTTAAGACTATTAGTGCCTTTTATTTGGGAATGCTGTGTACCCTGGAAACTGGACTGTAGCAGAGAGAGGTGTGCATGTGTTTTACCTCATTTGCTGCCTACATTATGCAATCCAAATCATGATGAATGAAGAGTCAAGCAATTCCTTGGCATTTTGCTAGTGAAGGGTGCCACTGGGGCTTCTGCAAAGCAGAGTAAATTTCCTTACTGACTGGACCACAATTTTTGCTGTGGGCTATTCCTACACTCTATTCATCAGCATATATGCATATTTTAAGAGCTTAGGGGAGTGTATTTCTTACAAATTCCACTTTTTGTGATGTCACAACATGCTATTCTTGTCTATACAGTTGGAAGTGTCTTTATTTACTATGATAATATTAAATTTCTTTTTCTTTCTTTTTAAGGTTCAAGAACATTTTGTAAATCTCCTTTATATTTCAGGGCCTACAGAAGGACTAAAATTGGATCAGATAATGCCTACTTCCATTTAAATTTTAAATTGAAACAAGAACTAATACAAGTATTTGTTGATTTTTTTGATACTCCAAGAAGACCTCCTTTGTATTTTTTTCAGAGACTGAGGCAAAGCTGATCTGACTCCAGTTCCCCTTTTCACCTTTTTTGAAGCTGAAGTGCAACATTTTCTTTCTTCCTGTCATGGGGTACATCTCCCAGTCTCCATGACTTTTCAGAGATGATAGAGAGTGATCTTGCAGTAATACTGATCAAGCTATCTTAGAACCTTTGGCTGCAGCCCACCAGGGTCTATAGGTGTGTACTCTGACTAACTCTGACTTCATTCTCATCCACTGCAATCTGTTTTCCTGTATCTCAACCCTTTCACTAATCAGAGAGGCCTGAGAACCATTACTGGTGAAGACTGGAGAATGGAAGGTATTGGGTATCTCTGCCTGATCTATCTTCTGTTATTTAAACCTACTCACCCCATTCAGCTATGAGCCCACATTGACCTTGTTCAGTGTTTCGGTATGAATGTTTTGGTTAAAGTTCCTTTTGCTACTTTTGGTGTCCCTTCTACTTGTAAGCGAGCTTTGGCTTTTCTGACACTGTTCTTGCCTGCCCAAGCAATGTTTTTAAATTCCTGTGTCTGATCCTGGCATTCTTCCCCTCCTGCATGTGGCCTTTTGATGTCTGTACACAGTATTTTCCCTGCTCAGCCATGCAAATTTTCTGCTAAGGTTACATATCATCTTGAATACTGGGAAGAACTTCTCTTGCACTTCTAGGATGCTGTCTGAAAGACCCGCAAACTTCTCTGAACTCCTTTACTTTTCAGAGCTTCCACAGGATCACAGACAGTAGTTGCCTGGATAAATTGAAGCCAGTTTAATCTGAAGTCTGGGCTCTGTTCTCTGCTGTCTTAAACTGGTGGAGTCCATCAGCTTTCTAGTTATTTGTTACTTCCATCATTGAACATCTTTATCTGATTTCTAGCCCTATTATTTTTTGCTTTCCTTGTTTTTGCTACTGGCTCATGCTGCGATTTTATTTATATAGGGAAATAAGTTTTCTGTCAGTGGAAGGAAATAATGTATTAGACTATCAAATCACCTCTTGATCTTCAGTTGTTGAATTCACTCCTATCTTGGCTGCAAGGCACTACCATTAAGAAGCAGCTGTGCTAACAGGTGACTCATACAAGCAGGTGGAAATTATCCGGGATATAGGAAACTTTCCCTGAAGCAGATATAATCATGTATTAGAGCAGAGAGAGTTTTTAGAAAGCTGCTGCTGCTGTAGTCAGTTGAGGAGAAAAAAAGCTTAGGTTTCTATTTTGTTATTGTTTGAGTTAACAATAAAAGGCAAAACTCAGGGAGTAAGTTAGTTCTGACGTTGCAGACCATCTGTTGACTAACCAAAGTGGGTATTCCAGACTCTACCTCCCAACTGTTCTTTAGATTGAATGTTTATAGTCAATAAAAAGGTAATACACTTTCACATTCTGAAAGAGAGTTCAGTATTTAACTTGCTGCTTTTTGCATTCTAAACAGATAAAGCAAATTAACCCATTCTGACCAGGAATTTATTACTAACTGGTATGTTAGTAATAAACCTATCTCAGTTATTTTTTCTTGAATTCATTTCTGCAGCAGGTATGAGCATGTGGAAATTGATGCAGTGTGAGAAGAATCTCAAGTGCTTCTTTTTTCTTGAGACTATGTAGGCGTGTATATAGAAGCTTTAAAAAAAGAAGTGTGTGAGAAGATCACATTTTTGATCATCTGTTTGATTCTGATTCCAGAACTACTGCTTTCAGGTAAAATTCTGTATCTGCATGATTCCAGAGATTCCTTGACCTTAATAAGCATTTGGATAGTGAATTTACAGTTTGAGATCTGAGTCATATTTTCTGTGTATTCAGTTTAGGGAACAAGGGATATATGCATTAGTTTTGTTTTATACCTTCAAGAATTATGGTAAGGGGGGACTGGTGTTTATATTACATGAAAGCCTGATTGTTAATTATCTTTCTGGAAGTTTCTTCTGTAGAGCTGATATTTCCAAAATCTGTGGTGTAGTGGTAGCAAGAACAACCCAGTAATTTCCATGCAGAAAAGGCTTCTTGGTAGTGCTTTCTGTATTGTGTGACAAGCACAAAGACTATTAAACAGTGGTCTGACAAGGGTTTTCCTGTTCGCCTCTTTGCTTTCATGAAAAGTTAAGAAAATACCACAGTACTTTGAAGTGAGCAGTCCTGTTATGGGAGGGGAAAATAAAAATTGCAGTGTGGAGAAACTGAGGGATTACTGTGGCTGGCCCTGTTCTTGTGCAAAAATTTAAATGATCTCTGGTATTTGTTGAGCATTTTTTGTTGCCCTATAACTTAATCTATGAGCCTTAAAGCAATGGTACTATTTGTGCACTCAGTGCCTCGTTCTCATTGACTAGAATGAAGTGTCCCAGAACACTGGCTTCCTCCTTTCGGACCAGTCACTAGTTGCTCGATACATTCAGCATATTGCCATGGTTTGTGCTCTCGCTGCGCAGCCCCTTGTGTGATCCCGTGAGACTGACTGAAGGGGCAGCAGTGCTAGAACTCAACCTGAACTGTGGAAGCTCGGAGGAGAGTTTCATTCTTGGGGTATTTGATAAAATGTAAAGCCTTTGCCTCTTCTGTAGTGGGATGAGCTGTTCTGCTTCCACCGGTTACAGTGCTACAGACATGCTTTGCCTCCGGTCAGGCTGTGCTGGGGCGAGGAACCATGCTTTGTTCTCACCTGTGGTTGCACCAAGTGTTGGCTAGCAAGGCAAAACTCTGAATGCAAGGGCCTGTGTTTCTGCAGCCAGCTGCCCATCTGAAAATCAGGTTGTGGTCTGTAGTTGGCTTCAGAACAGAGGCTCCAGAAACACCACCCCTGAGGCTTGAATACTTCGAGCTACGCCAAGGGTAAGCTCACTTTTGAAGGTGCCCTTCTTTTTTACTCCCTGACAGTGGTAATCTAGGGCTGTTTGCCACCAGTACAGGTACTAGTACCTCTGTTTTCACTCTTAAATACTCTGCAGAAAGCGCTCTTCTGTGCATGGAGAAGTGTATTGGAAACAATTCACACTTTTTGTTACAGTCTGACTGTTGTGACACCTGTGCATATAAAGTAATTTTTTTCTTTCTCTTGAGTAAAATATTGTTAATTTCAGGCTCAGCCAAACAGTGTTTAGAAAGGATGTCTATTATGAAGTGTGTAGTGAAGAATGTTCAGAAGTAATAGATAAGACTCTGATTGATGTACAAATGTATAGAAAATAAATTCACTCAATTGTATGGGGAATTCTGTCAAGCAGAAACTTCTCTTATCCTGATAAGGAGGGAGATTCTTTAGAAGTCTGACTCAGAAGATTTGCATCTTTGTTTGGAAAATGCATAATTCAGCTAGGCCCCTTAACTGTTTTCACTAAGCAGGAGACTTGTATTTGGACTACATAGCCTAGATAAAATACGTAAGACCTCACACAACCTTTTATGTGCCTCATACATCACTCAGACATCTCAGTCAGTGATCTGTAAAGATATTCTTGGATCTGTGAAACTTCTGCTGTCAAATATGGGCCAGTGAAGTTCTCTTAGCATTTACAGTTCTCTGACTGCGTTTCCCCACAAGGGCTGCCACCTTGGCAGTTAGCTTATTGCCTACATCTTTGGCAAATGATATTTTATTCAGTGTCAGTGCTACCTCAAGAAGAGAAGACCAGATTCTGGGACCTGCCCGAGTTTGCATATATTGCAGAACCATACAGTTACATCTGCTGCGCTTGTTTGCTCAGCTGCCCCACACAAAGCCCTGCTGCTTCAGTGTGCAGTTTTGGACGTGGCAGTACAGGAAGGACATTGAAGCACTGGAGCAGGTATAGAGAAGGGCTGCTTAGCTGATCAGAGGCCTGGAGGACAAGTCCTGTGAGGAGTGGCTGAGGGAACTGGGTCTATTTAGCCTACAAAGAAGGAGGCTGAAGGAAAATGTCATTGCTCTCTACAACTACCTGAAAGGACGTTGTATAGAGGTGGGCACTGGTCTCTTCCCACAAGTAACTAATGATGGAATGAGAGAGAATCGTCCCAAACTGCACCAGGGGAGGTTTAGACTGGACATTAGGAAAAACATTTTCACAGAAAGGGTTGTCAGGTACTGGAATGGGCTGCCCAGGGAGATGGTTGAGTTGCCATCCCTGGGTGTGTTTAAAAGCCATATAGATCTGGTCCTCGAAGACATGGTGTAGTGACAGACTTGGTGGAGTTGGCAAAATGGCTGGACTTGATCTCAGAGGTCCTTTCTGGCCTGGATGATTCTATAATCTCAATCTGGCTAGTGTCTCATTGTTAGGGCAATCGCTTGGGAGATATGACACAGGCTGTGTGTATGCTGAGGTGACATTAGAGACATGTTTCACACTTTGGCTTTTGCTGTAAGCCTTTCTATGCTGGTTTCTAACTTAGAGAAAGGGACTTGAGGGAGCTTGTCAGTTCTGCACAAGAGAAGGGCTCTGAAATAGGAAAGAAGATGTAAGTGTATATCCGTGGGCATTGTGACAATTAGCTGCTCTTTAAAAAAACAGTGATGGCAATGTTGTCCTCCAGACTTGCTTGTAGAAGAGAAACGTGAATCAGATTTACATGTCAAAGATGATTTTTGGCTATTAACTCCAGTCTTGGTTCCATTTACATCAAAGAAATTTGGTCTTGGATACGTTTCCTGCTGGCTAGCTAAGGAACTGTGATGCGAGTCCCATTCTGAGGTACTTAACGTCACCATATGGTACACAGGCAGCCCACGTGCCAGACGGAGCCCACAGATTCTGTTCCAGTAAACCTCAGTGCTTTGTTGTTTATATGATTAAAAAGGAAGATCTTCAGACTGTGAAAGATAACCTAAAGGTATCAGAATCAAGTATTTCAAAGTTGTGCAGGTTGTGGTAGTTTGTGTTGGTTTTGGGTTGGTTTTTTTTTTAAGATATGTAAATGACATTGATAGTCTGGGGGGGGTTGCAAAAAAATGTTGATATCTTTCAGGTGCAAGTTTTAAAGCATCTCTTTCAGTACTCAGAACTGGATAGGCAGTACTGATATGCAGAAATACATTTGTGAAATAATTTCAGGAAGTAGTTAGAAATGGAATTGTATCAGGCTCAGCAGAGGCTGGCATTCCTACATCACTTATCATCAGGTGCATCTACTCAGGCCTTTGATGTCTCCAATGTTTATTCAATATACTTGACACTTCTAAATCTAGTTTAGTGTAATTTTGCTTTTGATGGGGTCTTTTAACATATGCAGCAGAAAACTGAGGGAGGACAATTTTGAAATAAAAGGTGTTCATTCATCAAAAGCTGCTATAGTATTCAGGAGTGGTACAGTGGTACTCTACTTCCCAATACAAATCATCTGTGCACAATATACAAAAGGAGATTTTCAAAGACTGCTTATCAGTGCACCAGTGTACTGCATACAGTAGCTGCAGACTGAAATGCTGCCTAAGAAACAGGGGCTCGTGTGAAAGCTGGGTTCCTAAAAGCAGGTGATATGCATCAGTCAAAGGAAATGTCTTTGACAGTTGAAGTGTATAAAGGTCCCCAATATTCGGTCAGAACAGAACCAGTTTCTTTCTTGTTCAACTCAAATAAAGACACTGAATTCTGTGAAATACGTTTTGCGTTGACACGGTGAGCATTTTTGTCCCATTTGCATGAAAACACAGGTTTGTATAGAGCCTTGGGGCCAGGATTCTTTGGCTGCCTGTTCAAGTACTGCCTGTCTATGCTGCATGGCAAAGGTGTACTGATAACTGTAGGTGTGAAGGTAGACGAGGAACCGTTTCTCGAGGCAGTGGAAAGTGGTTATCTGCAAACTCTGACTATTGACATCCTGTCAGGAAATATGGGGTGTTACTGGGATTGCTGAAATGGGGGGAAAAAATGAGTGGTGGAGCTTTTTGAGCTTACTGGAAGCTCCTCAGACCCTCTTTCAGCATCCTGTTGAGCTGCTGAAGTAGGGTGTTCATGGTGAGGCCAGACTTACAGGATCAAGCTAATGGAGGAGGACTTTTAAGAACCTTCAAAAGGACTTGCGTATCATCTGTATTTGGACTTAGAGATACTGGAGAGTCACAGCAAGGCAGGAAATCTCCATCGCTCTAGCCAGGGAGGCTAATGCTCTAACAAGGCTGTATGGTGGTGATAACGGTAAACTGATTTGTACTTAAACCGCAATGAATAAAAATAGGGAAAGGGAGAATTTGTGGAAATGATGTGAAATGCACATCCAATATAGGCTTCTTTCATACATCAAATATTGCTTTTGCTGACTTTGTGGATGTGTTTCCAATGCAGTCAGAAAGCAAAAATGCCTGTTGTAGAGAAGGAAGCTTTACTCAGAAGATGAGTTCCCCTTTGCCCTTTCATCTGGGCCTAGTGGATGCACTTAGCATTTCTGAGGTTTAGGATGCCAAAAGGGAGAAGCAGAGATGGAACTAAGAATCCTAGATTGGCTTTTTAGAGATTAATCACTGATTGCTCTTCCTTGTCACTTCAGTCAAGTTGTGGTTGAAAAGGCAGGAGGGTTTTGAGAACAGGGAGGGAAATGGGGTGTGAAAGAAGAGAGGTATCTGGGAAAGTGTTGACATAGAGGAAAAAGAAAGAACATCACGAAGAAAGCAGCGGGGAGCTATAAGTTGTTGAAGTGTCTGAGAAAATAAAGTAGATGTAAGTTTATAAAAAGAGGAAAAATGTCAGGGAAAAGTATTTATATATGTGAAATGGGGATCAGTTCAGTAAGGAATAGCACTGGACTATTTTTATCCAGTATGCTAGTTCTCTTCTTGGACAAACTAAGGATATACTGCTGTACAGGTAGGAAACATCTGTGAGATCTCTTTTTTCAAATGATCTTATTCCCTTCAAGCTGTGCTTTTTATTAAAGCTCATCTTGTTAGAGTCAGTAACAGTATCAGCTTGGAAAAAAAAAATGCTTTCCTTCAGAGGGGGAGTATAAACCACCAGCCACTCTGTGAGAAAGGAAAGAAAAAGGGCCCATCACATGTAGTATGTATGTGCATATTTGCACAGATTTTATACATGGATACAGAAAAATATATTTATATAGAAGTATGACAATTTATTTTGTAATTCCTGACATTCAGGACTATCTGATTCCTTTTTGGAAGTTTTACTCATGACTGCTGACAGGGTAAAAACAAGTGATGGATGAATTCAGACTCAGAGGAGATCTTTGATATGCTCATCAGAAGGTACCTCTGACCGTGGGCTCAACACCCTTGCAATAAGGGTGGTGAGGCACTGGAACAGGTTACCAAGGGAGGCTGTAGATGTCACCTCTGAGTCATTAGAGGTCAGGTTGGAAGAGGCCTTGAGCAACCTGGTCTCATGGGAGGTGTCCCTGCCCCGGTACTGGAACTAGTTAATCTTTAAAATCTCTTCCAACCCAAACCATTCTGCAATTCTTTGTGCTTAGACAGACAGGTTTCAATATATATACTTTTGATGGAGGGAGAGGATAAAGTCTGTACTTTGTAGGATGTACTTTTGAGTCTATATTAAGAGGCTTATTTTTTCTAGATTGAGGTTGTGACTGGCATGGCTGAATGGGGACCTGCTGGTCAAAATAAACAGCAACAAGGAACTGCACAGGGAGTGGAGCAGGGACAGGTAACTTGTGTGGAATATAGGAACACTGCCTGGTAGTGTGGAGATGAGGTGACCAAGGGGAAGGCATGACTAGAACCGAATCTGGCAAGGGACGCAAAGAATAGCAATGTTCTCTACAGGACATCAACCATCAAAGAAAGGTTAAAGAAAGTGTTCCCCCTCTGAGGAACAAGAATGGAGAGCTAGTTTCAAAAGATGAGGAGAAGGCTGGGGTACTCAATAACATTTTTGTCTCAGTCTTCGCTGGCAATTTTGCTTTGTTTCCTTCCTGAGATGATGGACCACTAGGTGTGGACCAGCGGCATAAAGTGCCTTCCATCATAAGGGAAGATCAAGTTCAAGACCACTTGAGGAATCTCAACATAGGTAACTCAAAGGGACCTGACGAGATGTGTTCCAGAGTTTTGAAGGAATTGGCTGATTTAGTCACAATGCCCCTCTCCATAACATTTGAAAAGTTCTAGCAGTCAGGTGAAATCCTTGGAGACTGGAGGAAGAATGTTACACCTATCTATAAAGAGATTAAAAAAGTGGACCCTGAAAACTACCAATCTGTCAGTCTTGTCTCTGTGCGTGGGAAGATCATGGAACAGATCCTCCTAGAAGGTGTGCTAAAGCATGTGGAGGACAGGGAGATGATTCAAGGCAGCCAGCATGACTTCACCAAGGGTGAGGCCTGCCTGGTCCACCTAGTAGCTTTCTACAATGGTGTAATTACATCATTGGAAAAAGGAAGAGCACCACATACTATGTGTCTGGGCTTCTGTAAAGCCTTTGGCACCGTCCCCCACAGCATCCCTGTCTCTAAACTGTACTAGTTGTACTCTCACTTATATTGCAAAGATTCTAATCTCTCTGTTTTCCATCATGCTTTTGATAAAATAGTCCATGGATTGGATATAGTACTTAAGTGAGAAATTGAAAGGAAAATCTGGTAAAGATGAAAAAAGAAGAGGTGCTGCCATATGGTGCTCAGGAAGCATGCCTTTTTTCTCAATCATACTAGTCTTTTGAAAATAAAGTACATTTTGGATCGGAAGGAAGGCTTAGATATTGCTCCCATAGGCCTTAAATAATAGATAACTTCCCATCTTTTGATTGGAAATGTTTTGCTTTTTTTCTTCAACTTTTCTGCCCCTAGCATCTGGACTGAGCATGGTAAATACAGGAAACATTTAACATTTTGGACATAACCTTGGATTGACTACTGTTATAAAGTTAAAATCCCAAGGCAGAATTGCTTAACTGCCGGGTCTGATTGTTTTAAGAACTGAAAAAAATAATCCAAACAGATGAAAAAGACATGCTTCTCTTTTTTTTTTTTCTTTTTTCTTTTTTCTTTTTTCTTTTTTCTTTTTCTTTTTCTTTTTCTTTTTCTTTTTCTTTTTCTTTTTCTTTTTCTTTTTCTTTTTCTTTTTCTTTTTCTTTTTCTTTTTCTTTTTCTTTTTCTTTTTCTTTTTCTTTTTCTTTTTCTTTTTCTTTTTCTTTTTCTTTTTCTTTTTCTTTTTCTTTTTCTTTTTCTTTTTCTTTTTCTTTTTCTTTTTCTTTTTCTTTTTCTTTTTCTTTTTCTTTTTCTTTTTCTTTTTCTTTTTCTTTTTCTTTTTCTTTTTCTTTTTTCCTCCAAGTCTGTAATATTTGATGTCTTATAATCCCACATGAACTGCCTGTGCTACAGAAGGAAACTCTAGCTATGGTGAATCGTAGAGATTTCCTTTATGCACTCTGACATGTGGCATCCAGGTCAATAGTGTCGGGCAGACAGATTACAGGAAAGCTGGGCTTTCTGGGGCTATAGCTGAAGTATAGGTGACGTGCTCTAGAACATATGAAAGCATCTGCTAAAGCACTGTGTCTGGCCTGCTGTGCTCTATTTACACGTGTTCACAGTGTTCACAACAGTGAAGAGAGCTTTAGACAACATACAATTTTCCTTTCCTTCTTTGTGTGTCATGGATAATACTACTGCTCAGCCAGTTGTCTAAGATGGAGTAGGCTTGCAGCCTTAAAAAACTGAAGGCAAAGATCAGAATGTGCATTAAGCAAAGCACCCATCTTGCACCCTACTGAGAGCACTCATCATCTTCCATAGTGATGGTCTCTGTAATCAGAAAAATTCCTGTGGACAGCTGCTTGTTCCCACAGGTGAGTCTCTGAAATTGCTGTGCTCTCTATGGTACTAATTAGTAAATTAATGTAAAGAAAACCTCATTTGGATTTAGGAATACTTTATGAGCTACTAATTTATTACTGCTGAATAATAATAGAAGTTGGCTTTGTTAGTTCAGACCAAAAGAAATGCACATCTTTGTATATTTTTCTGAAACTCATCAAGGGAGATTACCATTCCAGACACTGATGTGACAAGCTCTAATCAGAAAAGTAGGGTTAGAAACGCTTTGAAATATCAGAGTTCACACCATGCCTAGCAGAGATTGACACATCTAACATACTGGTATACATAATTAAGTGTGGGTTTCCCCAACAAGTAGAAAAGGAATTTTAATGTTTAAGAAGTCCCTGAAGCTATCTGACCATCCTTGGCTTTCCATTTGATCTGATGATTGGAGAACATAAGAAACTGAAGGAAGAACTAACAGCCATTCCCAAGCTCAAGGTCCCCCCAAAGCCCTCCTTCTGGTGATTTGATCTCAGTATGAATATTAATCATTTGATCTGCTGCTTCTTCAGTTTATCTTTCAGTGCCTGGGCCTCATATGGCTTTAAAATATTTAGAAAGAGGCTACCCAGAGATGATGGATAATTTAATGTGCAACTGCTTAACACAGTTGGTTTTCAGACAGGCAAACCTCAGGATTTAAAATTATGTAGAAATACCAGAACAGAGCTCCCTTACTGAGAAAATGTCATTGCTAAACATTTATCAGTAGGCCCTCTTGCACAGAACACTGATGACTGTTCAAACTGTTCTTAGATGGATTCTCATCCTCCTGGAGTTACACAGCAATGCACAGTGTGACAGGATGTGCTTCAGCTGTAAAAACGTTTGTAACGCATAAACAGCCTTTAAATGTTTTTGCTTAAAATGCGTCACATAGCATGGAGAGCCATATTTTCTACAAATTTTCTACATTTCTACAAATGTTTCTACAAAACAAAAATTTGTTTTGTAGATGTTGCATCTATTATGTGATTTGTGTTATCACATCATCATCATCATCATTATTAATATTGTTATATCACTTGTGTGTAATTAAAAGTAATGACTTTTAGTGAGTCCCCAACCCACTGTAAAGAAACTTCTCAAATCCCAGCACTCTATATTGTATGCATTTCTCCTTTCTCATGTGTTGTTCTACCTGGGAAGTGCATCAGATCACAAACTTAAATATGTTTGGTGTAACATGCTTGGTTAGGCTTTAGGAAAGGTATTTTCAGGCTGGTGGGGATAGAATGCAATGCAATGGAAGTTTAATGTTTTTTTCAGCCCGTAATCTGATAGTATATGATTAGGTGCATCAACTGTAAGAAATTAATTTCTGTAGGATAGCTCCCTTTTACCAGTAGAGATAACCTGAGAAATAGGTGTGATGGATGATTAGTGTTTTTGTAGTGAAGAAACAGAAACAAGAGAAAATCAGTAAGGAAAGAGGATTTCCATGTTTGTCCATATTCCTGTATTTCTACTGGATTAATGATTGCATCTGTAATTTTTCATATACCAGGCTGGTCTATGATGGCTGCAGAAATATTTTTGTTGGTAACAAACCATGCTGCACTGATTCTCAGCTATGTTTTTTCTCGTGAAAAGATCAGTGCAGCTCATTGGAGATATATTCAGTAATATGTCTTCAGAAGGTAACTGATAGCAAGACAAGTAAAATAAAGCCAGTGAAAGAGTAATAGGAAGTGAAAAGAAAGAGTGAAATAATTTACTCATCCCAGCTCAGAAACATTTAGGTGTGATAGATGACTTCTGTCCCTGTGTCTGAAAAGGAAAAAATGTCATTAGCTGCTATGTTTTGTCACAGAGACTGTATCTTTGCACACAAACCATACAAACATGTAAGGAATTTTCAAAAGATTTGAAGCAACATTGTCATTAGCTCTCATAATTACGTATATGAATTGCAAGCACCCTTGACAGAAAATGTGGTATTTACTGCAAATAGAATGGATTATATATATTATTAATAATTTAATTGTGTTTAGAAAAAAATCCTGCATTCCAAGTGAAATCAGCTAATGGTAGCTTTGAGATTAAACTTTTCCTCTTTAGCTTTTCAAAAGCTTTTAAATTCGCTACACTTTTTTGAACTGAATGTATTTTAAAATATATTCATCTGGATGAAAATCATACCTGGGTTTTGATTTTTTTTTTTTTCCTTCGCTGTAGCTGAAGTTAACATATTTTTGGGGAGAGTTTGGACATCTGTTGTAATTCCTGAACACGATGCATTGCTGGATGCATGATAAAAACTGTGGTTTAGCATACAGAGGAAATATCAAATGTACAAGTCTAAATAAATTTAGCTTAGAATGACTCATGTTTATGAATGGTAGAGAATACACATATACATCTAGTGGGAAAATGTGTCGTCATAGATCACTTCTGCTGTCATGGTAAAGTCCATGAAAAGGGACTGAATCAGAAAAGTTAAGAGGCAGAAATGTTCCCACAACGTGAGCTCCTAGCAAGGTTGGTTTGTAGCCAGCGAAGTTGGCAAGGTGTCACTCTACTCAGATGCTCTGAGCATTTGAATAGGATATCTCACATTTCCAAAGGCATTACTGAGTCTTAATGTATCGTATCTTCTCAGTCTGATTTAGTGTTGGTTTACTCTGAAAAATTAAATTAATTTCCTAATGATGGCATGGGTGATCTATTCAGATTTTGACATAGATGGAAAGATGAAGACATAGCAGAGGGAAGTTGATCATTAGCGGTTTATAGATGTCTTAATAGTTATGCATAGCCAAAATGAGCGTGGGTTTGTGAGATTCAGCAGAGTGTAGCTGTTTACACTATTGTTCTATATAGCATGTGTATGAAAGCTGAATTAATCTTCCAGGCTCTCTTTATATTGAGTGGAGAGAAATGGGCAGTTTCAGAGTGCATTTTATCTCCTCCTACAGTTAATAATAAAAAAGAACATTTGTAATCTTCTTAGTTATAGTGTAAGAGGTTATTAAGCCTTATTAAAGTCTTAGAATCTTGAATGTCTACCCTGAATGATTTAAACATTACTGTATCGCAGGCTGATGTGTTTTTTGGAAGTAAAACCAGGCTAAGATGATGTGCTGACTAGTGGTGATATACAAATGTGACTAATGTTAAAAACCAGTGACCTCAGTTCTCATCCAGCAACTCTTCGATATCTAGATCCTGAGGATGTATTTCACTGCTGCCAGGGTGTTCTGCCCTTTTTTTTTTTTTCTCTCATGAAGAACTCTTTTTTGCTGTGCAGAAGTGGGAATAAAAAATCTTTACAAGGCAGGGCCATTAATGATTAATGATAGACATTTAAAATTCCAGAAAATCACCAAGTTGAGAACATGTTTTCACAGTCAAATTTTATTTCAAACACTTTTACTTCCTTGTAAGCTTTATTAGGTGGTGGTAAAATGCCAGTTGATATTGTGTAATCATTAATGTAAAGTTTATCGACTTCAATTAGTTAGTGACAATTATTACTATTTTTAATGTGATATTGCTAATATTCCCCTCCCCTGCCCCTCAAACCCCAACAACCGTTCAGTGATGAGAGAATGAAAAAGGGAAATAAAATGCTAGCTGATATATTAAATTTAGTGATGAGACTGAGTGGATAGTGAAACTGAAGACGTGAGTGATTTAAGCTCATTAGGTGGGTTGACTGCATAGTACAGTTGCTGCTGTAACTCATACTCAGTAATGTTCAAAATTACTGGCGATTCCTATCTTAATTGTTGGTTTTTTTAAAAATGAGCTTAGCTCCTTTCACTGTCTTTCTGCTCCCAACTCATACTTTCAGTTGAAAGGCTGCATAAAGGGAGATGACATTTGAAATGACCAGCTGATACTTTACATCGACAAATGTAGCATGTGAATGGATTTGAAAGCTCAATAAAAGAGGTTCTAGTGAACTTATGCACAAAAGTTGGACAGCATGTCATTGACGAGAAGGCATACTGAGAGCTGCTTACTGTGGTTAAGACGCTTCTCTGGATGTGCAAACCTAGGTCATATAGTTTCTTCTACCATCCACACTGCAACACCTCAGTGTTTCTGGGTTTGGATTTCAGGAATGGGCCCACCAAACAGATCCAATGTAATGCTTCCCTATGAATAACTTTGGATTCAGGAGTGGTCACTGGCTTTTATTTCAGTATGTGGGCAGACTGACAATGGTTTACCACTTGGCTGAAATAAATGGAAAATTATATTAGCTGCCTTTGGCACTTCTGAAATTATACCTTCTCCGTCACAGAGTAGATGTCTATCCTGTAGTAATGCTTGGTAGATAATGCCTGCAGATAGTTTCCTCTTTGAAATGCTGTCACATTCACCACTTCTGGACAGTTCTGAAAGTTAGCTTTTCCATCTTCTCTAATGCTCTGGGAAAGGGAGAATTTTAGAGATAAATTTGAAATCAGCTGTAAGATGTATGTATACAAAAATGATGTAGGAAAAAGAGAGACTATTCTTGATTGTTTATTTTGGTTTGAATGTACCTTGAAATATTAGCCACTCATTTATGAGCAGTTTTTTGTTGTGTGTCTTTATTCCAACTTGATAGTGAAATGACTAACTTAAGGAACTGAAGGATTGCTAGTAGTTTCAGCAATAGTTCTATATACAAGATTAAGGCTAGAACATAACTAAGACAAGATACTCTTTCAAAGCATCATGGTTTTAAACATTTAATATGTAGCTCAAACTTAAAAAAAAAATCAGGAAATTCTGTAAATTTCTCTGAAAAATAATTTCCAAGAGTCTGGCTCTCAGTGGAAGTCAAGAGTTTTTCAGCATATTGTAAGGTGATAGGAGGCTCTGAGCAAACCATAGGGTAGGGAAGAATAGAAGAAATATATCAGTGAGCACTCAAACATAAATGCTTCTTAGGCATTGTTGGTGAATGTGACAGCTGTTGTGTGACAACTAATTTGGATGTGGTTATGTAATCTGTTATTTTTTTCCCCAAAGAAAAAGAAATATGATATTAACAGTGCTATATAGCACTTAAACACAATGTAAATATTACAGATACTGTATTTAAATTTGAAAATTTAAATTGAGAAATCTAGGATGATAAATATAACACCACCCCCAACCCTCCTTACAGGTCTCTTTCAGAATGCAAATTGACGTCTCAAGGGGCCTTTGGAACTTGAAAGTATAAATACAGTCTGCATTTAGGGAGTTTTAAAAAACTGTGTTTAAAAAACACGTATTCTTGAATTGGCAGAGCATAACAGTTCCCTTGCTTGGGCAACATTATGCACTATCTTGTAAAATGTACTTGGGGACATGTAAAATGGTTTATTAAACCTACAGCCCGTAACTAGAGTTGTTATATTTAATGTATATATTTTTCATTTATGGATTATTGAACCACTAAATCCTAACAATTTGTCCTCATGCCAAAAGATTTCTTTGAGTCTTATTCTGAGTCTTCAGTAACTGCATAACTGTTGGAACATCCCCCAGATCCTCAGATTTTAAAGCTGTTTTTCAGTGCTCTGCTGTATACAAATGTACATTTAAAAGCAGGCAAGGAAGTATGTTTCTGTTTACTCTGGCATAAAATGCATTCGCATAAAGAAATCCATGAGGTGTTTCTGGGTCAGAGATCTGCAGTTTTGGGGAGGAAATTCTTGAATGCAAAGTGTTGTCTGAAAGCATGAGAAATATATACAAAAAGAAGCAAAGAAAATAGCTACATATTCCATTGCATGAACCACTTCTCTCAAAACTTAGAATAACTTGCTTTTTAGAGAGTGTATTCTCCCCTACTTTTTGCATGACATACTGATCTTTCAGGCTGGTGAAATGTGGCCAGAAGTTATGAAGTACTAGCAATTTAATCCTACAAGGTCTACCCAATGATTTTAGGGTATTGAGTTGGGACTGTATTTACTTTCCATTTTCTTCTACTGTTATTACAAATAACTCTAGGGATGAAGCTGAAGTAAAAAGAGATGAAAAGTAGAAAAGTAGCATCTCCTCCCTGCATTTTCTAAAGCCTCAAATAAGTACTTAAGATATCTTTGTTGATCTGAAACATCTCATTGCTGTGTTGAACCAGCGACTCTCCTATAAACAAATATCTAGGTTGTTATTCACCTCATGCCTAAACAGAAATGGAGAAAGTTAATAGATAAAACTCTTTGGTCTAGGCATCAAGATTTTCAATGACAGTGTATTCATCTAAAAGATCTCCCTCTGGTATTGATTTTATGCACCTTATTAGTGCAAGAATTCTCAGCAAAGCAACAGTGCCATAGTACTTGTGAAATGGCACACCTAGGAACAAAATAAGTAAAACCATAGCGATTGTCTTTAATTTTTTTTTTCAATCTGAAAAAAGACGACTGGTTTAGAGAGTAATAGGGTACATTTCAAAGGGAGTCATATGTGTGCTAAATGCACATAATTGTGTAACTGCAGGCCAAAATATTTTGTCTTTAAAGGGATAAAGGTGTTTCAAATACTTTCTGAAAGAAAGAGAGTTTATACAAGGCCAAGTTTTATAAGGACAATTCGTCCTTTGTTTTTACTTGGTGGATCCTTCACTGTGTAAGGAATACTGATTTCCATCAGGTGTAACCTTTAACTCTTTCTGTGTTCCTCCCTTTCCTTCCTTCCTTTCTGTTCTGTCTGGTTGTTCTTGTTATAACATTCTTATCTATTTATTTTGAGGTGTTTCCATGAGCAGAACATTTCTTTAAGAAGAACAGAGCCAAGATACATAAAAGTTTGGTGGTTTTGCTTCTGACTGGAAATTATTTTGCCATCCCTTAGGCTCTAAACTGCTTTTTTTCAGGCTGTAAGAGTCTATACTGTCTTTGTAAGTCTGGTGTGGCCGTTTGAGCTGATCCTCTAGCTCAGACATAGGGGAGAGATGAACATTCCAGGGATACCCCTGAGCTAGAGGATCAGCTCAAACGGCCACAGTCTGGTTAATGAACAGACTGTAGAATCTCTGCATTTGCTTCAGATACCTTTTTTAATTCAACCTGGTGAGGAAACGGTGTACAGGACTTGGGGCTTACTCTGGAACCTTCTGCTGTAGCATCTAATGTGACAGTGAGCATCTACCCAATCACCTGTCTGCTGGGACTGCTAAATTCACCTCTCAACAGGTTTAAGAACTCCATTCAGACTGCTTTCTTGAAGACTGCAATGCAGTATGTGGAGTACCTTTCATTTCAAGCTGGTAATTAATTTAAGATTTACCATTTAAAATGAGTAAAGCATTCATTTTTTAAATTAGCAAAAATACCAATTAAACTTTTCTGCACCAAAATACCCTTCAGAATAATTGAATATTGCTTACAGGCATTTTCTTCTGGTCATTGTCAAATTTAAGATTAGAGTTAATAGAAAATCACCTTATATTTTTTTTCCTATGAAAATAATTTATATTTAAGAAGTCATGCATTTATTTATTGATGAGGAGGGTGTTGTTTGTTGTTGTTCTTTGGTTTTTTCTACAAAGATTATCATCCTTGCAAGCTTTCTCCTTACCTATGTGTATACTGGGCACAGAATGTGTTTGTGTGTGTTTTCTCATGAGATGGTTTTGTTATTAATGACATAGTCCCCATATTCTTAAATCAGGCACAACACCATATTAAAAAAGCTCTATGAAAGAGAGAGGTTGAAAAATAGGAAATGAACCGAGAAAGCACATTTGTGTGTATATAAACAAACATAACAATGAAATGGAAATAGTCTACCTTTTACTTGTCAGATTCTAAGTGTAGCATTTTAAAGAGTCACAGTCATCAAAACTGACCTTTTCATCTTCTGTAGCAAGAATTCCTCCAGTTTTTTCTTTATTCCTTTTTTTTTTTTTTTATTCACCTGCTCTTATCAGGGCTAGGATCAAAACCAAGGTTGTTACACTTACATGTCAAGAACCATGACATCTGGAAAGGAGCAGAATGCATTATTTTTTGGTGAAAGTGTTATACAATAAGACTTGACTGACATTTTACAAAATCTGAGGTACTCTCTGAACAGTTGATTTAATTAAAACAAGACACTTAGCTCTGTGCAATGCCTGTTATAATCTATTTAAAGCATTTCAAACATACAAGTATGTAGTATAAAATAGTATTAGATCAGCTTGAACAATTTGTCAATCTGTTTGCAGATACCTCAAATCAGCTATGCATCTACGGCTCCAGAACTGAGCGATAACACCAGGTATGACTTCTTCTCTCGAGTGGTCCCACCCGACTCCTACCAAGCACAGGCCATGGTTGACATTGTGACAGCCCTTGGGTGGAACTATGTCTCAACACTGGCTTCTGAAGGCAATTATGGAGAGAGTGGTGTGGAGGCATTCACTCAGATCTCCAGAGAAATTGGTAAGTGTATGTTTACAGGTGGTGTATTTATAGCTACTGGGTTACAGAACGTCATAAAGCTCTGCCTAGGTCTACACAGTGTGATCAGAACACCTGTAGATGTGTTACCTGGACTTAGATGGAGTAGTTTATGGATGACTTTGCAGCTTGCATGTATGTCAAAGTGACACTTTTGTCAGTAATTTAAGAAGAGGTTTTGAGAGAGGCAAAAAATGTGTGTCTCTCCTTTGCAAGGAGTGGGCTGGGGCTTCTTCATGAATTGGAGGCAAAAAGAAATAAGTAGCTGAATTTCAGATGTGGTTGATTTAGTTTAGGAAAATCATAATCCAGTGAGACCTCATTTTCTATGTTCCAGAAGTGATAAATCTAGGGTTTTTAATTTTGATGAAATTGAAATACAAAAAATGTCTGTAAAGTACAAAGACATACCCTTGTTGTTTTTCTTTCAGGATGAAAAGTGCTGTATAAATACATATAAAGACATTATTATGAGAAGTATATTTGAATCTCTTTGATCTTTTCTGTTTGGGTTTTTTTGTTTTTTTTTCACACTACCATAGTTATTTCTGGCAAGAAAAAAATGGGTGTTTCTCAGGAGCGGTAGTTTTTGGCCACCAAGGAATAAGATGATAAATAGCAGGTATTTTGAAAGAGGGCGGAATTGGTCTTTCACGAAGTGCAGTGTTAAATGACACAAAATAATATCCTTTCAAAACATAAAAAAAGAAAACAAAAAAGCAAACACTCTTTCCTTTCTTCCTCTGAATGCTTAGATTGATCTACTGGATTTGACTTTCAGGGCATGTACATGCAAATTTTTGTTTTTTTCAAGTCAGCTTGGGTGAGAAAATATGATACCTTCTATTTTCAATAACTGCGTGTAAATCCAGCGACCATCTCAGTCACGTAGGAAGGCACATGTTTCAGGTACTTATGCTTGAATTGTAAAGGCTCCTGATTACTCACAGCAATTTGGCAGTAAGATCAAACTGCAGCAATCTATGCCATTAGGGAGGCGGTGTATGTAATACGTTCAATCGGTTAGCTAATAAATATTCAATTTCTAGCTTCTAATCAATGCTGTCAGTTTCTAGATATCTTCATGGACAAGTTGGGGCTGATGCAAATAATGGTTTGATCTGGACGTAGCAAAACATGGGTAAATCTTTCACAGCTCATATAGAAAGATGGTGTGTCTGTTGTGTCAAAGCTGCGAATGGATTGGTTGCCCCAGACATTCGCTGAGTAGTCCACTGGATGGAAATCAGTTTTTCTTGAAACCATCCACAGCTCAGATAGTTCTGTTGTGTCCTCAAAGTAGGCAAATAGTGTTCAGGATTTTTTTACTTTCTCATTTCTATAAGCAGAAGACTCTTCATAAGGGTGTAATAATAACAACAACAGCGATTTCATTGTAATTGCTGAGCCTTGAGTTTGTCTCAGTTGCATCTTGATCAGACCTAGATTTAAAAAATACCATTGTAATTTGTTAAATGATAATTATTAAGGACATTATTATATTAAATACTAATTCAAAGCAGTTAAAATCACAATTGGGTCTCTTAAACGTTACCAGATCTGTGGTTTTCCTTATCACTTTTGTCCTCTACCACTGCACTTGATTTTGGCAAACTCTGTGCTTATAGCAATTTACCCTCTACAATAGGTGCCAAAGACAAAAATAATTCTGAAAAAGGAAAACAGACCAAGTAACTTTCCATTCCCAGAGGAATGTTGAAATAAATAACCAGGTAAATCATATGCAGTGACAGGAACATGATCAATAACCAATGCAGAATTGTGAAAAAAAATAGTATCAAAGGCATCTAACAGTTTTATTTGACAGGATAATAGCTTTATAGCTGGAGAAGAGGCACTTGATGTCATGTCTCTTGAATTCAGCAGTGTTATCTCAACTGCCACATGTGGTATTGTGCTGAGCAAATTATGATTAAGATGAAAATACCATAGGCTGCATGCAGACCTATTTAGAAAATGCTGCTCACAGAGCAATTAGTAATGGTTTCTGCTTAGAAGGAAGAATATGTTGTGTTGTATTTGGCAGAGGTTTATGCTGAATCAGATACCAGCCAATGTTTTCATGTTTAGTCTAGATGGACTTGGAATGAAGGATATGCCTGTAGAATCTGGAGATGACTTCAAACTGGGAAAAACTAGGAGTGTATTGTATTTTTAGAGTCCAAAACCGAAGATCTGCAGAAATGGGATTCAATTAGAGAGACAAATGCAAGGCACTGAGTTCCAGCAAAAAGGAATTGTACAATGAATAATATTGAAAGATTGGACAGAAAATAATATATCAAAAAATGATCTAAGCATCAATGGAAATTTTGATCTGCCTATGCTTCTTGTGTGCTGGAACACAAGGACATTGTGAGCAGCAACTGAGCAAAGTTGTTGATTAGCCTCAAGAAAAATTGGTCAATAGGGGAAGGTGGTGGAAAAACAATGTTTTCAAATAGACAAATTGCTGTTACAGAAAGTTGGAGGATCTCTTGTTTCATCCAAACGTGGTATATGTGAACAAAAGTAATGGAATTATTCTCTAGCATGACCCCATTTAGATTTGAAGAAAGCCCTTTTTACTGGTTAAGATACAAAAGCATTAGACTAGCTTGCTTCAGGACATTTTGGGGCAAAAGGATCTGGTAGAATGCATTAGACAAACACCTTCCAAGGGATTATGTAAGTGTGCTTAGTTCTTCCTTAGGGTTGATAGGTGGACTGGATGATTTCTTATTGTTCCCTCTAGCTTGACTGTTATCCACTGTCCTCAGAATTCCACCTGAACCATAGGGCTGGAAAAACTTTTGAAATTGAATGACATTTAATTATGATGTCTGCAATTATAGTATCTAGGTAGGTTTATAAAAATCATCACATACCACAAGGCTGCACACAAACCAGAAAAAAGGGTTAAGAGAACCTATCGGGACACTTCTCCCCTTGCTCAGATGGCACACAGGTGCCTAGGACAGCTTTCTGTTTAGGTTTCTGTTTTACATCCTGGTTAAGTAACCAACAGTTGGAAGCAAAATGAGTGTGAAGATAATAGCAATAAATTTGAGGGAAGAATGTGAAAGAAACCCATTTATGAAAAAGGTTCAGTGTGTGAGAGGACATGTGAGACCACAGTTTCAAAAACCGGAAACCTTGGTGTGGTTTTGTTTTGTTTGTATTTTCAGAAGTTTTTTTTCCCAGTCAGTAAAGAAGGGGTTAGAGTTTTAAATATTTTAAAAATAGAATTTAATTTCATGTACTTATAATTTCAGGTGCTTATTTGCCATGAGCTTGACTTTTTTGCTTCTGATTTCCAGTTTGATTTGCCCTCTGTTCAGCTTCTATTTCTTGATCAGTAACAAAAGCAGAAAGGAAGGTACAGGCTCCCCAATGAAATGTGTAATACTGAAAAGGTCAAAGTGGTGCCACCCTGACATGTCAGAGAATATATTACATATCAAAATCTGCTTTCATTTTAATGACAAAGATCCTGTCTGGGACAAAGCATAGCTGGAAAGTGAGTATTTTACATGACAATGATTGCAAAGAGAATAGGGAATGGTGCTCATTCTGATGCGTTCTTCCATGTGTTATTATTTGAAGACAATGATTAAATTTATAGAATTTTCTACTGCAGTTACAAAGTTAATCAATGATATCGCTATAATGATTTCAGCATCATGATCAAATCATTTGGGTACATTGGCCAAGGGAATGAATTCACACAAAATTAAAATGCTTGAAAGTTGAAGCATTAAACTGAGAGAAACTGGACTTTAGCATGAGAAACTAAGAAGAGGATAAAAAGGAAGCACATTTTCCCAAGTCCTCATTAAACTGTCATGCCGAATTTCTGTTTTGACAAAATAAATGTTTGGCAAAAGAAGTGTTGGAAAGTTTCTATTTTGACTTTCTCTTAGTAGTTTATCCTCTTTGCTATCGAATATCAAATGAATTTTTCATCATAGGGAAAGATCCTATTCACTGTTTTTGTACAAAATACAAAAGCATTTGGCTCAGAAAAACCTTCTTGAGGTCAGGATATTTGCTCAGTTAGTGTAGTGTTTGTATTGGAAAGTGTAAGAAATCTACGAATAATATACGAGATGCTACATGACAGATTTTATCCTCCATAATGGTCAAAGAAAAATTGACACAAACACTGATGCATACTGGCTGTGAAATGCTTACAAAACTATCAGAAGAAGAGATAAAAATTATAAAGTCTGGGAACTGTAGTTGATCATTGAGAGGAGGTGAGGAACATCCACATTGTTTAACCCTTTTTGCTTGTATGTCAATTTTGCATGTCTTGCTAGAGATGTAAAGAAGACAACAAAGGACAATAGGACAAGATTTTGACTGAGCAACTTTACCCTAGAAGAGAAAGGTGCACTTAATATTAGTGTACCCTTGAATATTTGTTTTCAGGAATAGGGTTTTGTAGTCTTAGCTACTCCCTTTATCCTTGTATATTGCAGTTAATAGCATTTGACCATGAAACATTTCCCATTATCACATTGATAGTTATGTACCTAATTATAATACATAATGATATACATATGCTGAATGAAGGCTTTATTTGAATGGCTTCAGGTTTCAGTGTAGCTGACTATATTTTCTTTACATAGAGAATGGTCTGTGACATTCCTTTGACATAGTCTGTCTTGTCTTTGTCTCTTGTCAGTTTTTTGTGTGTGCATAGTTTTGTGTTGTGTCTCTGCTTTTCTCTGAATTATTGGATTACTTCTAATATCTTATGGACTTCCAAAGCTTCCAAAGTGGAAGAAGCCAAAGTTTAGTAGGAAGTGAGAAGAGAAAGTGCACCAGGAAAATAAAACTTAAGGATGTGTAGCTTTTTTCCTCCACCTTTTCAGCGGTAATTTAGAAATAAATGAAATAGTTTGATGTTAAGATTGATTCAGCTTTTCTGCAGTGTTCTTTATATACCTTTTGATATAAAGCTAAAGCTTTTTACATTTTGTTCAGTAAGGTGACAAATAAGCTCTCTTGTCTTGCCCCCTCAAAGATTTTATTTGATAGAAGATTAAAAAACCTTGCAACATGAAGGCTGAAGAAGTACCACGCATGAAATGTAGCTGTTGACCTGGCGATATTTCTGCTTTAAAGACTGGTTTTAAGTGTAACAAATTAATTTTCACAACTAATAATATTCTAAAATACTCTCACAAAGGGGAAACAGTTTAATTCAATTTTAAGTTTTATATTTGTGCAGATGAACTCTATTGATAACACTGTATTTCAAGCTGCAAGCTGTAATTAGTAATAAGACTGAATAATTTGCTACAGGAGCTTCAAAGTAATGTTTGAAAATACAAAATCAGATGGTAGGTGTATTAATATTGCAAAAGCATAAAAATTACTCCAGCATTTTAAAATATTTGTCCCAATTAGTACCTGATAAAGGACAGTATAATTTTTAGATGTTTATAATTAAGGACCATTTAAATTTCTCTCAGCAGTGCTAATCCATATGATATTCTTCACCTTTAATTACATGGGGTTTGTCTTTATAGTTTTAGGGAGGTATCTTGGAGCAGTAAGCATACTTGTCTGATATGCTCTCTGGCTCTCCAGTGATTGCTGGAAGAAGGAATTCTTTATCTGTAATAGCTCTTGAGGGGTCACTTCTTCAGTCAATTAGTTGAGGAACTTTTAAACCCCATGTAGAAAGCTCACTAGCTATGGTGGAACAAAAAAAACAGAAGGCAGAAATATTCCAAAGAACTGGGTTTTGCACCTGCCTCAAAGAGAATGTACCACAGTGAACTGTACTGGCAGAAGTTACATAGCTGGTTTTGCTCCTTAAACAATACAGATTCACTGATAAACTTAAAAGAGTTTTATTCTGTCCAAATTCCTTATTCTTATGGCCACTTCCAGCAATAATATACCTCTTAGTGTTGCTTTTAAGGTACTATGACAAAAAATGTCAGAAACAGGTACAAAGCAGCCCAGGCAATAGAGTTTTTTTCATTGATTGTCTAGGCAATGTTGTCACATACATGAAATCACCATTATACTTCAATTCTTATGGAGTGAACAAAGTAGTTATGTGAGCTGGTAAAGGGAGTCTCAAGGAGGTTTTAGTCCAGAGCTAGGGACAAATATTATCCCTGTTCTACATGGGTTGATGCTTGTATGCTAAACATTTCATCTAGTTCCTCTAGTTTTACAATTTTTTTAATTCCACAGGAGACAGTTTGCAATTTGATTCTGGAAAGAAGTCCTGTGCAAGAAACAGGGGCTTCTGTATGTACTTGAAACTGAAAGAAGTCACTGAATATTCTCTTAATCTCACGAGGTTTAACAAAGGATGATATGAACAGGGAGGATTGTCTCAGGCTGCCAACAAGGCTCTGAGTAGGAAGACTTCAAGCTTCCTCATTTTACCCATTGCTGTTTATTGTCTGATGCCAGGTGGAGTGTGAACTGTGGTCAGGACTGAGTTTATTAGCAATTTTATACGGTACTTATCCCCTTTGGAATCCAGAACAGTCAGCTCCTGGGAAAATGAGACAAATAACCTCCTCAGAGTAAGGACCAGTATTTTTCCTCAGTGATGCCTGTTGTGGTGAATTTAGAACACACAGAAAACTCTGAAAAATAAGTGTTAAAATCTTATAATAAGATGGAGGACCTCTGCACCTTTATGTGTATATGCATACGCTACCCTTAGAAGGTAGGATTTTTTCTTCTTTTTAATTGGAGTAAGCATGTTATGATTTGAGGGGTTACAGGTTATCTACAAAGACCAAGATCTGTCCCAGGGGATGAACCAGTTGCCCTCAGATATCATAATTATGACATTCAATCCCATAATCCTGCAAATACTTTAAAAGTAAGCAGCAAGGTCAGTTCTCTCTCTTTTCTCTCTGCCTCATCAACTCTCCAGAGGGATCTTATCTGGTAACTAGGTAACCGTGTAGGAGGACCCTGTGGTAGGCTGTGGCCTTCAAGGCTGCTGGCGGATGTAGTGTATCTAGCCCGTTTGGGCCAAAATGGAGGACAATGGGGGATGGGAGAAAATGAGCACTGGGGTTTTGGTGGTGGTTTTGGGTTTGTTTGGGGGGAAGTTTTTTGGGGGAATTCTCCTGTATCTGCATTAATTGTTAGGGATTCACATATGCTGTATTTCTCTTGCACGTCTTTCAGTAGGACCTTTCTATATTTTCTTCTCCATTTCAGAGAGAGCATTATTATCTTACTGCCCTTTTTCCTTAGAAAAAAACGTAGAATATTCTCAGTCAGTCATGCTCTTGCCCAAAAAACCATGACAGAGCACAATTCAAATAATATAAAAAATATCCAGGAAACAAAGTTTTATTTTTGCAGTATTTTTAGTGCAATGGCTTCTGTGTGGAATTTTTCAGCATGATACCTAGTTTAAGATTTTAAAATGTAAAAGTGCAACCAAAGTTACTGATATATTGATATTATTTTTGAGAAAGCAATCTAATTAGACTAAAAGCATTTTTTTTAATATAGTATGCAATTTTGTCCTGGTTTTGCTGGGACAGAATCCCAGGCCAGCCATGGGCTACAGTCCATTAGCAGTTCTGAGTCAGCCAGGGTAGCCGGCTGGAGCTGGGTCACAGGTGTATCCCATACCAGGAACATCAAGAATAAAAGAGAAAATCTGCTGATCAGAGGAGAGCTTTTTGTTATAGCCTCTTCCTTGGGATATTTTTGACAGTGGTCTTCTGTATCCTGCTCTTGAGGACTACCTTCCTGGATATTGTGACTACTGTACCTTTGCTGGGGTGATTATCGCTTTATGTATCTTGTATTAACACTGGTAGTAATTTGGCTATTTCATTAAATCTGTCTTTATTTCAACCTGTGGGATTTCTCTCTTTTTCTCAATTTCTTTTCCCTGCTGGTGAGAGGTCTTGGTTGAGAAACTGAGTGCTGTAGTTTAGCCTTAGTTATGGCCTAAATGTAGGCGTGTTCACAAGTATGCGTTTTCATCAAGTGTTTTTTCAGATATCATTTGCAGCAGTGGCTGGTGATTACAAGTTTCAGTGTCTGTAGGCTGAAGTCAGTTCCTTAAGGGATACATGGTGTATTTTTTAATATATTAGTATATTTGAGATTTAAATAATTAAGAGAAATATTTCTGAATTGGTGCCAAATTTAGAAAACAATGTTTAAAAAATAATCTATATTGTGCTTAAGACCTCTGTGATTACAAAGGTGTTTTCTGGACATAGAAACTTACTAAAATTTTTAAACATGGTGGGATAAATGCATAGGTTTTAGTGTTCCATCAGACAATTAGGGTGACAGAAGTGTAGTATTTTTCATGTGCTGCTGTTCTGTGCATTAGTAGGTATTCCTGTTGAGCCTGTAGCTTCTCTTACGTTCTGCAGCTCTCTTCTCCTTAGGAGTCCTAGAGCAAATAATTCTCCCATAATGAAAACAATTCCTGTGAAAGCAGACTTAAGAAATATCTGAATTCAAATGTAACCATTATAGTTGTTTATGACCGAATTTCACACACTCTTGTTAACAGAAAGTTGATTTTAGCAGGGTTAATGCCAGTGGATATTCTTGTTCTGAATGAAAGTATTTATAAAGGGGCTACTAGAAGGGAAAGCATCAAGGGCACGCAATATGATTTGCAGTCTGAATGAAGCTGCCTATGTTTGATTTGTGCGTTAAGATTTTGCTGTTCTACAAGACAGAGGAGAATTGTGGGAGATACTTTGACAGCTTATTTTCCACGGTATTCTTGAAAAAGCTAAGAACAACTAGAGAATCTGTCAATGATGAGTCCCAGAAGCTTCACTGATTCTGCAATGAGCTCTTTTGTCCTTTCAGTATTTTACAAGCTTCTGCTGTTGTCACTTCTGCAAAAAGCGTGTTTTCACACAGGATTCAACAGTACACCTTTTGTATTGCAGTGGTGTGACTCATTGCTGTGAGTCTAAATTGAATCGGAGATTGAATATCCAGACCATAGTGAAATTTGTAAACATGGTATTTAGTGGTTTTGCTTCCCCAGTGTGCACAGACTTCTGTAAGGAAAAAGTCTATTTAAGGGCAGTAATCTGAACAAAGGTGACAGGAAGGAGCATGGTGATGTGGAATTTGGCTATATTTGCATGTTCCTTCTTTGTTCGTGTGTCAAAGAATTTGAGTTGCCATCTTGTTTATGTTTTACTGATCTAAACTCAGTCTCATTCACATTGAAAAGTTATATCCAGTCGTGAGAACTTTCTGGCTCTTGAGTTACTGAGAAAAACAGCAATTTTTTTGGTCTGTGTGTCTTTATCTCTTCAGATGATTTCTAGTAGCTTTAAATGCCTAGCATTTTTGCAGCTTTGCTTTCTGAGGAATTGTACATCTTCAGAAATCATGTGTGAGAAATGCCTCATGACTGAGTATTAGCAATATACTCTTAGTATCAGCTCTTCATGATCTGTTGCAGCAGTTTAGACAGTGAAGTGCTGGAACTATCAGTCAGACAGTGCTGGTCAGTAACCTCCAGCATCAGGCTCAGCTACATGGAAGAAAGAAATATCAAAATCTTACTTAATAGTCACTGGAAGAACTCCCTATCCAAGGAGTATTTTGTAACCCCAGGTATTTCATGGTTGATGCTTAGATTTCCTGAAGATGGAAAATTTATATCCATAGTAGTTTCTTTTTGTTAACATTTTAACCTCACTTATTAAGCATCCTCTTGTTTTGATGCTAGGAATGCATACCAGTTAGCCTCCTTCTTAGCATGCCTTCTTATTTTAACTCTGGTTTAGAAGATATAAAGTAATTGGCAGTTTAATATTCGTTGTCAGTTGCTGGATGCCTTATTTATATCTCTGTGAAGCTGTGTAGCCATGACTGAACACTCCAGGTAAAGCCTTACTATTGATTTATGTAGTGTCGTTGTAATCTCATTTTTATTCCCAACCCCATTCTTTATACATCCTGACAAATTGTAAGCTTTTTCTGTTGTCTGCTGGGTATCAAGCAAATTATTTCCAAAGCTATCTGTTCTGACTCCCAAGGTTTATTAACAAATGGCTACAGCTGATTTAGAACTCAATGATGTGTGAGAACAATTCCAGGTATTCCTGTGCGTGCTCCCTTCCATTTGTCAATAGTCAATATTTTTCTATGATATACTTGTTTAGCTTTATGAATGCTGTCTCCTCTCTCTATTCTATTTCAAATAATTATATACCTTCTTCAAATTTTCCAGTCTTTCTGCTCAATGCTTTCCCATTCCCTCTTTGAAAGATATGAACACATGACATGTTGTACTAATCAAGATCTAATAGGCAGTTCTAGAACATGTTTGTCAGCCTCTTCCAGTGCTGAATTTTGACTGTTTCTTTCTATTAGTCGTTTTTGATTCTTAGAGGTGCCTTCTCTATCCCTACCCAGTAATTTCTGCTTATTGATCCCAAGTTTCTAAAGTGTTTCTTCTCAAAACTCTATTACAAAAATTAATATTCTATGTGTAAGGCTGATAATACCTGGTGTGGTGGTTTAAGGTTTGTTGGAACATTTCAGTAAAGAAATTGGGACTTTAAGAAATCTCAGTGCAGAATCTAAGTAAATTAGATCACTGGTTCTAAAAGAATAATAATGATAAACTCTGTATTGTTCATTTGTTTAAGAGGTATAAAAAGCCAATGTACAAACAATTCTTCTTAGCTTTTAGGCACTAGCTCTCTTTGTTTCTCTCTAATATCTTCCACTAATCTTGGCTGACTAGGGGAGAGAGAGGGTGAGGGTGATGCTGGCCCCTTCTGAGCTTTCTTTGTCCAGGGTGGAAGATTTGATTTCTGTATTTGATGCTGTCTCGTATAGCATCCTCCTGGAAAAACTGGCTGCTCATGCCTTGGATAGGTGGATGCTTTGCTGGGTAACAACTGACTGGCCAAGCCCAAAGAGTGGTAGTGAATGGAGGCAAATTGAGTTGGCAGCTGGTCACTAGTGATGTCAGCCAGGGCTCAGAACTGGGGCTAGTTTTGATCAATACTTTTACCAGTGATCTAGATGAGGATGTTGAGTGTACCCTGGGTAAGGCTGCAGATGACACTAAGCTAGGAGGAAGTGTTGATACTATGCTTGAGGGTAATAAAGCTCTGGAGAGGCTGGATTGATAGATTGGGATGAGTTCTGTGATGTTAAACAAGGCCAAATGCGGGATCCTGCACTTGGGTCACACCAACCCAATGCAGTGCTATAGGCTTGGGAGAGAGTGGCTGGACAGCTGCCTGGCAAAAGAGGACCTGGAGGTGTTGTTTGACAGCTGTCTAAATGTGACCCAGCAGTGTGCTCAGGTGGCCTGGAAGGCTGACAGCATCCTGAGCCTGTATTGAGAACCAACAAGGGTAGGGAAGTGATTGTGCACCTGTACTCGGCACTGTGCAGGCCATCCCTTGAGTACTGGGTTCAGTTTTGGGTTTCTTACTGCGAGAAAGGTATTGAGTTGCTGGAATGTGTCCAGAGGACAGCAAAGCTGGTGAAGGGTTTGGAGACCAATTCTACTGAGGGGGGTGGCTGAGCGAACTGGGATTGTTTAGCCTGGAGAAAATAAGGCTGAAAGGAGACTTCACTCTTTACACATCCCTGAATAGCAGTTGTAGTGAGGTGGGTGCTGGTCTCTTTTCCCTAGTAGCAGTTGATTGGATGAGAGGAAATGGCCTCAAGTTGCACCAGGGAAGGTGTAGATTGCATATTAGAGGAAACTTTGTGAAAGGGTTATTAAATGCTTGAATAGGCTCCCTGAGGGGGAGGAGGGGGAGGGTTGGTCTCTTCTCCCAGGCAACCAGCAATACAACAAGGGGACACAGTCTCAAGTTGTCCTGGGGGATGTATAGGCTGGATGTTAGGAAGAAGTTCTTCACGGAGTGATTTGCCATTGGAATGGGCTGCCCAGGGAGGTGGTGGAGTCTGCATCCCTGGAAGTGTTCAAAAAGAGCCTGGATGAGGCACTTAGTGCCACGGTCTAGTTGACTGGATAGGGCTGGGTGATAGGTTGGCCTGGATGATCTTGGAGGTCTTTTCCAACCTGGTTGATTCTATGATTGCATCATCAATTGTGGAAGTGTTTAAAAGATGTGTAGGTGGGGTCTGAAGTGACATTGTGTATCACCACATTTGGTAGAGTTAGATAATTGGTGGACTCGATTTTAGAATCATTTTGGTTGGAAAAGACCATTATGAATCTCCAGTTCAGCTGAAGCATGTTTTGTTCTAACTTCAGTACAATTTTATTTTTAAAAAGCTGAAAACTGGAGAAAAATGCTTTGCAATTATATTCTCTGACCTTGAAAAAGAAGAAAATGAAGAAATACTTTATTTTCCAGGTTTTTTTTGTTTGGCTAAATGGTAATATCTGTCAGGAAAAAAATATTGTGAAGATTCATGCTGCACAAGAATAATTTGTCCTTCTTTTCTTAGGCCAAATGCTGTTAGTAAATAACTTGTGTGCATGATGTATGTTCTACTTCCTCTGGGCAGTTCTACTGAGATCTAGGAAAACTGTTAAAGCAGACAGTGGTTTGTTTGATTTTGGTGTTGTTTTTTTTAATGTCAATGCAGAGAAAGAAAGTAAGTATTCTTCATTCTGTGTTTACATAATTTGCACAAAGTCACATCATATTATGTTGCACATCGAGGTGTGATGTATATGACTATACCTTTAGCGCATATATATATATAGTCAGGTCTCCTCAATCTATTATAGCTTCACAGTAGGTGTCTTAAGATTGAAAAATTTATTTGGACTTACCAATCTCAGCATTATGGTTGGTTTTCTGGGATTCTAAGCACCAAATAGGCTGGTGTAAAGAAAAAGAAAACAGAACCATGGCCTACTAAGAAGTGTTCACTAACATTATTTCTTTGTATTATGGTAAATTCCAACGTCTTCAGTGCCTTACCGGTGGGTTACTTTTTTTTCCACTCTATATTTTGACTTGATTTCTACTTCATTTATTTCTCTTTCTTTACCCAACTCCTGAATGCAGTTGCTACTGACTCCTATTTGAATGTGCTGTGGTAATACAAACCACTTGAGCTTTACTTATCTGCATGATGTAGAAGAGTTGAGTGAATTGAATGTTACAATGCTGACAATATTCCTGAAAGATTGCAAGCAGAGAATGTCTGCTTTGACATTTCCAAGCAACATTCTCATCAACATTTTATTTATTTTTCTTTCTTATACTGAAGGGCAGGAAGACATATTGTACTCTGAGTCATAGTAGGGCATGTTTGCTATTAAATTTGCAGTGGAATAGCTTAACGTTAACAGCTCTTCTCATGGATGCTTGCGTGAGTCTGCATATGTTCAGACTCTGGTAACCAGTTTAGTCTGCTGCAAGTCACTCTGTCAGTTCTGCTACCTAATGAACTAGCCACAGAGCTCCAAAGAATTCTACTTTTAGTATAGTATTTTAAAGAATTGCTATTACTTATTCCAGAAAGAAACAGGCATATGTGTGTACTTTGCTAACAACTGGAAAGACTTTTCTATTAGAGATGTATGATTTTTTGCACTAATTGTGAGCTGTGATACCACTACCTTAAGCTGGGACATCAAAAATATGAATAATGAAACCTTCCACATTTTTTTGGTTGTTTTATTAATGGAAAACTGCTTATTAAGTCAAAATTCTGTCCTCTCAAGGAATTTCTATAATGGAAATATTGTCTCATTTTTCTCTACTTTGTAGCACTTCTGCAATATAGAATGATTAGTGGTTTTTCAAGAGTTTTTAGAAGAACTGGAAATAGAACCAATTGTTTTAAATGCTGAAATTCTAACAAAGGTGGTCTCTTTCCTTAACTTTAAAGCAGGATATTCTGACTCAAGAGAATGAGTTACAAAACAATACCCATGAGTAGCAGAGATGTCATACAGATAAATCCTTGTGCTCTGACGGTGTGTGTCCAGAAAACTTCCTGCTATGTACATACTGAGCATTCTATACAAACGTATACAGAAATGCAGAGTACCCTTCATGTACTTTCATAAACCAACTTCTTCTTGGGCTGCTTTCCAAAATTCTGTTGAGTGGTCACAAAGGGAGGAACAAAATTTCAAAACCCTTACAGAGACTGGAACAAGACATTTGCACATTTCAGTGATCTTAGTACTCAATTGGTATGTGCATAGATCTGTGGAATTTGTAAATCTTTGGGGAGATGGGCTAATAAAAACAAAACTATCCCAACCCCTCAGTAATTCCTGAAAACATTTATGCTGGTCATATTTAATTACCAGTAAATGATCCTTAACATTTGCAGGATGTCATTAATCCTGTGGATATAAATCTTCTCTAACTTTAGAACAGTCAAACATGTTTTGCAGGAGTATAAAGTCAATATTTTTGGTGAAGTTGTTTAATTTTTGTAGGCATTCCAGTTTTCTTCTCCTTTATTTTGGGAGTTGAGGGGGGATGTGCCTTTTATATTCTGTGTGGTTTACTCCCTTTTAACATCTCCCAGAACATCTGAGACAGTCTATAGACAATTCTATCTTATTGAACTTGACCCATACTATCTGAGATGCCGGGAAACCTGTAGTGTCAGCTTTTCTGGAAAAGCCTGAGAAGGGTGAAAAAGAGTGGTACTGTTCAGTCTCGGGAAATAAGTAACTTCCATTTTGTTAAAGTTTAGGCATGAGTAATTTAGGCCATGAGTAATCTAGAATAAGAGGCCTTAATTCAGCTGAGTGTGCCCAGATTTTCAGTGCTGTCCCAGTTGCATATGTGAGAAATATATATTTGATCCGATCAATTCGTGGCAAGAGGCCACAGACAGGGAGGAAGGAGGGGTTTGAATGGAGCTGCACTCCTCCTTGCACAACCGTCACAAAAGCATACACTTGGCTTAAGATAACAGCAATAAATAATTAGAAGCTAGAAAGCTTGGTGGAGGAGTGAGGCAGGTGGAAGAGACAGCCTTTGTGCATGAGCAAACAGAGGACTAGTTTGGAGTTCATGGAGCGGACACTTGAGGAAGATCCCTTACTTCATCCCTGAAGACCGCCAGAGGGACCACCGAATAAAAAGAGACATGTGTGGAAGAGACACCTCCCATCTTAGAACTGATAAGCAAAACCCAATGTCAAGGTCCGGAGGAGCAGAGATTAACAGTATCTCTGTCCAGCGGAGCTAGACCAGTTCTTATGGATTCCGTGTTGTGAAATTAAGGTGCAAACGAGACCATATATCACCATGAAACTGTTTATTAAAGGATAAGGTTGGGCAAAACGGAGGGAGAGAGGGGAGAAGGGGGAGGGAGAAAGATAAAGAGATCGATGGAGAAGAAAAGAAGGAGCAGGGAAGGGGAAAAGGCTGTGATCATATTACCCTCAGCCGCCGATGAAGGGGAGAGAGAGAGACGGGTGCGTGGCCCAGGGATGATCTTCTGCGGAGTTTGTCAGAGGTTCTTCAGGCGGTGGGCAGTTCTGGTGGTCTGGTGATGGTCTGCCCTCGGTGGTCCGGTGGAGATGTCACTGGTGGGGATACCACCCTTGGTCTGGTGGGGATGCCACTGGTGGTGCGGTGGGAATACCACTGGTGGGGATACCACCCTTGGTCTGGTGGGGATGCCACTGGTGGTGCGGTGGGAATACCACTGGTGGGGATACCACCCTTGGTCTGGTGGGGATGCCACTGGTGGGGATACCACCCTTGGTCTGGTGGGGATGCCACTGGTGGTGCGGTGGGAATACCACTGGTGGGGATACCACCCTTGGTCTGGTGGGGATGCCACTGGTGGTGCGGTGGGAATACCACTGGTGGGGATACCACCCTTGGTCTGGTGGGGATGCCACACTTTGGCAGGCCTTTCTCCTGCCTTTTTATACAGTTTTCTGCTCAGTGTCCAGCTGCAGCCCCCCCAGGGCATCTTCCTGTGCATTCTCACACATTCGCAGGGGTCCGGCGTCGCCGGGGGGAGGGCCTCCGCCCTCTCTCGGCTACACCTGTCCACACCCTGCATACACAGCCCTTGGGGGCAGCTGAGATAAGGTGGAGGCTTCCTGGGCAGTCCAGCCAGGGTGAGGTCTAGGAGTTTCAAAGGTATTGTCTGTTGATTTGCATCTCTGAGCTTTTGGGCCAAGCACCGAGTCTGAGTCCCAGAAGTAACAAGATTAAGGAGAGACGATGCAATCTTTATCTTTGTTGATTAACAAGAGAGAGGATCAGACTCTCACACCCAACCTTTTCTTAGAATTAGTAATGAATATGTAATAGAATAGGATATAAAAAGAGAAAACTGAAAACAAAAGGTGTGCGTTAGGGTAGAGCAGAGCCTCCCCCGCACACCCAGGCCTGTGCACTGCTTGATTCCTGCAACTCTATTAAAGCCTTAGCTTGTATGAACGCAAGTTTATGCCTGATATTTATGACACGTATAATAACAACTTTTGTTTTTTACCTTGGGAATAAAACACAAATCTGTAAGACAGTGACCATACTTGCTACTGCGTTCAGATCCTAGCCAGGTGAGGGCAGTACTTTGATGTATGCTCTAGCAGATCACTGTAATACATTTTGCTAGCATATTGGATTTGTTATGAAATGAATTACAACATTTGCAAAGGCCAGTAAATTGAGTGATACAATTATAAGTATTTTACCCAACATGTTAACACACTTAATGAAGTGCAGATAATCACACTGCTCAATTTATAAGAATTACTAAACATCATAATTACTTCCATTATATTGTAGTATTTTATGGAGTAAATCCTTTCAGAATTTATTCAGGAGATAAAATATCATTAAATTTAAATTATGTAATGTTTTAATTTTTTTCTAGAATAATGTCCCTTGTAAACTGAAATGTTGAAGCCAATGTGAAGATATTCTTACTGTTGCTAAAGCATGTGCAAACTGTATGTTTTTTTTCTTTTATCAAAGTAAGTGCCAAGAAGTTGGTTTAAAAGTAAAAATAGTAACCTATTGGTGGCAAAAGGTTTTACATACATCATTATGGACCTCTTATTGAAGTTAATGGGCATTTCATGATTAAATCCTATAATTGTTTTGGTAGTTAAATGTGCATGATTTAACAGTGATGTCTGTACAGAGATTGTTGAAGTTGTGGGACTCTACCTTGGTAAAGTCTGAGTGAGCGGTGGGGAGAGGATTCCAAGTGTTGGCAAATGTTCAAATTGGATGTAGAATGTCTTCCCAATTAGAGTAAGAATAATGGCTGCTATACCACATTAGTATCCATGAAATTGTAGGGTTTGTTATCTAGGGTCAGTTTAACTGGAGTTGTCTTAGCTTTATTTGTCTTTCTTTGATAAATATAAAGGAGGCAGTTCTCTCAAAGAAGGACATTTGGATGTGTTCAGGAAATGTGTTAGTGATGGAAGAGCATCAGTTTCCATATGTGCACTTGCCAGAGGCATTGAAAGCTTGTGACAAACCCCTCTGGGCTACCTGCACCTCAGGTACCTCCCAGGAGGTGTTATGAAAGGCATTCAAGGACTTCTGTGATGGATAGAGTGCTGCCTTCTGTTTCCTTCTAAATAACTCTCTTTGCTCATTTATTTCAGTTACACAGGCATAGAAAAACTTGTACAAGAGAGGTATTATGTACAGGCTTAAAAGGTAAAATGTGTTGTGTCCTAAGTACAGAGAACAAACAGGAAAAAAACCAAACCAAAACAGGACAAATGAGAAAGAAGGGAAGGACATTACAAAGATGGAGGAAAAAAGTGGTTTCTTGTGTTAGCAGCAGCCTTTAGTTTGCATTATGTTCAGCTTAATAAAATACATAACAAAATGTAGTTGTTTCTTAGGCAGTGACACTCTAGACAGTGTATTGTTTTGCTGAACAGGAAAGTAAGCCCCTGAATTGTGTTCAGTTTTGTTTATTGTCCCACAAATAAGTCAATTTCAAGAATGGATCTTGATCGTTTCATAAAAGGTGCTGTACAATGCATTTGCTTGAGATTGTGGGGTCTGACTCAGAAACCTGGATGATCCCTTTCCATACTGTTGTTCATAGGCTTAGCTCAAACTATGGGGACAGAACAGCTGTGCAGGCTCCAAGCTTCAGAGTTGAGCTTGGCTTCCATATGCCCCATCAAATAATCTTTTTATTTTAGCTCAAGCCATTAATTTTCTCTTTCTTTAGAACGTTGTTCTAATTGATTATTCCATCTTAAATGGACTTATTAAAATGAAATAACTCTTTAGTAAATGTTCCTTCTTGTGGCGCACAAAATCTTTATGCTCTAGCTTTGTTTTCTGAAGGAACAGAAATTAAATACGTCCATAAAGACAGCTTTGGGGTTTTTTTTGCTTCATTTGGGATGATTTTGAAATACAAGAATACAGATCTTCTAGATTTGAGAATGTATTCTATACTGTCACCTTTTCAATTAGAAAAGTTTCCTATTCGAATAGTTGTAGTTTTGTGGACTGCATGGTAGAAGAGATTTTGTCTTGGTGTCTGTGTCTCTGAACCTTTCGTTAGTTAAAATAACAGAACATAGACAATAAGTAGATTTTAATAATACCAAAAGTTCACTTCTGCACGTGAAGTGAACTCAAGTATTAGTCGCTGGTGGAAAAGAGACTTTGTTGTTTTAAACATCCTATCAGGAGGTATTCCACTTTCACTAGATCTTTGTGGTTCACCATTTTAGTAATCTATGCCATGTGCAGTTGAGAATGTGGTGAGGAAGTTTACACAGTGTCCTTGCTTCTGCTTACCCAACATTACTTATTCTTCACTTCGACAAGCACTAGATTTTTCCACCGTTCCAATTCATTCCTTTTCACATGTGAATAAATAGATTGTAGACAGTGAAGGAATAAAAATAATAACGATGCCACTAAGCCAGAATGACAAGATACCAAGATTATCCTCAGCTTTCCCTGATTAATTTGCTCAGTCAACTTTTATTTTTACTGAAATTGTTGTTCAATGCTCACCAAATAGAAAAGAGAAATAATTTATTTGCAGAGGCTGTGTGAGGGGGATGTACAGCAAGAGCTTATAATTTGTCTACTGAAGTAGTCCTAATACACTGAATCTTTCTCTGAAGTCCTGCAGGGCTAAGAAGATGGACACAACAAAAATGCTCAAATGGTGTATTCAGCTATGCTTTGCAGTTAAAGTTCATTACAAAAATTAATATCACATTTAAATACTTGATTTTTGATTGCTAACATTTAGCAAGGGAAACACAGTTATCAAAATAAACTTATGCAAGGCAGAAACAAAGATGGTATGACTTCTGAAAAGAAAGCTTTTGAAGGTGTGTTATGGACTGGCACTGTATTGATAGCATATGCTAGTTGCCAGAAGTTTTTATTTCAGCATTAGTTACTTTTGACTTTGTTGTAGATTTAACATCCGGTGTTCTCCAAGAACTGACATTCATGTCTTTAAAGAGGTTTTGATTCATTCTGTGGAGTTGCTGAATTAAGATGTGTATTCATATGGATTTGTGGTGGCGGGAAAGTGGCACAGTGCTTATAGGGACATGGAGACAGACAACATAGTCCCAAAGCTGGCATTTAAGTATTGGGTGAAATGAAAGCATTACAGATGCTATGTTCTGCCAAAAGGTCTTTTTTATGGGAAGAAAAGCTTTAATTTCTCATGGCAACTTTCAGAGTAAGGAAGGGGACAAAATGGAAAACAAGAGATGCAGTTTATTGATAATAAAGAGAAATTAAGGCTGAATGCTGTGAGTTGTATTCCTTCCATCCTGTCAGAGCCCCAGATGGCCTTACAGCTGTCACTTCTTCCCAGGCAGCTTGACTCTTAGACACTCTAATTCATTCCTTTGAAAGCTCCTGCTGAAGGTGTCTGCCTGTAAGTATGCAATGTCCTCAGCTCCACAGAAGTCCTTCAGATGAGCCTGGAAAACTGTCTGTGATAGGAGGCTGATTTACTTCATGTGATGCCATGGTCATCATGGCTATCTCGCTCTTGCAGTAACTAAGTATGGAGTCACTCAAGTGCCAGTGAATAATGAGTTTTGGAGATGTGTGAATACACTTCCCAGTGTGACTGCAGACAAAGCCTCCATGACTGGGAAGGTGTTGTGCAGGGCCTGTAGGCCCAAAAGCAGGCTTATTTATGCCTGCTCTGCCTGGACATGTCTGTCTGCCTGCACCAGGGGTAAACAAGCACAAAGGGGCACAAACAGACCGGGGCCATAAAATCAGTAGCCCAGGACACCTGATTGTGTAAGTCCCCACACGCCCAGGTCGTGCCTGCTGTGTGTAAGCCCATGTGATTCCCATATTTGGAGTCCAGGCCTGTGGGTTTTGCCTAGTATGGTAAGGTTTGGCTGACTGCCAACCTGATTGGTCATTCGAGTGGCCAATGAGACCATTAACTCTTGGCCCACATTTAATAAATAGGGGTGCACAGGCTCACGTGCAGCCTTCCCCACGTTACTTGTGGCTCTGCCATTGCTTGCCTGCCTGCCTGCATACTTCCTTGCAGCTTTATGCCTGCCTTTAGCCAGTGTTAGACCCGTGCTCAGACTGCATGAGTCCTGCCTCTGCACCTGGAGATCCTGCCTGCTTACCCCTGGAGAGAGCCACCAGCAGAAATCAGCAGCAAGGTCAGAGACTCTTATTTCCCCTGAAAACAGAGGATTCCAGCCTCAAAGTCCACAGACAGAGACCCTGAAGAATTGGACACATGCAATAGGCTGTGACGTTGCCTGGAGGGTGAATTCTTATTAATCCAAATTGTGAGTAAATACTTGAATGCCTCTGTAATTTCTATTACCTCTGCCATAAAGCAGAGAGCAGATTATAGTATAAGACCCCAGGCGGCATTAAGCCACGGGGAAAACTCTCTCTCTGTTAATAGTTTCAATGTTTGCTAGTTATTAATAAGTTTCTGTAGATATTTATTCCCACAATGTCTTCATAACCATGTAAAGAACAATTTAATATTAAAGTTCAGTGGTTGGGGGTGGTGAGAGTTGAAATATTTGAATTTAATTTAAAAAAAAAAAAAAATATATATATATATTTATAAATATCCTCTCGCGTTAATTAATTTCTTCCCTCCGCCACAACTGGCATACAGGCCGTGACAGAGGGTGCTGTTACCTGTGGAGCTTTGCGTGAGCCTGACCCATATGCACAGTCAGAAAGCTGAAATAAATTATTTTGAGAAATAATATCTATATATATTTGGGATCTCTAAGCTTGAGAGTAGCAGGTGTACAGGCTAAGATCCACATCCTCATAGACACAGAGAAAAACATTTGTAAATTTGGAATCTCGCTTGGCAGAAAAGAACATGAATGAAGAAACTTCCTGAATTTTCTTTATAGTGCTCCTTAAAAATGTAGTTGCTACTAAAACAGAATTTCTGCTATGAACTAAAAACTCTATCTGTAGTCAGTCCTTTGTAAATTAGCAGCTCTTAGTTTCCTTAAATGGGCATGTTATACCCACAAGTTCCTGTGATGAAGGAGTCCCCAGCATCTGGAAGATCATCCTGGATCTGTTTACTTTCCTTCCTTCTTCCTTTTCCCTTGTTCTTCCATTTCTCCTGTTTGCTTTGGTCAGACTCCATATCTGTGTGAAAGAACTGACACCGATTCTAAATGGAGTGGTTTTAGATTTACATATGTTAACAAAATAGGCTCAATGCTCTGCTGCAGAAGGGAAGGAAGTGTGATAGGAGAACAAGATCCTCCTCTGCATTTTGCTGTTGGCTGCCTAAACTCTCTAGAGAGTCAATTTAAGTGGACTGAGAAGTCCCAGTTTAGGCCCAGACATTTAAAATTTCAATCAGGCTGTGCCTAGCTTAATCATCTCATTATCAGGATTGTATTTCATCCCATGTGTATTCTGTGCTAATAGAAGAACTCTTGTAGGAAAGAAATCAGGCTTTTGATCAATCCATTATGTAATATTATGAAATGCAGAGACCGTTTCCTTTAAGAGAAAGGCTAGCAAATGTCTGAATTTTTCTCTGAAGAGAGGTCAGTGAAACTTAATTATGATTAAAGTAATTATCCAGAATTTTCAAAATGTAACAGCCTTAATGCAGCTGAATTGGGTGTAGTCAAAGGTCCAGATAGCTCAGGTTTGTCTCTAGCAAAGGCATTTTGCAGAATACAGAGTGTATGTGCAGTGTGATTCATCAGGATCTCCGAGACTGTGGAGTATAGCTGAACTGTTTTATTTGATAGCCATTTGATCAATCTGTGCTGCTCAAATTTATTCAATTTTTGTAGTAGCCTGTGAGCAGATAAAAGGCTTGGGGATTTTTCTAAACTGTAGATATCTCTGGTTCAAAACATTAAAGGAAGAAGAACTTCTGTAAGTGGGGGCATAATACAGTCTCATTAACTATGGCTTTGTATTTCATGGTTGAATTTGTTGAGAACTTTTTAATCAAAGTTTTATCTGTTATTGGGGCATTTGAAATTGCTCTGTCCTGTGTGAATGCTATGGTGTGTAGCAAAAGCTGAGATTAGACTTTTCCTCAGTGAGGCCACTAACTGAATCTTTCTAATCAGATTTCTTGTGCTTTCACAAAAGATGAATGTACTTAATAAGCTTTTGGACCTCTGTCTCTCTGTCAAATTTGGCAAAACTTTGCAAAAAGCTGGTAGACCTTAACCAATATGTCAGAAAAAGGCTACATCCATCCACACAGAATATGATAGTATGATTGTATAAGTTTATGCTTTTAGGAAACAAATCTCTGAAATGTGCAAAGGTTGCTGGAGATGTGATCAAAATTTAGTTGGAGTGTTAAATTATTTCTCTTCTTTACCTCTCTTAGCCTTAGGCTAATGGTCTTATTTACCCATTAACCTAAGATGTACTGAAAGGAAAACTGTTGTAGTAAATACTGGGTGTTTTTTTTTCCTCTTAGAAGGCAATTATTTGAGATTTAAAAAAATGAGGGGTGGAGGAGGTGGGAGTCTCTTTCAAAATGATCTCTAGCCAAAAGAGAAAAATAAAAGAATCAGATGCAGTCTTTTATTTATTGATGATTTATACATTGTTTATAAGACATTGAAAAGTCTCAGTGCCTACATCTTTCGATGCATGTCAGCGTTTAACTTCCCTGTAGTATTTGTGGCATTCAGAACTGCACGGTATACTGTAAATATCACAGTACTGTGTGGTAAATACCAGGATTACAATTGTACCTACAAAGCCATAGGCAGCTTTTTGCTTGTTTGGAAGAAGCATATAATGAGCATCTCCCCAGGAAGCTACTAGATGAAGGAATTCATCAACATCGTTTACCTGATGCTGCTTTATGAATGAAGCTGTTAGTATGTAGCTTTAGGATGTAAGAAATAGAACCCGAGAAAAGCAAAAAGATGAGGAGTGATGTTTCTGCAGTACTGCCCCTTCTACATAGACAGCAATTTAATATCAGCACAGCTAAATGCATTGTCGGGGCCATAATGTGTTCTTGCCTAGATGTTGCCTAATCTTTTCAGAGTATAAATAAAGAGGACCCTGTCAAAGATTGCAGCTAGAAACACACAGTAAAAGAATTTAACTCAGTGCACTGTTCTCAGCTGGTTTAATAGTATTTTCTTCAAGTGAACAATATATTTCTAACTGTGCAATCAGACTCAGCCCCTTACAGTTCTGACATCTGTGGGCATTTTTCAGAAAGATTCAGATACTTCAGAGACTGCCTGAGGAGTGGGCCAGCTTGTAATAAGACAGGTAACAGGTCATAGTGATGCAGATTAGGCACGAGTTTCCACATCACTGTGTTCAATGTTATCTCCTTCTCGTGGCACAACAGCTTGGAAGAGAAAATACTTTTACCTAACTTCTTTTTACAACACCCCTTTCTGACCTTCTCTTAATTCTTCCAGCACCAGGGAGTGAATCTTGTCTTATGTGCAGATGAAGGGCTAAAGAGTTTAACTCTCATCTCCCTCACATTAGCCTAAGATGTGCTGTCTGGTCCTGCATTAGCAGCTCATACACGTGTGTCCTCCTCCTCTTCCTTAGCTACTCCAAAGTGAGATAGAAACTGAGGTATGGAACTGTGGTGAGGTAGTGAACAGTGATCCATGAGTTCTTATGTTGTGTCTGTTCTGTGCACTGACACAACACAGGAAGAGCTGGGTCTTCTTCAGTTCTCTCCCTTCCTATACTTTCCTAATCAGTGAATTGTGATCTGTGTGATACCTCTGCACATAAAATAACCCAGACCTGAAGCTCAACACAAAGATGCTCTATGAAGCAAATTTGCAACTCAGCTGCTGATTTTTTTTTTCCTGCAAGCTCTTAACCCCTGTCAGTGGCTTTTATGCACTCGTCCCAGGGGCAAGATTGCGTTGCAGGAATTTTATGTTCTCTTGCTTTATGTGAACTGCAGTAATGCTTTGCTGTTGCTTCATCTTGCTATTTTTTTGGAAAGTGTTTAGTGATAGGCCCTTAACTTTTGATTCTTATTGAATAGAGGCCTAAAGTGGTGTTCAGTGCATCTGTTTTCAGACTGTTTGCTGCCATTGGGAACAGAGTTTCGGACCAGTCTGGTTCCATCTAATCCTATGCTTCTACGCACCCAGGCTTAGTGCCCTTTGAATGATGGAAAAATGTAGAGAAGCTTTTATAGGTAAGCAGTGACTTTCCAGCTTTGCTGGGATTTCTTAGGAGAACTCTGTTACAGGTGACAAAAGAAATGTTGATTACATTGTGCCTGTTATTAAGGTGGCATTTTAAGGGATCTTTCATAACATTGAAATGATATTATTACTCCTTTTCCAGAGCACATAATTGCACTATATATCATTTGACTGCATGAAAAAAAAAAAAGCTGAAATCTGGAAATGGGTGAAATAAATGCTTAGTTTAGTCCCATATCATAATATCTTGATCTAGAGAGAAAAGAACATCTCTAATTATCATAGAAGAATGGGAAAAGCTGAATTCTAGTTATATCTATTATAATTCTGCTTCAGTGACTTTAGTTGCATTACTCTGTTGTTAGATGCTCCTGTCTGATTTTGGACATGATGCTTTAGGATGAAGATCATTTTAATAAAAAGATTAGAAGTTGTGAAGTAAACAGGAGGCAAAATAATTCAGAAATAACAGTGTTAAGATGTTCTGCATGTTACAGTTGGATTCTGTGTCATAGACAAACTACACTGTACATATTTGAATAAGCATTGCAAGTATTTCCTGCTGTTGACTACATTAGAATGTCGAAGCCTGACAGAACTGATAGAGTGTCTCAACTTTGCAGACGTCTGTGTCCTGCTTTTCAGAAGATAGTAGAAACCAGAGCCACAGTATAACTGTAGGTACTGTATGGTATATTAAACTGTAAGTATTTAATTAACGATAGTTTTTGTTACTCAGCTCTGTCTGGGTGAATTTTTTCAGGCTGGATATTCTGCTTGTGTGAAGAACAAGAGACACTATGTTCTCTTGTGCTGCTCTGAACTAGAAAGAGGCACCTCTGCTAGATTCCCTATAGAAAAGATGTGTGTGAGGAAAAGGGCCTCCTGAGCCTTGTTGAAATCAAAGGGGATAATAGGTATTTAAAAGGCTTTCTCAACTTGTCATGATGGGTTCAAGACATGACATTGAGTAGAAGACAAATCCTGTAACTGCCTCTCAAAGGGAACGTGGCAAATGTTAATAATGACACTCCTTAACTTGATAACTGCAGAAGAGGAGGCATGTGACATTCATTTTCCTTCCTGTTGAGTCACATGAGCAAATTCTTCTGTTCTCTTCTTGGAAAATGTGACCTCTTGATGACAGCAAGAGTGACCTAACTCAACACGAGAGTTTAGGATGACACATACCATACTGGAAACATTTCCCTTCAAAACTTATTGAAAATAACCTGTTCTGTCTTCCTGTTGAAACCCTGATGCTCTGGTATTTTCAGTGAGAACAGCTCATGTGTAAGCTGCCTATTAAGAAATATTCATGGAAAATAATTGGATACACCAGTTTTGAAACACGAGCCTAAGAACTGCACACTAATACTGTGTCGGTATTCAAGCATAAGAAGAGACAAAATTTAATGAATAAATGATTCATCATTAATTACTGCCATTTTACAGGCGCTCAGGGTATGATAGGCGCATGCAAGCCTTGCCCAAAGATCATCTCATAGAAAAGAATGTGTTCCTGATGACTGCACGAATATTAGGTGCAGTCATCAGCAACATAATAGAAATATTTTTTTGAGAAGTTGGACATTTTTTCAAGATAAATCACAGTTACTCTCAGAAGTTGTGGCAGTTGTTGCCACTGCCTCACCTGTTCTAACTTGTTTTCTTGTGAAGTATCTGCCTATTCTGCCTCTATCTTGAGGCATTGCTGCAGTTCATACCTTCAGAACTAATGCAATCTAGCTGAATGCTCTGAATTGTGGGATGCTAGTGTTGCGCATCCAATATTGCAAAAACATACACAGGGCTTTTAAAGAGAGCATTATTGGAATGTTGTTTGTGGCATTCTAGAGATTATTTTCTATTATGTGGTTGAAATAGTCATACCGTTAATAAAACTTCTGCTCTTGAGGTGACTGCATTCATATAAAGTGTGCTTGAGGCCCTTCCATGATGGGGATGCTGTGCAAGGTTACAGGACATGCATGTTTTGTTTGTACTGCAGATTTTATTTCTGTTTCACTTTAACAGTACTGTGAAGGTTTTTGTTGACAAAGAAAAAAAGAGATCATAGCAGTGAAATGACAAATGTGTTTCTGTAGATACTGGGAATATCTGTCACTTAAAAGTGTGTTTTCGATCACAGTAACAGGCAAACATGCCTTAGATAACATGTGTATTAATCATGTTTAAAGATGTATGTCTATAGTTATCCTGATCTGTAGACAGTACTTGAGTAGCAGGAACAATAGACCAAGACCTGACTGTATTCATATCCCTTTTTTGTGTCTTCACATCTGGGAGGTGTTAAAGAAAAAGTATGCTGCACATCTTCCTGAAGCAGACCTGCTATCTCTTAAGTCCCAGAACATTTCTTGCCCTTAGCTAAAAAATCTTGTTGTGTGGTAGAAAAGAAACCCAGTGTCTCAGACCAGCAAGTGCTTGGTTCACTGCTAGTATCAAACTGCTCTGGATGTGCTGAGCAGTGAAAACCACTGTTTTCATTTGATAGGCTATATATTTATTCCCATGAGCCAACTTGTCTTGTTATTCTCACTATCTCTACCTCCCTTCCTCCTGCTTTATCCCTTCCCCCGTTTTCCTTTTTCCCTACTCTAGCTTTCTCCTAACCTTTTTCTTTCCATTTATCAAAATCGTTGGTATGTCAGAAGCTCTTTTGTATGCTGTATGCATTCTCCATGGTTTTTGTTTTGATCTTTTGATTCAAGAGTTGACAGAGCAAATAGTGTATCCTTAGTGTACAGAAATGGTACGGCTGTGCAGATGTTATCAAAATGTAAATAATGACCTGAATAATTATTCTTCTATTTCTTGTTGTCTAAAGGTCAGAAAGCTGTGATTCATTGTGAATGCATGGGACATCTCTCTGGATACTGATATTATTGTGGTACAACATATTCTAAATGCCACAGCCATGAATTAAATAAGCAATATAATAAGGAGCCTTATGAAACTGGGGGGGGGGGGGGGGAATAATACATTTATTGTGATAGTCTTTATGTTTTTGTTATTCATAACAGAAGAATGTAGGGTAAGAAATGAAGCTGCTTTTATATATAGTGAGGGAGACGTTATCTTAAACATTTCCAGGTAAAAATCCATGTCTGTGTCATACACAGTGAAACCGATAGGCTTAACAGAGTGGTATTCACCCTTTTGCTTTAAAGTTTCAGTCAGTGTATTTGTGTTGCTATTAGTTATCATAACCTGCCTCACAGACAGCATCAAAAGGTGAAGGCACCTTCAGAAGACAATTTCTGTGACTTACTGTAAATATTTGCAAGTGGATGAGATGGGTGGCACGCTGTAAGGGCTTGGTTCTCCCCAGTGGCGATAAACAGAGCTGGATGGTTACCTTCTATTATCTAACTTTAAGACACTTGAATCTAGGTGGTACTGGTGTCTTTTCTGATTACCTGTTTTGTATGCACTTTTTGGAGAACAGACAAAATATTCAGGCCTGAGGCTAGTGGAACATTTTGTGTTTGGTTTTTCTCCCTACACTATCTAACTCAATGTAAACTGCTTCACAGCACAATGAAAATAAGGGCAATGAGGTCTACATGGAACAATCAACTGAGTGCCTGTCGGCACTAACAGATGTTCAGTAGTGGCTCTGATTTTGATTTGCTTAGGATGCACTCCCCTGCTTTCTACATCTGTCTGTCCAACTACACTGCTGTACAACAGAATACCGATAATAAGGGTAGGAGAAAGCGTTGTTTTTCTTGGTCTCAGTCACCTTTAGGGCACAGCCATGCTGTATTAGTGAACTTGTGATATATATGCATTTACTTATCTTTTAATTTCTGTGTTAGTGTAACCATAGCACAAACATGTTATCTGGCAGAGTAGTAGGGTAGTCCAGTCCAGTGCAGTGATGTCTGAAGTGGGCTTTGCACACCTCAGTAGGTAGGTAAGACAATGCACTGAGGTCCAGAAATGCTGGTTTTCATGGTATTATAAATAAATAAAAAATAATCCTTCTGTTTATTTCATATTTATCAATTTTTTTACATTTCTGTTTATAATATGGTTATTAATATGATCATATATACTACATTAACACATGTATAGGTTCATAAAGAACTACAGATCGGGGCAAGTGTTTGAAATTTCCATTGGTAGGAATGCAGGAGCAAAGTTTGGAAACACTAGTTTAGTGGATGGCAGCATTTAAGCTTTGACCGCAAGATTTGGCAGAGGATGTCTGGCAGAGCCCTTCACTGTTCATGAAACCCTTTGATGGTTTCATGAAAAAAAAGGTCTTTGCTCTGCTGATGTTATCTGATGTAAACACTGTTTATATGAGGTAAGTGCTACCTTAAGCAGTGTGTTCTCAAGGTGGTGGTCACCATTTAGTGAAAAACACGGTATGGCCTCTGATGGAGTCTAGAGAGAGCAGAGGGTAGGCATCTTAAAGTAGAGGTTTAAAATATATTTTAGAAAGCATGAACCATGAAGAAATGGATCTTAAGAAGCTTGTTATGGAATTTTAAAAGTAGCAACGTAGTCCTCTTACTAGTAGAGTTACCCGTGGAAGAGACCAACTTGATTGGAAGGCTCCTTGTGCCTCTGTGATTTCAGATGGGAAATTTCAGCTATATAAATCCTGATTATGAGCTGTCACAAATTATTTATCTTTAGCTCTAAGTTTAGAAACTAGATCTGGTCATACTCCAAAAGTGTAGTAAAGGCCATAGGAAGTGTTGTGTGTAGCTCTTGTCAAGAGATCTGTCAAAATAGGTCAATGGAGCGTCTTGAAAAAAGACTATGAACAACACATTGGTGGTGTAGTGTGGTTAGTTGATGCTGAACAATTTGCAAGTCTTCCTGTGTAGGAGGAATTGTCCTTTTTAGCTAGCAGCAGACCCTAGCAGTCCCAGTTTCCTGGGATAGCTGTCAAGACCATGTTACATAAGTTTCCTCTCTTCTAGTGTAGGAAGAGGCTACATTTCTAGTAATGAGACATTGTGCCTTCATACTGTTTGTCTAACCTAGTCATAATTTTTTTAGAGCAGCTTAGGATCTCTAAACGTTGGGTTGCAGAACTGATTTGCAGTTCTGATCACCTGAATTTTCAAATTAAGTCTGTAGAAGTGGTGGCACTGTGATTGAAAATCAGTTCCCAAAGATCCTTTATGTGCCAGATGTTTTTCTTCTTTTTTCCTTTATAGTTTCTTAACTGAAGACTAGTCATGACAGGACTGCTTTTCTGGTGCAGAGCAGTGGCTGTTTCAGCAGTAGTCAACTATTTAAAGCTGTTATGTGTCCATTTGACCCAGTAATCATTTTTCCAGGATGATGGACATACTTCTTGGGTTGCACTTGGAAACCAAAACGATCTGCTAACCTTTCTAAGATTACTGATGAAAACAAATCTCCCAGCTCTGCCTACAGATCTGCCCAAATTTCCTAATTGTGCTTTTCAAGACTTGAATGGGGATATTCCTCTGGGAGAGTTGCAAGCTCTCCAGCAAGTATCTCCATTTTCATAATTTCATCATTTAAAAGATGTCACTTTAGGTAAAGGCACATTAAGTATGAGGGGACATAAGTTTAGTGCATCATTTATAGTACTACAGTAGTGTTTTGGAGGGGTTTGAGTCTGCGTTTGGGGTTAGATATGAGGCCGATTTGAAAGGTTTTAAATAATTTAATAATGTATTTACAAAGAGAATTTCCCCCAAACTTCTGTACAGTTAACCTACACAAATTCTTTGTGCGCGGTTAGTGAAACTGTTTTACAGAATGTCTGTTTACAGCAGGATTAAGCAATTTGGTAGAGCTTTGGAAAGGTCCTGCTCAGAGAGTCTTCTGGCATAAAGTGCCACTGATAAAGTCAATGAAAGTCCTTAGCTACTCAAATCGAGAGAGTTCAATTACTCACTAATTGGAAGTCTCAGTCTCTGTGGTCCCAAAATGCATGTAGTGAGAGCCACGTAGTTGATTCCCATGGAGCTAATAGTTCAATTCAGATTTTGGGGCGTGCTGAGAAGATTCCATGGGCACGATAGGGCTGATGCGGCGAGCTGGAGCGGTGGTGGGCAGGAGCGGCGGCCGGCCGGGAACGCCTTGGTCGATCGCCCACTGGATCGGTGCAGAGTACCATGGAACAAAGAGTCATATATAGCGGATAAAGGTAGTGGCCCCAGGCGACGAGGAGGCTGGGAGAGGTGAGCGGAGGAGGTGGCAGGAGGCACTTTGTTTACTTGAATCGCCCTCTTTATCAGATGTGGGCCGAGATTGATGGTCCTTTGGCCGCTAGAATGACCAATCAGGTTGGCAGTCAGCCAAACCTTACCATGATGGGCAAAATATGGGGATCCCATGGGCTTACCCCAGGGAGACACGAGCTGGGTGTGGGGGGGTTTACACAACCTGTTTACAACCAGGGGTCCGGGCAGAAAAACATGTCCAGGCAAGCTTAGGCATGTGTAAGCCTATTTGGGCCTGTGTGACCTTCCACCACAAGTAGCAGTCTGGGCATATGCTTCTGCCCTAACTGGGATGCAGCTTGTTTCTGGAGCATATATGTAAGTGTCTGTCGCAGAACACTGGCAAATAATTTTTCTGTTAATGTGTCAGCTTATCTGATTGTGATTTGTCTATGTCCCAGTTCCATAGATAACTAAATGATGTGTGCAATCCAAGCCTGATCTTTTTATGTGAGGCTGTTTATCACACTGTTGTAACTCCTTTGCTTTTAGTGTTGTGATGGCTTGGTTTGCATTCTGATATTCACCCTGGACAGCTGTCATCCTGAAGTGAGAAATAGTCATGCTTCTGCTTTTGTACTGGAGAGCTCTAATAGCTTCAGCGTGAGAATTAACATTAAAAAAATGGAGAGCACAGACTGAGGTAGAAAGAATCTTAAGTGCACATTAAAACGAGGAGTAAAAAATGCTATTTTTGTTGGAGGGTGTCTGGTGTGAACACTCAGTTGAAATGTTTATGGCTTTGGTTTGCAAGTGTGCTTGGGGAACTCGCGTTTAATGTTAACAAAGTTAAGCTACCTATGAAGTGTACTGCTTACAAAGAAGGAAGGGTAGAGAGGGTTAATGTCATCTGAGAAGAGAATTGCATTATAACTTGCCAGTTCTGTTCTCTGTCTGTTCTGAACCACTTTCACATCATGTAAAACCAAGAATAGTCTTTGTGTTTATGTTCTTAAAACCACCTTGAGTCAATCAAACTACTTCTTTTCTCAGGTTGTTTCGTAAGTCTTGTCTTCTATCTTGTCTTCTTGCAGTCTTGTCTTCTGTCATAATTCCATGAGATACTGTTTTGGTGTGTGGTTAGTTGTGGTTTGGGTGTGGGTTTTTTTTTTTTTAATAACATTGCTCAAAGGTTTCAGTCAGCTTTGAGATCCTCACACGTGTTGATAGACAGATACTGTTCCTGACCCAAGCATTCGTAGACTACAGAAACAATGATTTACATTGGAGGAATATAGATCAATCTATGCATTTTAGTGGATACATTTTCGTTAATATGCAAAGTTTAAAGTGCTGTGTATTTACTGAAGTTACACAGGATTTTTTATAACTTCTGATTTCTAAGTAAGAGAGTGCCAGAGATGAGGGAACAGAGATGAAGGAACCGTTAATCCTCAGTAGCTGGTCCCCTAATTCCCTGCTATTCAGAAATCTATGGGTCCCTGTGTGGCTTCCTTAACTTACTCCTGACTTAGTGCTATGTCTGACGTGACCTGCTGAGAAGGACAGTATCATATTGCATGCTTAATGGGGGCTGAACTCCTTCATTCATACTGAACTTGAACTTGTCTTGGTGAGTAAGTTACTGAAGCAAACCCACTGTTTCTGTGGCAATTCAGAAAGGTGTAATTTGCTGCAAGTAACTCTGCCTCTTTGAATAATGATCTTCTGTTCCTTACTCAAGGAAATTTCTTTACTTTTTTTTTTTTTCTTGGAAAGACTGAAAAAGTGGGAATTATGCACTTATAATGTGGTCTTTTTAATGTAAAACCAGTGAGATAGCATATCACAGAACTGTACTGGCAGGTTTGTAGAGAAGATTTAAAGAGTGGGCAGGAAGAATGATTTATTATATCTAGGGAAAAATAATCCAAAACACCTTCAACAGGAAGAAGATTGATGGAAATCAATAATGCTGAAGAGTAGGTCTATGGGCAATAATAAACAATTAGATATAAGTTTGTTGTGAAATATGGCAGCAAAAAGCCAAAGCAGTTTAGAACTGCAGCATATTTAGAGGCATCACAGATAGAACAGAAGGTGATAATGCTCTTTTTTGAGAGCTGCTAACACTACAGCTGGAAAAAAACTGACAGTGCTGGGCACATCAACTATAAATATGCTAAAAAAAAATTCAGGAAGGTGCCACAGTTCTCAACTGCTCTGGTGAAGAACCTGAAACTACCTTGGGAAGGAACAGTAAAGACTGAAAATATTTTTTCATTTATGCAACTTGAAAAATGTGAATGTGTGTTATTTGTAGTGGTGGCTGTTTTTTCAACACCTGGAAATAATAGCTTTATAGATACTGAAAAAAGTGATCAATATAACAATGTTTTTATTAAGATGAAGTTTTAATTTTTCATCATTTATTGCTTCTTTATGCTTCCCTTTTGTGCATAAAAACAGTGTTGCATTAACTGAAATTACAAGGAATGGTGTTTTTATTTGTTACATTACTATGTTGCAGTGGTTTTCTATTTGAGAAAAAAAGGACAGAATTCAGTAGCAGAAGGAAAGTACTTAGCAATATTTAGATACTTCTGGGGAGATAATTTTGCCTGCGGGTGTGGATCCTGAAAGGTAAGGGTCTCCTGTTGCTTGTGTCACACTTGCCAGGGTAGAGTCAGTACCTTGAGTGCTGCTGGGCTGGTGGGAGAATATGCACTTGAAGCACCTAAACCAATTCTCAACGTCTGTTTTGTATGACTAAATTCTATATAAAACATTTAAAAGTCAATTAAATTTCTTCATACTGTTTTCTTTCTTAATTTCTGTTTTTAGAGCACCTCTCGCTTTCTAAAGAGCAGAAATGGTTTGTGGTTTTGGTAGAAACCCAGCAAAAACATATAAAGATACAAAAAATGAGAAAGGTAAAGACTGAAACAGAAACAAAGGAGGTTAGCTTGTCTAAGAATCAAGGAGATTTTCCTGATGGCTGCTAGGATAGCTTTCAAGACCACCTACCTTCTTAGGGTATCAACCTATGTCAAAGCTATTTGACTGTTACATGGAAGAAATACTGGAGTTAAATAGCTGTTGTCTGTTTCACTTGATAGTGCTATGACAAGCTCAGAGCATGCCAGTCAAAGCAGAATTCAAATGTGAATTTGCTACTGCTTTAATGTGACCAAGGGATCTTTAAATAGACCTGAGATAGGAATCTCCCACTGTTGGGCATGCACAGTGTGGTAATTGTGCTCTCTTTGTACTTGGTGTGTAAGTTCAGGAGAAATGGTTTTCTTGGTTGTTCTTGAGGCTATCAGATACTTAATGTCTGTATTTCAAACTTAGATGGTGTAAGATAGTCTGAATCTTGCTTTAAACAACAGAGAAGATGAGACTAGCCAATTCATCTACAATTGCCCTTGCCTTCTCACCTGTGATAAATATGCAACATCATTCTCTGCTTTTTCAGCAAGCATTTCTGGATGATTGGAAGTGGCCATTGTAGTCATATTGGTCTACCTGTAATAGCCTAATGTGCTGGAGGGAAGGACATTGTAATAGTGTTAACCAGGAGCTTAGCAATGAAGACAAGAACAAGGAAAAGTATTTTCTGAGCACAAAGACCAGATAACACACTTGAGACATGGCAATACTTTTCACAGCATAGCTGTCATATTGAGATACTTCTTTCCTTTCCCTCTTCCCTCCCACCCCAGCTACCAGGTAAGATTGTCAATTTAAGAACGTAAGTTTTATGGAAAAGCCCTCCAAAAATGCTGGATAGTGTGAATGAGGGATAAAAGTAGTCTGAAAAAGAGATGAATCATTGAGGAACAAATTATTTTCTCTCTCTCTGTCTGCGTTTCATGTACACCTAAATTTGCCATGTTAGTGTAGTCTTGAATGTTTGGCCCTTTTTTCTTTAGAGGGAAATAAGATTGGTAATTACTTTTGTTTATTGGTCCTAAAATAAAGCTAGTAGATCACAGTATCACCAAGGTTGGAAGAGACCTCACAGATCATCAAGTCCAACCCTTTACCACAGTGCCCAAGGCTAGACCATGGCACCAAGCTTGTTTTCTTTAAAGTTTCAAGGCAAAATCATTATTATAGAAATTATTTGGACTAAATAGCAATCCAGACCATGTACTGTGTACCAAAGGAGTGGCATCTGTCATACATCTTCAGATATATAGCAGAGGAAAACAATATTCCTTCAGCTCAGCAAATGTTTCCATGGGTGAGTGTGACGGTTTGGGTGTTCCCTGCCCTGCCCCCCCACTTTAGAAATCACCCAGACTAGACTCAGCAGGCTCTGGAAATATGAATGAAGCTTATATTTGCAGCTAGCACAATATACAAGTAGATATTTACAGTGCATACAGTTATATACAGAAATATACAAGGTAAAAGGCAATACAGAAACAGAAACACAACTCCCTTCCCAGAAACCTCAGTCCCCAGGAGGGGCTCTCAACTGCCCCTGCACCTTCCCCCTGCCCCTCTCAACCTTACCCCAGTCCCAAGGAAGAATAGAGGTTTGGCCAAGAGGTTAAGAAGCAAAGGTGGGTTAGTCCAAATGGAGGGTGTGTTAGAGAGATGCAGCTCAGCCAGCAGCCCAAGCGAAAGTGAGAGAAAAATGGCCAGAGTGCTATCTAGTGTTTTCATTTCTTCTTCCCATACATCTCAGCAAGATGGCGAGTGAAGTAGACATCACCATGGTTTTCCTTTCATAGCCTGTAATCTAGTTCTTCTCACCAAAACATTCTACCCTGCACAGTGAGGATTGCAGAAGATGGATTAAAAGGTGATGAAAGTTGAAATGTCTTTATGGGTTTTAATACATAAAATGCTATTAATAGAATGAAGAAATCTTTAAATTGATTTGACAACAAAACCAGAAGTGTCACATTGTGTGATAAATTGTGGCAAATTGCACAACTGAAATGTGAAAATGTAGTAGATATTGTACCCACACACATTTAAGTTTCATGTAGAAGAGAAATGGAAAAGCATGTGTTATGTCTTTGTTTTGTGATATGAGACATGAACTTTTTATGTATTCAGTATATATCAGGCTGTACAATATCAAAGGATGAATATTATGTGGGATGACTTTTACTTTCATTCACAGTCTGTTCATGTTTATGTAGCTACACCAGACTTAAGAGAGTAGCAGTGCAGCATACAATTATTTAAGGTGCTGGTAGATCACTTAGCATCGTCAGCTCCCACTAACATCATCTCAGGTTCAAGAAGTTTCTTAGCTTCAATAACAACTGTAAAGAGCTAAGACTCTCTGGTTGGAATTACTATGATGAGCAAGGCTAGGAAGCTGTTGCCTATATGGTTTTCCAATTTTAACCTTTCAGTCCTTTTCCAAACAAAAAAGCCAAAGTGTATTTGTTTAATAAATTCTTAATTTCTGTATCTTTTACACTTTTTGAGGCAAGCACATTTGTAGGATTTCTGCATGTGCACACTTGTGGCTTTTGAACAATATTTAAGCAATGTTTCTGGTTCTGCAGAACATGTAGAAGAGTATTAATCTTTTAAAACAGAAATCTGTAATGGAGAGAATTGTCAGGCAACCTGATTATTTAATCTCTCTTCCTAAATCTAATTTAATAGCTTTCACTTGATGAAATGATCAAAGCAGTTTTCTGCAGTGCTGACAGTATTTTGATCAGGTTAATCATTTGGGATAGCACATGTTCTCAGACCCCCAAATGTGATTACTTAAACTTAATTATCAAATTCCATAGAAATGATGCCTTTCTCTGTGTGTGTTTATGCATATGAGCACATACACATGGTACAAGCATTTGCAGATGTTGTGTTTCACCTTACATAGTCAAGATGCAGGACTCACTCAGTTGGCCTATGAAGTCTGTGAAAAGATTTGATGTGTTCTGGAAGGTGATTCAGTATGGACAGTCTAGTCTTGTTGATGGCAAGCCTCTTTGGTCACAAGTGGTGTTCCCCAGGGCTCAGTTTTGGGGACAGTCCTGTTTAAAATCTTTATTGATCTGGATAAGGAGCTCAAATGCACCCTTTGTATGTTTGCAGGCATCACCAAGTTGGATGGAAGTGTCGTCCTCTTGGTCTAGAGAGATCTAGACAGACTTGATTGATGGGCCAAGACCAATTGTATGAGTGCTGAGTCCTGAACACTTGCTATGACATCTCCCTAGACTGGGGAGGAGTGGATGGAATGCGCTCAGCAGAGAGGGTGTTGATTGATAACTGGCTGAACATGAACCAGCAGTGTGCTCAGGTGGTGAAGAAGACCATTGTCATCGTGGCCTGTGACAAGAAAAGTAGCCAGCAGCAGTAGGGAAGAAGATTGTGCCCCTATACTTGGCACTGGTGAGGCCACACCTTGAATACTGTGCTCAGTTTTGGGGCCTTCACTACAAGAGGGACATTGAGTTTCTCAAGTATGTCTAGAGAAAGGTAACAAGCCCAGTAAAGGGCCCACAGCATGTCTTCTGAGGGGCAGCTAAGAAAAGTGGGATTGTTTAGCCTAGAGAAAAGGAGACTCAGAGGAAATGTCATCACTCTCTATGACTACCTGCAAGGATGTTGTAGTGATGCGGGGTGGGATGTCAGTCTGTTCAACCAAGTATCACAGTATCATCAGGGTTGGAAGAGACCTCACAGATCATCAAGTCCAACCCTTCACCACAGAGCTCAAGGCTAGACCATGGCACCAAGTGCCACGTCCAACCTTGCCTTGAACAGCTCCAGGGACGGCGACTCCACCACCTCCCCGGGCAGCCCATTCCAGTGTCCAATGACTCTCTCAGTGAAGAACTTTCTCCTCACCTCGAGCCTAAATTTCCCCTGGCGTAGCTTGAGGCTGTGTCCTCTCGTTCTGGTGCTGGCCACCTGAGAGAAGAGAGCAACCTCCTCCTGGCCACAGCCACCCCTCAGGTAGTTGTAGACAGCAATAAGGTCACCCCTGAGCCTCCTCCTCTCCAGGCTAAACAATCCCAGCTCCCTCAGCCTCTCCTCGTAGGGCTTGTGCTCAAGGCCTCTCACCAGCCTCGTCGCCCTTCTCTGGACACGCTCAAGCATCTCAACGTCCCTCCTAAACTGGGGGGCCCAGAACTGAACACAGTACTCAAGGTGTGGTCTAACCAGTGCAGAGTACAGTAAAAGTGATAGGATGAGAGAAAATGCCCTCAAGTCGCACCAAGTGAAATTTAGGTTGGATATTAGGAAGAATTTATTTACTGAAAAGGTCATCAGGCATTATAATGACTTGACCAGGACAGTGGTGGAGTCCCGATGCATGAAAGTATTTAGGAGTTGTGTAGATGTAGTGCTTGGGAGTAAAGTTTAGTCAAGGACTTCTCAGTGTTAGATTAACGACTGGACTCAATCTAGGCGATTCTGTGATGCAAGCCTTATGATGGTACAATATGGAAGACCTGTAATATATAACTGGAAGTACTGTAACCTGCTTAGCTCATTCACTGAATAATCTGGTGAAAGCTTCTTAAAATGGGCATGTTTCATTTGGTGAGAAACAGAGAAAAGGTGTGTTTCCTTGTCTACTGAAGTAAAAAAATTGTGACTGGGAGCCAGAGCTGGCTGGACAGGAAACTGTTCAGGTTTACATGTAATGAAAAGGATAATAAAATAGTAAAATAAAACAAATGTTAGAATGTCCATGACAAGTTGTACCTACTAAAAAAAAAAAGGGGGGGAAAATAAATGGATGCGCTCAAACCACATAAATTTGAAGACACTTAAATGCAAGGTGATACCTGAAGAAAAGATTAGCCAATAAAGGGGTTTGGCTAGGGAAGCTAAAGCTGTCATTAAGTGTATAAATGTAATATTCATTAGAACAGCAGAGAGCTTCTATGTTATTTCTGTATGTGTTAGTAAGAGCGATATTGAAACAGTGTGTTTGGTTTTGAGTCCTGCAGTTAAAATAATAATTCAGAGAAAGAAAGAAAGAAAAAAAAGCTTCAAGAGCTGGAAACTAGATCTTTTGATGGGAAACATAAGGAGCTCACTGCAGATAGGTCAAGAGAAGGTCTGAATGAGTCTGTGTTTCTCTTCTCAGGAAGAGAAGATAGCCTTTGTACAACAAAACATATTACAATATTCTATAGCTAAAACTGGTGCTGTACAAATTCAGGGAGAAAAAATGTTGTTTACCAGTAGCAATATCTAAAGTACAAAAAGTTTAGCAGTTCAAGAGAGACAGAGATCTGCTGGAGAGAGTCTGGTGGAGAGCTATGTGGATGAACATGGACTCGCACATTTCTTCTTGGAAGAAAGACTTGAGAAGAAAAGGCCGAGAGGGGGTCTTATCAATGTCTATAAATATCTGAGGGGTGGGTGTCAAGGTGAAGGTGGTAGTCTCTAGTGATAGGACAAGGAATAACGGGTACAAGGTAGAACACAGGAGGTTCCACCTCAACACGAGGAGACCCTCTTTATGGTAGTGGTGACAGAGCCCTGGAACAGGCTGCTGAGAGAGGTTGCAGAGTTTCCTTCTCTGGAGACTTTCAGAACTTGCCTGGATGTATTCCTGTGTGGCTTGCCCTAGGTGGTCCTGTTTTGTCAGGGATATTTGACTCAGTGATCTCTGGAGGTCCCTTCCAATCCCTAACATTCTGTTATACTGTGATGTAAGTTTCTCTGCCAAATGCTGTCAGACAAGTCTGGATGTTTCAGAGCACTATTGATGTGGTAGCTGTTGAGCAAAGAGATTATCTTTTCATCTGGGAATTCAGAAACTAGAAAGCAAAATAGAATTCCTCACTCCAAAGTAAAGATGTGCATTTGAATTAGAAACTTCAGGGTGATGTGTAAGTTATACTGTGCAGGAGATAATAGGAAGTATTAGTAGCAAGTTCTAGATTTACTTATTTATTTTTTTAAATCAGTGAGTTAAAACTCACAATGGAAACTCAATGAAAACAGTAATATAAACCTTTTCTTTTGACAAAACACCCAACACTGGCTGCTGATAGGGGAGAGTCATCAGAAATGAAAGAAAAATGTTCTGATAATGTAAACTCTCTAAATAAAGCACACATTGTTAGGGCTTCTTTACTGAATCCTCCTTCACGGAATGCAAGCAGAGCTCTGATATAACAAGTGGATCATTACTTCCAGAGCTTTTCTATAATCTTTTAAATAGAGTTCACTATACACCTAACAACAGAAATGCGTCTGGCGTCAAAATAAATCTTGAAGTCCTTCTTCACTAGAGAGGTTTTTGCTTATCTTGAAGTGGTGAAACGGCAGTTTTTGAAAACTTCTTTTGGGGCTGATTTCTTTCTAAGTTTCATCACTTTTCAGCAAGAGCATGGTAGAGTTGATGCTCTTAGAAAGCTGGCAGCAGTAGGCACTCCCCACCGCAGGCTCATGTTTGGAAGCCTGTCCTTGGTTTATCTGATGGCAGATGAAGATTGAAGTAGCCATGGAGTATCAGTGTCCTATTTCTTGCATAATTTATAGAAAAAGTAGTAGACTAATCTCCGAAGCTTGTCACCTTTTAAAGTGACAGCTGCAACAGTATTTAGGAGAAATCTCTGTTCTGTTAGACTGGAAATGCTTTTATGTTCCAGACATCTTGAGAGACTTTAATGTGAATCAGAACTCAGGTTTGATTTTAATGGGGTTTTGGTTTCACGTAGATGCTGATTTGTTTAAGCCTATTGAGGATGAGATGGTTCTAGGTAAAAGCAGGAGGCATCTTTAAGACTGCAGAAGTGGCTGCAGAGGTAAAAGCCACCATGTGTGGTGTTCATGCTTCCTGGTTTAGGTTTAAAAATAGGTTTCAGTTGTGAAACCAAAATGTGGATTATATCATGCCATTATGATTAGAGTAGGCAAAGCAATAGGATGTGTGACATAAAAAACACACAGTGAGAATAAGATGATCATGTAGATGTTCTGTTTTTTTTTCCTGTTTCTCTCTAGGTAAGTAAGTTTCAATAGGAACTGGGAAACTCATAGAAAAATCTACAAGAAGTTCTGGGAAGCTGTGTGTTTTAACTGATATGGTGCAGAGCTAAGAATAAAGAGCATGCATTTGACTTTTTTAGTGTGATAGAATTACATATGCCACATCATTCACAAACCCAGGGCCTGAGCCATGTGGAAAACATCAGATTTTTTGTTGTAGTTTTTGAAATTCCACTGCTTCTCTTAGTTTTGCCCACTGTGACACTGAACGTTGTCAAAAGCATCCAATCTTATTAATTCTATTACTTGTATGGGCTTTATTGATCAAATGTCTATGGAAGTAAACACAGTCAGTTAAGGAGGAAAACGAATCACTTACTTGATGTCCCAAGATGCTGATTTCTTCCTGGAATATCTGCCACCCACTATCCAGTTACCATTAAGAGCTCAGAGTGCTGTTTCTGTTCATAACATCCACACTATCTGATGGATAGGGCAATAACATGGGGCACCTCTGTGCAAAATATGAATGTGACTTGACATGAAATTAGTGGTATAATTGCTTTCTAGTGATTTAATGTCTATTCAGGAAAATTGGAACGATGAAATGCTGCTTTAATATGCTGACAGGTGTTAACCATCGGGACACTAAGGTATAGTATTTGGCTACATACTGTGTCATCAGAATCTATCCTGGCCATACTAAATGCAAGGAAAGGAAAAAAGGCAGAAGCTGGAAAAGGAAATAAATGACCCATAGAGTAATATTAAGTGAGAATAATGTAATTACAGAGTGAATATGCTTTGAGGATGCTACTAAGCCAGGTTTTCATTGCACATAATATCTGTGCTTACAGGCACAATGAACGAATTGGTGACATGACTTCCTGTATGAATGTTAATGAAGGCATAATCAGATTAATTGTCTAGAGCCCATGGAGTTTCTGTCCTAGCTCCTCAAATAGAGATCTGCAGAGCCATGCAGGATGTGTTTGCATGTACAGGTTTGGACAGTTGTGCTTCTGTCCCATCTGTGCTCTCAGACAGCTGGGTGCAAGCCAGCAGCACGTGTTGTCATAGTTTTAATCCTGAAATAATAAACCAGGTAACATGGAGGTGGCTTATACCCAGCCAGCTCAGTTCCCAAGTGAACAAGTAGTGGCATCTGCTTATGTGGATATTCTTGTACAGTCACACAGGATTTTGTGCAATATTGCATTCCCAGGGTGCCTGTATTTGTTACTACCTTTGTTTTTTCCATCTGTTGTAGAATGCAAAGGTAGGGCTGGAAGGAAGACGAACAAAAAATTGCAGGTACTGTGATGATAGTAACTCAGCTAATCCTGAACTTTTTATGTATTGTACTTGGTATGGTGCATTTTATTTCAACAGCAGCTCTTTATCATACTTCCTGTCTCTTAGTGGAGAAGGAGGAGGTTATCTTGGATTGTCAAGGAGCAACATATCTAGCTGAAATTATTTCAGTAGATGTTCTTGAGGATGGCTCTTGAAGATGTATATAAAAAGACTTTTTTTTTTTTTTTTTTTTTTTTTTTTTTAAAATGGCCTGTTGGTAAGGATTTTTTTTCCAACTGAAGCTGATAGAATTGGTGATGAATAAAGAGGCAGTTCAATTGAGACACATAACGTAGCTGAGTGCTTCTTTTCTAATGTGTGGATACACAGTTTTTCCTCAACTATCTCTAAACTCTGACCTCCTGTGAGAAATTACATCTTTCACTGTTGGGTCTTTCATGACTGGGCCTAATGTCCTCAAAATGTTCTCAGCATAGAAAAAAGGATTTTTAAAGAGAGTAAGAGAATGAAAATAAGAAGGCAATCACTTAACACTGGAGTATGTAAGGTAGCTTACTGTCTGCTCTGCATGCATATCCATGAAGATAAATAGTCATCCTAAGAGCAGCAAAGTAGACGAAAACCTTCTGAGCATTTGCTGCTTGGTCTACTGTCCCAAACAGGAGAGAGTAGGCTAGAGCAGTGGGATGATGCAGTGCCATCTTGCATGGATCCTTATCTGGAGGCTGAATTAGGACTGATATGAAAATAGTGAAGTTTTAGGCCAGGCTTATAAATGAAGACAAATTAATGGGATTTGGTTCATTAAATTCAGAAGAGTGAGATCAGAGAAACAGCTAATGTGTTCAGCTGAGCCTGGAAAAGTCTTCACCTTGGTCTAAGCTTATAGTAAAAGAATTAGTGGACATTCAGTGAAACTTTTTTTGTAATAAATTTGGTATAAATACTCTTGAAAAAGTTGGTGTGTTGTTGTTTTTGTTTTTCCCTTGTAATTTCAATGGCAAAATTTGATCAAAGAATTTTAATGGAATTTCAGTGGAAAGGGGTTTCTTCTGTGAAGAACTATGGTAAAGGCAATTGAACCAAAATTAGTTTAGAATAATTAAGTAACTCTAGGTGATGGGGCAAAGCCATCTGAATGGATGGTTATTCATAAGAACAAAAAAAAAACCTCTAATAGAAATCACACGAATGGTCTGGCTTAGTAGTTTCCTTTCTCCTATAATGGAATATATGTTTTTTAGGTGTTGGCATAATGGTTAATGAGGCAGCACTTTTTTTTCCTCTCTTTTTTTCTCTGTAGTCAAATGCACATACAGATAGTATGGCTTTAGAATTTCATAACTTTCCAGTATGAGCAGAACTAAAGGTTTCATTCCAGAGGCAAGAAGGGTTAATAAAACTACAGAGGGCCTCAGGAGCCTGCTGATGTGTATGATTAGTGTGAATGCCCTGATACTGAGAGACTTGCTGCATTGGATTGTCAACATTAAAGACTTGATTTTTTTATCAAATACACCACCACAAAACCTAAATTTGTTTTGTTCAGGTATAAAGGTGTTTTCTGTCTACTTAAGCCGTGTATTGTGTTGGTTTTAGGCAAGTGAATATGTCAAAATACCATCAGAATTGGGATTGCTTTAGAATGCACGTTTCAAGGTATTGAAGGGTTTTGAGTAATGATGGAGCTCTGAACAGCAGACATCAAAATAGAAAGAAAGGTTTCAAATTAGTATTTCAAACATTCATAAAACTATTTCCAAGTTGCATTTGGGACTGAGCTAATAGACTAAATTGACAAATGCAAGTCTTTTAAATTCGTCTTTGCAATAGTGATCAACTAATTCTGCTGTTGCAGGATTCATCATTTTTTTATATATATATGGCATAATTAACCCAGCCAAAAGCAAAGATGTGAATTATCTTCAGAAAGCCTTTATAGATAAGGAAGGAATCCTTTTCAAATGATCTCGTTATTTTACAATAACATTCTCTAAATTGCAAATCATTTAAGAAGTGCAAATTAAAAGATGTAAGTAACATTTATAAAGGGTGTATCCTTTGTACAGAGATAGATCAGGTTTCTGGGGTGTTTTAACAATTTCTCTGTACCTTTATATCCTTTGATAGGTGACAGTGATCAATTACATGAGAGAATGAAGTTGTAACTCTAATACTAGTTCTTAACATGGAGCTCTAATTAGCCCAGTTTTCAGATACAGAAACCTTACAAGCTGAAGAACCATTCACATTGGTCTTTTTGTAACATGTTTCTACACTGATATTACTGGACAAAAAGTTCAGTCAGGCAAAATCATCTTTTTTGAAGTGTTTGGCACAACAGAATCCTAGAGTTGTTCTAGTTGGAAGAGATATCCAAAATCATCAAGTCTAACCACCAATGTGATCCAAAATCATCAAGTCTAACCACCAATGTGAGACCACCATGGCTGTTACACCATGACCCAAAGCTCCATGTCCATACATACAATATATCTGTTAAAATTTAGTTTGTATGTAAACATTGACAGTTGCTCTACTGGGCATTGTAAAAGAACACTGAGTAGGTAAGCATCTGCTTGCTGTTTGTGTCCTGCAAATTGTATGTCCATTATATGCCTATACTTCACTGGTGGTGTGTTATTTTTCATTCTACAGCTGACCGATTTGGATAATCTCTTTCCTACACTTTTTCCTGTCCTTCTGTGGACAACTTTTTCAAATGGTGTCATAGATTATATTTGTTTGTGTTGTTTCAAACATCCCCCTTGTTATAAAACTTTTATTGTTGGTTCCACAAGCCTGGAGTGTGGTGGTTTGGCTGTTATCCCGCCGCCCCACACTTTAGAAGGTACCCCAGCTAACTCAGACGGACAATATACAAGCAGATATTTACAATATATACAGAAATATACAAGTTAAAAGTAATACAGAAACACAACTCCCCTCTCAGAAACCTGAGTCCCCAGGAGGGGCTCTCAACCACCCCTGCACCTTCCCCCTGCCCCTCTCAACCTTACCCTGGTTCTCAGGAAAGAAAAAAAAGAGGTGCAACCAAGAGGTTAAGGAGCAATGTTAGTGGCAGTGAGGTTAAGGAGCTGTGGCTCGGTCTGAAGGCAGAAGCAGAGTGAAGACAAAAATGGTGAATGTTATCTAATGTTTTCTTTCTTGTTCCCATACATCTCAGCGAGACTGTGAGGGAAGGAGACATCACAATTGTTTTCATTTCACAGCCTATTATCTAGTTCTTTTCACCAAAACATTCTAGCCTGCTTCAAACTAGCACATGGAGTAAAGGCTTCACATAATAATACAAATGAGACAATGGTCCTTCCCCCCCCCCCAGAACTCTTCACAATTCAGATAGGGAGATTTTCTTCCCTCGCATGAAATTAATTTTGGGTCCATGTGAAAACTTTTCCATAAAGTTCTGTTATTAATTTTTTTTTCTGTGAGGTTATTCTTTGGAATTTATGACATTCACTGAAAATTCATTTTTAAAGCTGGCTTGACTTCAAACCTACATTCCTTAGCACTGTTATTTCTGACAGCATTGCACAGTTGGATCTAGGAGGAGGCAGTAGATACATATTTCATGTGTTTTCTGTCATAGCTTGAGAAAATCTGAAAGCTGTTGCCAGAAGATAGAAGTACTACAAGACTCAAGGTAACATACTAACTCACCCTAAGGCATCTCAATTAAGGAAAGTTAGTGTCCCCATTATGAAAGTCTTTGCCAATGAGTGTTGCTGGACTTAAATGTGTTCAAGTGGGAGACATCCTGATTAAGCAGATCTCCTGAGTGTGTATCCTAATTAAATAGTGCATCTAATAATAGATGTTGCAACAGGTCACTAGCTGGGTGACAAATTATTCCTGCTGAGCAAGAATCTTGAAATTTTTTGTATTCCTGTATTATGAATGACAAAATGCAGGAGAAGAAACAAAATCAAATGAATCCTGAATACTTGGAAAATGTTCTAATTGCTTTATTTGGTTTAATGTATTCACAGAACATTTAAAATTAGAGAGATGCTTCCAAATTTGTAATTATGTCATTGATTAGTAACAGCAGTTTTAGTCAAGCAAGTTAGTGACTCAATAATAGACATAGTGGTCAATAGGTGGGTAGAAAGGATTGATTTTACTGATACTGCAAGTTGGAAAATGATGAATAGCTGGCATTGAGCAGGTAGTAAAATCTTGCTTTCGTATAATTATAGAATTACAAAGTAAAATTTCATGGAAGTATTGGATGTTGTGCTAGTTTGAAGCAAGCTGGAATGTTTTGGTAGAAGAACTAGATAACGGGCAGTGAAATGAAAAACAATTGTGTCTACTTCTCTCACAGTTACGCTGAGAACTCTGGGAAGAAGAAAGACTTTTTCTCCATTTTGTTTCTCACTCTTGCTTTTGCCTTGGACCTGGTCACATCTCATTAACCCTGCTCCTACTAACCTTGCTCCCTAACCTCTTGGCTGCACCTTTCTTCTTCCTGAGAACTGGGGTAAGGTTGAGAGGGCCGGGGGGAGGTGTTGGGGTGGTTTGAGAGCCCCTCCTGGGGACTCAGGTTTCTGGGAGGGGAGTTGTGCTTTTGTATTATTTATCCTTTGTATATTTCTGTATATAACTGTATATAACTGTATATATTGTAAATAGCTGCTTGTAAATTCTGCTAGCTGTAAATAAATTGCTTCATCTATATTCCCAGAGTCCGTCTGAGTTAGCTGGGGCAAATTCAAAAGTGTGGGGGGGTGGGGTAACCCCCAAACCATCACATTTTAAATTGGCGCCCAACGTGGGGCTAGAGATTTCAGTGAGTGGAAATTAGCTCTGGGAATTAAGATGAAGCTAATCAAGCAGCTATTGTACTTGGTGGGGATTGCTGTGTGGCCTGTTTTCTGTTTTTTTGTGTACAATTGGATCAAAGATCAAATTGGTTATTTCTTGCTTCACGTAGTTTTTAAGAAGGCTAAAGTTAAGCTTTCTAACATGTTCTGGAGCTGGGGTGATTTTATTCTTGGTTACGCTGGTTTTAGTGTCACTGAGAATATTACTAGTGATATTACAAGAGTTTTTGTCAATAATGTTACAATCAATCGAGAGTCTGCTTTATCTACTGCTCTCATGAGGGTCATCCAGCCCCAAACTGAAATGCCAAATCCCTGCAAGGATTTCTACTCGAAACAGAGCATGGCAGGGTTGCTGGGCATTATACTGGCTCTTGTAGTTTTAAATTTCATATTAATTTTGGTATTATTTGTAAAAAATTCAAAACCAGCTTCTGTAAGAGCTAGGAAAAATTCTGTGTCTCAGAAGCAGTCTCTTTCACAGCAAAACAAGGGAACACAGTCATCGGCTTCCCCCTTGCCAGCCTCTGCCCCTCCTTCTCCAAGTGCTGGGAACACGGCCAGTGTTCCCGCCAATAACGTAAACAAAGATAACAAAAACAATAACGGGTAGAGCTCAGCAGGAGCCCTAGGAGGACAGGCAGGTACCCAAAATCAGAATGTTCCTAGCAACAATCAAAACACGTCAGGGTTGGCAGGCATCCCAGGAGGACAGGCAAATAATCCCACTAATGCTAATGCTGGTAACGCTAGCCCGGTCAGTCCAAATCCTAATGACACCAGCTCAGCCAATTCAAACCCCCAGCCAGCAGACCAGAACCAAAATCCTCCTGTTAAAAGCAAGGCAGATTTGAACTCACAAGCTCCAGGTCAGACCCCTAAGGATACAAATGCTCCAAGTCAGACCTCCAATAATTCAAATGCTCCAGGTCAGACCCCTAAGGATTCAAACCCTTCAGGTCAGACTCCTAAAAATTCAAATCCTCCAGCAGACACATCCAAGTCTGTTGCTGCTCAGGCCTTTCTGGCACCTGCTAAGGCAAAAGCTAAGACAAAGAGTGGTTCGCAGGAGGATGTAAGAGATGGGACCTCTGGTGATCAGCAGCAAGAGGAGGAAGAGGAGGCAGTTAGTCTGCGAGACCTTGTAGATGTGCTGAGACAACAATACTCAAGTGAGAGGAGTACTGTGAGGTTAGCTGCCAGGAGAGAGGATGGTTCCAATGAGTTTAGGAATGCTATGAAGAAGATTGTGTTAGGCCAGGCACCACCAGAACAACAGGAGGAAGAGGAGGAAGATGACATCCAGGGATCCAAGGATCCACTCAGAGAGGTCAGGGAAGTTAGGAAGGAATACACAAGGGAATCAGGTGAGCCAATCCTAAGCTGGCTAGTGAGATGCCGTGGCATTGGTGCTAATGCTCTGCAGGTAGGAGACAAGTCTGCCAAGCAGCTGGGACCACTCACTAAGGAGAGTGGAGTGGACAAACACCTAGCAAGTCCTCTTGGTAGGGTTAGCTTGTGGACACACCTTTTGTTGGCTGTGGCTATGAGATATCCTTCCCGAGATGATTTGCCATGGGCTGCCAAGAAGTGGAACACCGTTGAGCAGGGAATTAAGCTTCTGAAGGAGTTTGCTGTGAAGGAAGTGCTTTATGGAGATCATGGCACTCATGAGCCTGATGATATTCCTTTGGGAACAGGTCTCATGAAGAAGCAGATTAAGCTTGCTCCTTCATCCTATGCTAACATCTTGGCCAGTAAATTTCTAGCAAGGAGTGATAATGGAAGGTCTTTCACTGTTGGTGAGTTCACTGACCAGCTCAGGCAGATTGAGGACAGCTTATCACATTCTGGTTTAGTCTCTGCCATACAAACTATGACCACAGAGATTAAAGATACCATGAAAGAACTGAAGGAGGATCTTAAAAACATTACCAATCTGGTAAAGGATACCATTCCTGCATCATCTGAATGGGTGCATGTTTCTGCAGTCAGGAACAGACGCCCACCTCCTGCAAGGCAATTCCAGCCCAGGAGGAGACAAATTCCACCCAGACAGCAGCAATCACGTGCGTCACTGTGGATACTTCTGCGTGACACATATGGGGAGAACATGAACAAATGGGATGGTAAACTTACTTCAGCTCTTTCAAAGAGAGTCAGGGATCTGCAGAGTGGCAGAAACAGAGGCAATAATGCCAGGAAGGTAGCTGTCACTTCTTCAGCTCCCGAGAGCAACTGCAGTTGTTCCAACAGTTGCAGTTCCTCTCACAACAACACCAATCATTGTGTACACCCTACATGCCATGTTCAGCATTAGGGGTGCCCTGCCTCCAGCCAGGAGGAGGAAAGGGATAGTGGAGAGAACCGAATCTATTGGAATGTATTCATTAGGTGGCCTGGCAGTTCAAGAGTTTGGAAATACAGGGCTTTAGTTGACACAGGTGCTCAGTGTACTTTATTGCCATCTAATTGTAAAGGGACAGAGTCCATTTCTATCTTTGGAATCATTGGTAGATCTCAAGAGTTAACTAAGATACAGGCTGAGATCAGTTTAACTGGTAAAGAGTGGAAGAAACATACTATTGTAACTGGTCCTGATGCGCCTTGCATTTTGGGAATTGACTTTTTGAGACAAGGTTGTTTCAAAGATCCTAAGGGTCATAAATGGGCTTTTGGAATAGCATCTGTAGAGATTGAGGATGATAAATTGAAATTGTCTGTTAGACCTGAACTTTCTGATGAATCTGCAGTTGTGGGACATCATGACATAGAGGACCTGGAAGTGCCAATTGCAACTCAAACTGTTCATCATAGGCAGTACAGAACTAACCATGACTCTTTGTTGCCCATTCATCAGCTGATTCGTCAATTGGAGAGTCAGGCTGTCATTGAGAAAGCTCATTCACCTTTCAACAGTCCCATCTGGCCTGTGCGCAAACCTACGGGTGACTGGAGACTCACAGTTGACTTTCGTGCCCTCAACGAGGTGACTCCACCCATGAGTGCAGCTGTGCCGGACATGCTGGAACTCCAGTACGAGCTGGAATCGAAGGAGGCTAAATGGTATGCAACCATAGACATTGCTAATGCTTTCTTCTCTATTCCCATAGCAAAGGAGTGCAGGCCTCAGTTTGCATTCACCTGGAGAGGAATCCAGTACCAGTTCAATCGTTTGCCTCAGGGGTGGAAACACAGCTCAACCATCTGTCACTCAGTCATCCACAATGCACTGGAGAAAGGTAAAGCTCCAGAGCACATCCAGTACATCGACGACATCATTGTGTGGGGCCAAACTGCTGAGGAAGTCTTCGAGAAAGGTAACAAAATCATTGACATTCTGTTGCAAGCAGGTTTTGCCATTAAGAGAGACAAGGTCAAAGGACCTGCCAAAGAAATTCAGTTTCTGGGAGTGTGGTGGCAGGATGGTCGCCGTTACATTCCTCAGGATGTGATCAACAAAGTCTCTACCATGGCAGTTCCCACCAGTAAGAAGGACACTCTTTCCTTGGTGTGGTGGGATTTTGGAGACTACACATTCCTGGTTTCAGTCAGATTGTCAAACCTCTGCACGATGTGACTCGTAAGAGAAACAATTTCGAGTGGGGACCTGAACAACAAGCAGCCTTTGATCAAATTAAGCGAGAAATAGTCCATGCAGTGGGCCTGGGACCTGTGAGATCTGGTCCAGACATTAAAAACATTCTGTACACGGCTGCCAGTGACAATGGTCCAACTTGGAGTCTTTGGCAGAGAGCTCCAAATGAGACACGTGGTCGTCCTCTTGGTTTCTGGGGACGTTGTTACAGAGGTTCAGAGACAAATTACACTGCAACTGAGAAAGAGATTCTAGCAGCCTATGAGGGAGTGAAAGCAGCTTCTGAAGTGATTGGAACTGAGTCACAATTGTTTTTAGCTCCTAGACTGCCAGTTCTTAACTGGATGTTCAAGGGCAAAGGTTCATCACCACATCATGCCACAGATGCAACCTGGTCTAAATGGATGGCTTTGATAACCCAACGAGCACGAATGGGTAATCTTGACCGACCTGGTCTGGTGGAGGTGATCACCAACTGGCCGGAAGGCACAGACTGTTCCAAACCTCCAGAGGAGAAAATAACTCGTGCTGAGGAAGCTCCTCCCTATGGTGATCTCTCTGATCAGGAAAAGAACTATGCTTTGTTCACAGATGGTTCCTGTCGTCTTGTTGGGAACAAGCGAATATGGAAGTCAGCGGTTTGGAGTCCAACTAGGAGAGTTACCGAAACGAAAGATGGCGAAGGAGAATCCAGTCAGTTCGCTGAGGTAAAAGCTGTTCAACTTGCTCTTGATGTGGCTGAACGTGAGAATTGGCCTATCCTTTACCTCTACACCGACTCGTGGATGGTAGCCAATGCTCTATGGGGTTGGCTGAAAGACTGGAAGAAGAATGGTTGGCAGAGGAAAGGAAAGCCTATTTGGTGTGCTGATCTATGGCAGGACATTGATGCACGGCTGGAGAAAACTCCACTGAAGGTGTGGCACGTAGATGCACACATGCCTAAGAGTAGATCAACTGAGGAACATCAACACAACCAGCAGGCAGACCAAGCTGCTAAGATTGCTCAAGTTGATACCAACTCTGAACTTGACATTGACCTTGATTGGAAACACTGAGGTGAGCTGTTCTTAGCTCGGTGGGCCCATGACTCATCTGGACATCAAGGCAGAGATGGAACATACCGATGGGCTCGCGATAGGTCAATTGACTTGTCCATGGACGCTATCACCCAAGTCATCTATGACTGTGACATTTGTGCTGCTATTAAGCAGGCTAAGCGAATCAAGCCCTTATGGTATGGTGATAGATGGTCAAAGTACAAGTATGGTGAAGCCTGGCAGATTGACTACATCACTTTACCTCGATCTCGTTCTGGTAAGCAGTATGTGCTGACGATGGTAGAAGCCAGCACTGGATGGTTGGAAACCTATCCAGTTCCACATGCTACTGCACGTAACACCATTCTTGGTTTGGAGAGACAAATCTTGTGGAGACATGGAACTCCAGAAAGAATCGAGTCAGACAATGGTACTCATTTCAAGAACAATCTTGTGAAAAACTGGGCCAAAGAGCATGGTATTGAATGGATCTATCACATACCCTACTATGCACCAGCTTCAGGGAAGATTGAGCGCTACAATGGTTTGCTGAAAACCACCCTAAAAGCCATGGGGGGTGGAACTCTGAAAAACTGGGACAAACATTTACCAGAAGCTACCTGGTTGGTAAATAGTAGAGGTTCAGTAAACAGAGCAGGACCTGCACAATCAGATTTGGTCCAAACAGTAGACGGTGATAAAGTTCCTGTTGTACGTGAAAAGAATCTGTTAGGGAAAACTGTTTGGGTATTTTCTCCTTCGGGCGAAGGGAAACCTGTCCGAGGGGTGGTTTCTGCTGAAGGTCCTGGTCATACATACTGGGTAATGCAGGAGAATGGTGAAATCCAGTGTATTCCACAGAGAAATTTAACCTTAGCTGAGAGAGTTTAAATTCAAGCTGTTAGGAGTTTTCTGTTCTAGGTAACATCGGCGCCCAACACTGAGAGAATCTACGATAGAATCTACAGTATGTGAGCACGAACCCAACATCACCTGGGAGTCCCTGTTCTGAGCTTTTGAATCACCTACATCTGATTGAAATGTGAACTGAACTTGTATATATATTGTTTTAGTGTAAATATTGGTTTAGATTAGATTGGATAATTCTCAGCGATACTCTGAGCGAGGTAGACAGGGGTGGATTGTGCTAGTTTGAAGCAAGCTGGAATGTTTTGGTAGAAGAACTAGATAACGGGCAGTGAAATGAAAAACAATTGTGTCTACTTCTCTCACAGTTACGCTGAGAACTCTGGGACGAAGAAAGACTTTTTCTCCATTTTGTTTCTCACTCTTGCTTTTGCCTTGGACCTGGTCACATCTCATTAACCCTGCTCCTACTAACCTTGCTCCCTAACCTCTTGGCTGCACCTTTCTTCTTCCTGAGAACTGGGGTAAGGTTGAGAGGGCCGGGGGGAGGTGTTGGGGTGGTTTGAGAGCCCCTCCTGGGGACTCAGGTTTCTGGGAGGGGAGTTGTGCTTTTGTATTATTTATCCTTTGTATATTTCTGTATATAACTGTATATAACTGTATATATTGTAAATAGCTGCTTGTAAATTCTGCTAGCTGTAAATAAATTGCTTCATCTATATTCCCAGAGTCCGTCTGAGTTAGCTGGGGCAAATTCAAAAGTGTGGGGGGGTGGGGTAACCCCCAAACCATCACAGATGTGCATAAGATTTCCTTGTATTTTGCTCTGTTCTGCAACTTCCACTGCACGTCACAACCGTGTTATTACCATCTCTTGAGCACTGAAGGAGAGGAGGATTCAGATGCTACTGGGAGGCTAAGAGCAGTCAGGAGCAACACGAGTCCCAGTGGTCCGGGGAGATGTTTCTAAGGGGCCAGCAGGGGTTGTGCAGAGTTCCCTGTCCCTTCCTTTTCTAATGAGCAGGTGGAAGTCAAACCTGACATCAAAGACCTGTTTGTTGGAAGAGTCGTTTAGAAACTCTTTTTTTCACCCTATACTGCTTTACTTGGTTGCTTTGAATTTTCTCTGTGTAAAATTAATTCTTGAAGATGTAAATTGTAGTGATCTTGGCCTTTTGGAATCTAAGAGGCTGACAGTCTTTTTTTATGTAATCCTGCTATATGAAGAAATTCCTGGCAGTTCCATCTAAGACTCCATGTTATGAGGTGGGAAAGGGAGATATCTTTTTACGTTCCCAAAACCCATGCTCAGAACTGTTGTCTGGAAAAAAAGGAAGTAGAAACTGGAGGAAAAGGGGGAGACAGAAGTTGTAAAAGCATTTCAAACACAGAGTGGTAATAGAAAAAAAATTAAAAACAAAGTAAATGCTGTTTTGAAAAAAATCCAACAAAACCCAAACAAACATCAAATTATAACAAAAGAGAGTGATGAGCAGTAGATGTAAAAAGTGTCTCCAAATTAAGCATCTATCTTGTGAGCATTAGAAATTACTAAAAATTAAAGGACTTGCAACTATAAAACACTTTTGTGAAGGAACTCACCTACCTTTTCCTTGAGCTGCTTGCCATTGTTAGCAGTAGTTGGAAAAAGAGCAGTTTTTTGCTAAACTATATCTTTATATATAAAATATATATATTGCTATCTACAACTACCTGAAGGGACATTGTAGCCAGGTGGGTGTTGGTCTCTTCTCCCAGACAACCAGCAACAGAACAAGGGGACACGGTCTCAAGTTGTGCTGGGAGAAGTCTAGGCTGGATGTTAGGAGGAAGTTCTTGCCAGAGAGAGTGATTTGCCTTTGGAATGGGCTGCCCAGGGAGGTGGTGGAGTCACCATCCCTGGAGGTTTTCAAGAAAAGAGTGGATGAGACACTTAGTGCCATGGTCTGGTTCACTGGCTAGGGCTGGGTGCTAGGTTGGCCTGGATGATCTTGGAGGTCTCTTCCAACCTGGTTGATTCTATGATTCTATATACATACATATACATGTGTTTTTTTTGTTTTTTTTTTTTTTTTTAAATTGAGAATTCCAGAAATGCCTATTCTTCTTCATGCTGCTTGTGCTTCTGATAATCTTCTGCTTGTTTAGAAAACTATGAAATTATTCCACTTTTAGTGTATTTTTCCTTAATGTTATTTTCAGGTTTTAAGAAGGGAATGTAGAGATCTTAAATATTTTTTATTGTAAAGAAATCTTATCAATGTGTTCAGAAACAAGATTTCAATTTATTAATGTATATTGTAGATATATATTAGATATATAAGAAGGAAGTTTCTAAATCATGTTTAATAACTAGTTGTGAAAGAGAGACTGAAATGTAAGGATCAAGAAGGGAAGACTATTTCATATATAGCTTGCAATGTTGACAGCTATATAGTAAGACCTTTGATTTTTACCATTTTGTCATCTTGTGTGTGCTTTTCTCAAGATAATACTTAATCTCTTTTGTGTGGATTTATGGGTCTGTTTCAAGAATTGCCCCTTGCAATATTGGTAGCAAATGTTCTGGCCCTTGAGAATTCAAGTTGTATATTTTTGTGTACTGAAGAAACATTGTTAGCTTGTAGAATTCTTATTTTGCTGATCAGAAAAATTCAGAAATAAAGAGTTTTAAAATTAATTTCTGTCATTAGACACAATTGTTATTAGACATAGGCATAATTGTCATTTCTCCCTTGTCATTTTCAGATGGTAAGAAGGATTGACAAGAAGTAATATTCTATGCATGAGATTTGTGAAAATTGTCCCTTACACTTACATGAGCAGTTTTAAATGTAAACATTCTGCACTTTCCAGCTTTTGTGTCATGTATAGTTATTATGTACCTAACTAGACAGACAAAAATTGGTCTTAGACAAAAATATATATTACTTGTATACCATATGAGGTGCCTTCATATGTCTAACATTAGGTTCCATTGTCTTGCTGCTGTTGTTTTAAAGAGTGATTTAGAACAGAGGCCCAGTCTAAGATTCTAATTCAAGTTTTTGTTTTGGATTGAGTTCACATGTCGCCATCTTCCAGTGCTCAGCATAAGTATTATGTAGCTGGTAAATAGAAGAATTTAGTTCATGTTGATCATAATTTTATCTGAGCCTGGGTTCTTTATGCCTCATTTTAGCTCTCCTTGCTTATCTACATATGAAAGAGGGAGAAAGGAAATTTTTCAGATTTTGTGAGATGTTTGTGGGCAAAGTCAGTCATTTTTATATTGACAGTGAAGAGACAAGAATGCTCAGGGTCTCAATGTAGGTATTCACTTTGTTATGTATTTAAAGTTAGAATGAATCATCTTTGGCACTATGGAAGCATGGATGTTCAGTCTGTGTAATTTCAAATGTGTGGAAGAGAAGAAATAAGACTGAACTAAAAGGATATATGATGGACAGATTTATGTATTTTATTGGCTTGAAGATGAATAAGCAAATTGCCCAGCATTTGGTGGAACACACTATAGATTTAATGGGAAATAATTTTTCTGAGTTAGTTACACAGTTGGGGTAAGAATGTCTATGGTATTTGAAGCGCTGGTACATAGAGTAATTGCTTGTTCAGTTCACTTACTGTTGAATTTCATTCCTATTAGTTGAGCTTTACATGCTCTTTTATGAACTAAAATTGTCAGTCTGTTGATACTTCTTCTTTCACATGTATCTTGAATGCAACTTATTGTTCTGCTGTTTAGCAAAGCAGAAAAGCTACTGAGTTTTCATTATTTGTTTTTGTTTACTCTTTTACAGGGTAAGATAAAGAAAGCTGGGCATGATATTCAAGGAGATCCCTTTTTAGATGACAGAGGAAATTTCCCGCTCTGTCCTGATAATTGTATGTGTCATATGTGATGGGAAACCACCCTACATGGTGGGAAAGAGGGTGATTCTGGTACTGTTAAGTTAGGTCCTCTACTGAGAACTACATTCTGGGTGAAAATAAATGAAAATGCAATTGAAAAAGTAGGGGTTAAAATCTATTAAAATATCTTTCTGAAGCGTGAGTCTGTGGGTGTAGTGAGCAATTAGGCTGAGAAAATTGAAAGGATAAGGCACTGCATAGATTTTTATTACCCTTTTAGCCTGCAGAGATCAGCAGGAAAATTTCTTGTGTGCTTTTCTTTTTCCCTAAAAGGACAGAATTTGAGTCTCAGTGCAGAACATACTGTAGTGATGAGGCATTCCCAGAGACGCTCTTAATTTAAGTGTTACTGGTTTGACAATCAACAGAACGTTTATTAGAATATCTAAAGTGGCCAAATTCAATTTAAATCCTTGATCAACCCATCTTTAATCTGATAATGTCTCTAATAAAACCGCTAACATTTTAATGTAGGCCTCTGTAATTATTGAGTACTAGAGCATTATACTGATCTTTTCTACACAGCTTTGAAGAATGGAAATCTTGGTTCTTTTGTAGCTGTCATCAGAGAACTTTTGTTAGCTTCCTTGTCTCTGTAAAGCAGAGACTTGTGGACTACTCTGTAGCCTGAAAAACAGAGCTAGAATTCAATGACCTTTTTTTTAAATAGTAGTGACCTGAAGGAATTATTCTATGCCAGAGAATTCTTGGTGAAATATTCTACATAAAAGAAAAGGAATATGGGAGAGGATCACAATTTCTTTGAGAATGGACATCTTTGTGAGATAAATGTTGCAAAACGGGTGCTTTTAAACAGAAGTGTCATACCAAAGTGGATTCCACTACTGGAGAAAAAGGGCACAAGCACCTTTCCCTGCTCCTAAGGAAGCCTGAGCATGCATCCTCTTTCAGCTGTGGCTGGGCCAGCTACTGGGGTCACTCTTCTCTCTTATCCCCTCGTGTAATGCAGTCAGGTGCTCATGATACTGTGTACTGATCATAGTGAACTCAGAGTGAGCTGGGCTAGTGTGAGTAATGCAAACAATAGTTTATTATTAACTGAGTTAGGACTACAGAAGCTTTTGCAGCCTAGATCATACATTTGGATTGGGTTGTTGTTGTTATTGGGTTGGTGCAAAAATAGCTGCCATAGCAGATCAGAAAAGGCAGTGTAGGTGCAAGGAATATCCATGGGGATGACTGCCATGCTACTGTGGTGCTTATGGCTCCCTGGAGCATTCACATCTCTTGTGATTAGTTGCCTTCTGCCAGATATGCATATGCTGTCAAGGTTCTTGTCATATTAGGTGATAGGTTGGACTGGATGATCTTGGAGGTCTCTTCCAACCTGGTTGATTCTGTGATTACTTTTCAAATGTTTCTGACATCAAAATGTGTAGCTAATGGCATGAAGACAATTACCAGAGAAAATGAAGCTGTGAATAGAAGAGACATGTCTAAGTCACTTTGGTATAAGTCAGTGACATTTTCAGTAGTATTTTAATGAGATCTGGCTATTATGAATGACTATAATATTGAAGAATGTTGTGTTATGTGAGTGTAAAGCAAGTCACACCAGAATTACTCCTACTTTTCACCTGAGTCACTTCTATAAGTTTCTGAATCCCAACCATGAAGGAAGAGTAATAGGTGAATTTCTTATCAGTTGTAGAGTTATAGCTAATATTCTTTTTCTCTACCCTTCCTTCCCCCACACTTTGCTTTATAAGTTTCAGTTCCTCAGAGGTGTGCTTTCTTTTCATAGGTGTTGAAAACATGAAGTAGTCTCTAGAAACCAGTGCAGATAGCAATTTATAGGACAGCATAACTTTTTTTTTGGTCCAGTTTTGGCCTTTGTATTTTCTGTCTCTTGCACATTCTAGAATGAGTAAATCAGAAAGGACTACAGGAAGTTTTTAGGTAGTGTCACCCACAACAAGATTATCAAGAGCTGTAACACTTCAAGGTAGAATCTTTGTTTATGCTGTTAGATGCCTCTAGTGGCCGGCATAACACAGTATGCTTGGGCACACTGTTTTAGCTGACATGGTTCTATGGATGCTTTCCGTTTCTCTAACCTGAATCTTTCTTGTTGCAATTTAATCTCATTGCTCTGTTGCCCTTTGTACTGTAGATGTAGAGAATGTATCCATGTCTCTTGTTTCAGATATTTTGTACATTACATTTCTTCTTTTTAATTATTGTGAATTAGCAGATAGTTATACTTAAGAAGCTTACACCTAATTTGACTTGGAGGATTGTTAACTTAAATATGAGAAGAAAAGAATAGTAGACAAGATATCTGATGAAACCAGGAGCCTTACATGGCCGCTTAATGATAAGAAATGCCAATGAAAATGTAAGATACTGCTGTCTGCCAGAAGCCTGCAGCTTTTAAGCTATTAAAAGTATCTTGCACTGATCCCAAGTAGTTTGCTGGAAAGAATAGAGAATCAGTACAGCCATAAGAGCATTCAGCCATTTTTTGGTCTTTGTGATTATTAAACAGCTAAGTAATGTGGACTAAGTAGCTGATGCTAAGGTGACAAAACCAGTTGTGATGTTCCACAATCGTTTATAAAAGAATATACCTGAACTTGATTGTTGTTGATCTTGATAAATTGTACTACTACCATGCACATTGAGTTATCTTCCATTCAAATTAAGATGAAAAATTTGTCAATTTTGATGGCAGGATATCTGAAATTTTTGACATTGGCCTTATACAAACTATTTTGTAGTTATTTGTAAAGTATCAGTAACAGAATTTCTCTGGATTGCTTCTCGATTGTTTGTAGGCTGTAGACCATGTAAAAGGCAACCTTTAACTGCCAGTGTCTGGAAGAGGCTTTAAAGAAGCAGCAGTTGGTATCACAGGACAGAATGAATATGGCTTCCAAGAGATGCCTTCACGTGCAAACATGGTGTTAAAACATATGTGGTAAGGCTTCTTACCACAATTTGGCATGCACAGTACAGCTTCTTTTACCAGTAAGGAATAAAAATAACTAGCTTACAGACTGGGAAAGGGTTGGTTTCTGCCACTCTTGCTCTGGGTGTGATATTTCCAGGCAGCACCATGACTCTCACAGATGTAATTGAAGAAATAAGTTCATTGATGGAGTTATATCATTAGCAGACCTCTTTTTTATTAGTGGTGTGGCTGGTTGGTGTTTCTTTTTTTTTCTTTTTGATGGAGAATTCTGCAGTCCTGTTTTGCAGAGCTGTTGTGAAGGTGAAATGCTGTTTATTAGAAACATTGGTCTGTTTCTATATCCTAGATTAGTAACCTTGCAAAGTGCTAATAGAAGTATTTTTATAGGTCTACCATGCAGCTTCACAGTAGTTTTCCTGGGAAAAGCTGGAAGTAGTTTGTGGAGATATTTCTTGTGCTGTTTTTGGCTTTTCTGCTGATGTGACATGGTGCTTTGATGTCCCTTGCTACATAACAATATGTCATTTGCAATGACTTCACCGTGCACAGAAAATAAGGAAGTTTGCAATTATTGTGTATATTTGATGAAAAGTTTGCACTGGGGCAACTCATTCTGTTTGTCATGACTCCCATTAAGCAGAAATGCACTATACAGCTGTGCTGGCAACACTTCAAACAAAGGAGACTCAGACTTCTGTGGTTTCAAACAAAATAATGAATATTTGCTGATAATATAATACTGAAAGGTTGTGTAACCTTCATTAGCAGATTTTCAGCATGTATTTCATGGAGGAAAAAAAATATCCTGAATGAATGTGCAGAAACATCACCGATTATGATACCTGTGTGGGTGCTCTCGCTCTCACCTTGGGAAAGGTGATAGAGCTGGTAGCTATTAGCAGTATGGGAGTCTTTCTGCTTTGCAACTCTGTTTTAATATAGTACTGACAAATGTATTCAACATATTTTCATGCTGTCCTATATTTAGTGATTCTCTGTAGTATTTGCAGCCAGTAGCTGTGTGCCTTTAGATATGCTTTGCAGAAGAAGAAGAAAATATGAAAGTAGGGAGAGAGCATCCTTTAAAAATAGAATTTAATGGAACCAAAATAATCTGTGCCATTCAGCAGAGCAAATAAAAGTGATGCAATACAGGAAGACTTTTTAATTGTTTTCTGAGCATTTGCCTTTTTAATTGAAATAATTAACAACTAAGTACTATATAAAGCTTTCCTGCACATGCCAGAGGGCTTTCAGTGTTCTGTCACAATGAATCATCATGTTCTGAGATACTGCTATGTCAGGCAACCTTTGCTGTTCTGTGATAGTGTTGATTCAGCAGTGAGATAGGAGGCCAAGCAGTAGGGTACCATTAACACATAAACAAACTAGTGTCATGGAGGGGGTATTCTGCTACCTACGCCAGTTCTGGCAGAGGGGAGAAATTAATTGGGGTGAGATAATATTGTATAAAAATATTTCTTTATTAAACTCAATATTCTGAACTCTCACCACCCCCAACCACTGTATATTAATATTCATTTACACGGTTATGAAAACATTCTAGGATAAATTATGTACAGGAACTTATTAATTAACTGTTAATTAACTAGCAAACATTCAAACTGTAAACAAAGGAGGAGTTTTCCCCTGCGGCAAATACCGTTTGGGGTCTATATGCTATTTGCCTAACAGAGCGGGCTGAAACTGATTCTGCTCTATGGCAGAGGCAACAGATATTTACAGAGGTATTAAAGCTTCTACTCACAATTCTTATTAATCAATAAACACCCTCCAGGGCTATGTCACAGCCTGTGCCTAGTGTCCAGACTTCAGGGGATCTCTGCCCGTGGACTTTGAGGCTGGAATCCTCCTGGCTTGAGGGGAAAAGATGAATCTTCCCAGCTTCTGGGGAAATAGTGGTCTCTGACCTTGTTTCCTGGTGAAGATGCAATCTTTGCCTTTGTGCTGCTCTCTCCTTCTGGATGCTTCTGTCCAGGAACTCTCAGCTGACAGGATCTCAGGTATAGGAGAAGAATATCATGCTGTCTCTGGCATGGTTCTTCACAGCTAGCAGGCCGTGCATGTGTGCAGACAATTCAGAGTCTGCTTCCTGGTTATCTCAGCGGCAGTGGGCATGCAAAGTGTGAGGCTGCTGGGAGTCTGAGCTCCGTAGGTAAATGGATCTGGTCCTGATAACACAGTGGCATGCAGATGTGCACAGCTGTCTGGAGACTATGCTCCTTATATATATATATGTATTATAGGCAGGCTTAAGTGAGCTCTGCAAGAACGGTATGCAGGCAGGGGAGCTGCGAGTGGCTCCGAGTGTGAGCAATGGCTTCCGAGCCTGGGGGTCTGAGCAGCTGAGCTATCAAGGTAGCATCTGAGTGGCTGAGCACGTTGTTTACCTGTGCACCCCTATTTATTGACTGTGGGACGAGATTAATGGGCCCTTTGGCCACTAGAATGACCAATCAGGTTGGCAGTTAGCCAAACCTTACCATAATAGGCAAAAGGCACTTGCTTGAACTACCCCAAATATGGGGATCCCATGGGCTTACCCCAGGGAGACAGGAGCTCGGTGTGTGGGGGCTTACACAACCTGTTTACAACCAGGGGTCCTGGCAGAAAAACATGTCCAGGCATGAATAAGCCTGCTTTCAGGCCTACAGGCCCTCCACCACAACTAGTTTCAGGGGTGCAGTTCTACCTTGATTATATGAGTGTGGCAGAATGATTTGGCATTCTAAATGTGCGGACTAAGTAGTTGCACAGTGCTGCCAATCCAGTCTTTCACCTTCACTGACATTGTAGCATTCAACTATATGGAGAGTACATACTCAAAAGATGTAATAAACTAATTATTTCAAGAGTCTAGGCCTTTTTGTGGATTAGTAATAGTGAAGTGTGGCTCCAAGGAATGACAAACCTAGTGTATAGCTCAGTGATGTTAAATGAACAGATGACTTGAAAATTGAAAGGTATAGAGACTTTTCTAGCGGTTTAATTAATGCTATCCCACAGCAAAGAATCTTTTTGTAGATCAGTACATGAACTGTGGCCATATGATTCAGAAATGTAAAGAGTATGTACATGTCAATATAAGATAATCTCGGTGCTCAATACTGGGCACTTTTTAATTAATATCCCCATTGTGTGACATGTAGAGCAGGACTTGGTTTTATCTGTTTTAAGCAACATTCACATAGGATGATTTAGTTTAATTACCATAATCTGTGTTATTAATGGGAATTTTATGTACATAAGGAAGTGAGATGTACATGCAACAGAGAAAAAAAATGCAGATTTTTAGTGAATGATGGGATTAAGATTGAGTTGCTATGTTTGCATTCCTTCAGCACTTGCTTTCAAAAATGCTGTGTATCCATATGGGGAATTAAAGCCAATCACTGTAATTAATGCTGTGATCAAAATAGAGGTGTGTGTTGGGTATGATAGCCTATAATGAGGCCAGCAAATTACATGATAGAATACCCTGAAAACAAAATCAGAGATAGTTTTATATCTTCCTTGCATGAGTAGTGTTGTGCCTTTATTTTCTCTGACATTGACTTAGCTGGTTAAGCAAGATAGAAGCTTTGCTGTTTTCCATTACACAGCACAGCTGTTCAGAGGACCACATTGTCTCCTGTTAAAAATCATGTGTGCTTCCAAAACATTAAATAAAGCTGATAAATAAACATGGGCATTCCCAATCACCCACTTTCAGATCAGACATGCATAGAAAGAAGCAGATGTATACAGCTGCGGCGTTTGCCAAGTTGATTAAAAGTGCAGAAAGAGGCAGTCCTTTCTGGAAACTCTGACAGCAGCTGCGTCACAAAATACCTGTTCATTTAGTTCAAACCAATTTGGGCTTCAAATCATTTTGGTGGATTTTAAGAGTTTGTACATAACCTCTTATTGGACTTCACCACTGTAAACTTTCATGTTCTGTAATACTTGTGTTTTTATGGAGGACTCAGAAGCTGGACTACCTTTCCAGTAGGAATGACCACTTCTTGAAAAATTGAGCTCTGTGAAAATGTTATTTCAGCACAGCTATTTGCTGTAAAAGTGATGGAAAGTAAATTTTACCAAGCAGATGCTCTCTCTGCTCATAGTAGACAAATAATCATCTTCAACCACAAATTTAGATTTAAAATATCTAAATTTCTTGATAACTAGACATATTGTGTTTATCTGTCTAGTCCCAGCTTCTGTCATTACTGTATTTCAGATAAAAAGAAGCATGTGCTTTCCATGTAAATAAGAGATTAATGGTGGGTTTTCAGTATTGAAGATCTTCAGTTTGTAATAGCAGTTAAAGGGCTCCTGCAATTTGACTTCTCAATATAGCTTTTCTTCTCTCTCTTGTTCTGTCATTTCCTCCCCTTACAAATTGAGCACAAGCATCTATGACTTGTACCCAGCTAAGTGCTCTTCTTCAGATACACTTGTAATGAATGTAGTTTTTCTAGAAAAGATTAGTCTCAGCACACAGCTTGGGTATAAGAGTTCCTTCCCATCATATTTAGCAATCTTCGTGTTCTTTTTTTTCTTTTCATTGAATATAAGCATTGTTTTCTTCTAAGGAATGCTTTCTTCTTTTCCTTTCCTCTCTCTCTGTTGCAAACACAGTTATACTGCCATTCATTTTACTTTATTCTTGACCTACAAGGTAATTTGGATTGTTTGGGGGTTTGTATACTAATTGTAAAAGTTTTTCTGTTCATGAATGTTCAGTTTTTAGGAAGTTCAGATAAATAACCAAATTCTAATGTTCATGGGCTGTTCCACTGTTAGCACTTGGTGTTAGTCCTATTATCAATGATTTTGTATTTAGAGTAATAAAGTCAGTAGTTTTGTCCACAAACTATAGCACGTTGGCAGGCCTGCCTGATGGAAGCTGCAGCTTTGCTGTTTCTTACGCTATTTGAAATTCTTCTTTTGCATAAGTTGCAGTCTGCAGTGCAACCTGTTCTCAAAGATACATTAAGAGCTGCCTATCTTTTCTCTAATGGGAAGACATTAACAGGTATAGAAGGCTATGTGCTGTGTAGCAGCTGGTTAAAACAAAAACTCCCAAATATAATGAAAAGTGAGGAAATGAAAAAGCAAAGAGTTTGGTGTCCATCTTTGAGGATCCTGCATCCTCTTTTGCCACTTTATTTTGCTACTGTGTAGTAAATCAGATAGCATGCAAATATCTCTGAATGTGAAAATATTTCTGAATTGCCAATAGTAGTGGTAAATATAATTTATCCTTGTAGTAACTAGGGAAATACTCAGTTTTGGGAAATTAGGAAAATAATAAAGCTTAAACTGATCATGCCAGGCTGCTTATTTCTCAGTAGGATTCCTAATAGTGAAAGGAAATAGTCTGTACTGCAGTCATGGCAGAGAGATGCCTCATCATTTAAAGGGTAGGGGCAGAACAATCAGAAGAAATGTAGAAAATTGGATAAGTGCTAATTGAATGTATTTGTAATTCTAAATATACACTGAACAGATTAACATGGAAATCCTTTGAGTTTTATTTGAGTATAGTTGGTGGTACAGTAAGAATGAATAAATTGCCTAGAAAAATTTCAAAGTTAGTATTTTAGCTGCAAACATTTTCCCCTGCTGGCAGGAGCTATAATTAGAGTAGATGCATTTGTATTGTTATATAAATGCACATTCTGCAACAACTGGACATGCTGCCTGTCCTTGCAGCAGCTCAGAGAGGCCTCAGTAGATAAGTGTGATGACAGGGAGAACTTGCATATGATACAAGATTCCCACCAATATTACACAACTATGCAGTAGTTATGAAAGTTGTTGTATTGTGAATGCTTCTTAGTAAATGTTTGTTTGCATTTACTGACATGGTTTCCAACACGTAGTCTTCAGCCTCAGGACAACACTTAAAATTTACTGACTGTGCTTTTAACAAAAGTGATTGTACTTTGTCCATCTGAAGGAAGAGGGTGGAAAATGACCAAACACAAAAGGGAGGCCAATTGTTTTACATATAAACAGACTCTCAGCATCACCTGAAAAACCTGGCACAAAACAACACCTAAAAAGGGCGTTCAGTTTTTAGGGCCCACAGTCCTGATGGGCAGGACTTTCTAGCTGAGTAACCCTGTGTCTTAAGGTGAGCTGGGCCGAAGAGACCCCGGGGTTCTGAAATAAGTGAAGATGCCCTGAAATGTAATGAAGACATTTAAGGTACAACTTAAAAGGATGCTAAACTTCACATTTGCAAAATGTACCTGTGTCTAGAATCACATAGTAATGAAAAAAATTTGCTTCAGTCTTTCTGTATTGAATATTACCAATGTGATGTGGTTAGGTTGAGGAATATCTCTCTTGGCTCTCTGGCATGTAGGCTGGGCAGGGGACTGGTTGGTGAAGTTGTGGGACAATCTGTATAGTTAGCTTTTCCCTGCTTGAGTAGTGTTTGCTGAACTCAGTAGCTGAGTTCAGTGAGGTGGGAGTGCTGTGTGATTCACCTGGGAGAGATGAGGCTTTCTTTGATACTGACTTTTCCTCTGCATACCTCAATACATAGAAATATACATGCATTTGAGCATAACTGTTTGTTTGGTTTTGATTTATTTTTTTTTCAACAGGGGATGGGAGAGTGAGGGCAGAGAAAGTGTAGTTTTTGGGTTTTGTTTTTACTACTTCGTGTTTTGATCTCAATAGGAGAAATATCCTAAGCCTTAATGTTGAGTTTCAAATCTGCCTTTGATATTGCTCTTAGAGTTGGCATTATCCATGTTGGTAGGTGATTTTTTGTGGCCAATAGTTAAAGACTATCCACTCACAGTTGCAGGCTTGAGAGTGATTGGCATACAACCCTAATACCCTCAATGCTGTGTGCTTGCTTGCTGGTCTGCTTTAAATGGAAAGCATGGCCTTTCACAAGGTCACAAACACTTTTTGGTTGGTTTTGTTTTTTTTTTTTTTCACCTTTCTTATGTAAACTTCAATATGCAGAGAAGGTCACTCTTCTCACTACTATTCTGGTTCAACAGAACTAAGTCTTAAGTGAATGCGTATTTAGCCTAGCACCTGAAGCTGAGCCAATACAAAAGTACATGAAAAAGAGCTTGATTCATATCTCTGAAGACCAAGAAAATACACCACAATTTTTTTTCTTTAAAAGTCATACTATATATCTGATGCTACTGTGACTTGGTTAAATAGTGCTGCTTTTTAAAGTAAAACTAATAGTGATACAAATGAAGGCTTTAGGTATTTGGATTTAGAGGGTTTGCCTGGAGTTCTGTGCTGTATGACAAAGGCTATTTGACTAATGAGCAGAGTTCACAGTGGCTGCAAGTACTTACAGAAGTTAGTAATTCCTGTGGGCCTGTATTTTTGCATTTGTTTCATAGATGTATAGAGTCAGTTTTCTAAAATAGTCAAGCAGTATGAGCTATTAAATTTTCATCTGCTAAGTAAGCACTGAACATTTCAGGTTATTTGAATGCTGTGAAAAACACACATTGTAATACTTAGTTAATGCTGTGTTTGTGTGACTGACTGCGTTTAGATTGTGTAATAATGAATAAAATTGCATTTACTTTGTGGTATTTTAACCCCAGATAGCAATAAAGCACCTCACACCAGGAGGACCTGGGCAACTACACACCTGTTCCGGGGAAGGTCTTGGAGTAGATCATCATGAGTGCCATTATGCAGCATGTGCAGGGCAACCACATCATCAGGCCTAGCCAGCATAGGTTCATGAAGGGCAGGTCCTGCTTGATAAACCTGACCTCCTTCTGTGACATGGTGGCTCACATAGTGGGTGAAAGGCTGTAGATGTTTTTTATCTGGACTTTAGTAGTGCCTTGGACACCATTTTCCATATCACCATCTGGAAAAATCTGGCTGCTTTTGGCATGGAAGGGTAGGTGCTTTGAGTTAAAAACTGACTGGAAAACACAAATTAAAAACTTGTGCCCAAAAAGTGGTGGCAAATAGAGTTATACCCACTTGGCAACCAGTCATTATTGGTGTTCTCCAGAGTTCAGTATTGGGGCTAGTTTTCCTTAATGATATGGATGATTGAATTGAGTGCACCTTCAGTAAGTTTGCAGCTGACACTAAATTGGATGGGAATATTGAACTTCTTGAGAGTAGAAAGACTCTACAGAGGGATTTGGACAGGCTGGATTGATGGTCCCGGGTCAGTTGTATGAGTTTTAACAAAGCTAAGCACCAGGTCCTGCACTTGGGTCACAAAACCCCTGTGCAGTGCTACAGGCTTGGGAAAGAGTGGCTGGAAAGTTGCCTGGTGTAAAAGAGCCTAGGAGTGTTGGTAGACAACCACATAAACATGAGCCAGCAGGATGCATAGATGGCCAAGAAGGCCATCAGCATCCTGACCTGTATTGGGAATAGTGTGGCCAGCAGTAGCAGAGAAGTGATTATACTCCAATACTCAGCACTGGTGAGGCCATACCTCAAATATTCTGGGCACCTTACTCCAAGAAAGACATTGAATTGCTGGAGCGTAACTGGAGAAGGGAAACAAAGTTGGTGAAGAGGCCGGAGAACAAGTTGTCTGAGGAGTGGCTGAGGGAACGGGGGTTGTTTGCTCTGAAGGAGGAGACTGAGGGAAGGCTTCATTGCTCTCTGTGACTCCCTGAAAGGTGTAATGAGGTAGGTATTGGTCTGTTGCCTCTATTACGAAGTGATAGAAGGAGAGGAAATGCCAACTGAAATAATGTTATAGTTTTATGATGATTCTGTAAGAGAACTGGAAGTGTAAAAGTGAGAGAACTTGTGGATTGAGGTAACAGTTTCATTATTGAAATCCTACTACTAAATACATGTAATGAAAATAGTAGAAATAGAAGAAAGACAACTGATGTAAATAAAACCAAATTATTGCTACTGACTGATCGATTCTTAGCCAGTTCTTGTGCAGTGGCTCCATGGCCAAACTTCCTCCTAATTTATTGCTCAATATGACATCATATAGTATGAAATAATCCTTTGGTCACATGAAGTTGGGTGTTCCAGCTGTGTCTCCCCCCCCACTTCTTGTATATGCTAAACCTACTCACCGGTGGGGTGGTGTGAGAAACAGAAAAATGTCTTGATGTTGTGTAACCAGTGCTCAGCATCAACTAAAAATGCTTTGTATTATCAACACTGATTTTCAGCACAAATCTAAGGCATAGCCTCATGATAGCTACTATGAAGAAAATTAACACCACCCCAACCAAAACCTGCACACTCAAATTTATTTTAATTACAGCTCCCTATAGACCAAACCACAGTATCAAAGCGTGTAAGTCTTTCATAGTTTTTTTGTGTAATGAGCAGAGGCAAAGTCTTTAGCACAAATGGATTACAATTCCCAGTACTAGATGAGAATGCATTAGAACCGCAGCATGTTTTTCTTTTGTTTGACATCCCCTTGTCCTCAATGTTTTTCTAATCCTATTATTTCCTTTCTTCAAAAGTGCGGAATACAGTAGCTGCATCCCTGAGAGGAAAGGACAAACTGACAAGATCACTCGCTGCGTTATGCTGCGTTGATAGAGTATTTAAATCCTGCATTTGTAATGCAGATGGAAATAAACAGTTTCTGAGCAAAAGCTGATTAAAGAATTTAGGCAGAATTTTGTAGCAAAAAGAAATTGCTTACATAAGCAAAATAAAAACCATTGATGGGGCCAAGTGATTAAGCAAAAAAACCCTCACCAAACCCCTCAGATACTCTAAACAATAAAATTCACAAAAGCCTCACCAAATACAAGCCCCAGTTGTGCATCATCATCATTATTCACTCAACTCTATTTATTTTAACATGAGGGCAAAGGATTCTAAAATACTTATGCCATGGGATCACATAACATTGAACAGACTTGAACTTCAGTTCTATAAAAGGGAGGAGGCCCTGTGGTGAGAATTACTTTAACATATACTTTTACTAGCTCTGAAGCAGGATGTGTTTGAAGGAAAACAATCCAGTGGGTCAGTGTATAAAAAACTGGCTTCCTTAATTTTCTGTTATACATGTACAGAAGCTGTGGATGTAAATGAGATACTCAAGTCCTAATTAGAGCTAAGCCCTTCCATTCTTTTCAACTTTTGGCAAGTTTGGACTTAGAGTCCAAATGCTGTATTTTTTGATTAATTGAGTTAACCCTGGTTTCTGTATTCGGGATATTAGAATTCCAGCTAGATGCGGGAGTGAACTGTTATTAATCCAGATAGTGATCTGTCTTCTAAGCTGTTGTTTCTGCAGTGCTGTCTACCCTCCACAAACCCATCAATAAAGCTTATTTATTGAATTCAGTCAGTTTTTCTCGAATTTTCCTTGGCCTTCCTTTCTTGTCAGTTACTATGAATTTATAAACTTTTCTAATAAAGATTTAGTCTTTAATATACTACCCTTAGCTTATTTAGAGTCATCCTCTGAAATACCCCACAGGGAGCTATATTTTTGCTTCACTTTCTATAAACAGAAATCTGAGTGTACTGTTCAAAGAGAAGCTTTGACACTGCAGGCAATCTGTGAATTCTAAGCTAACAAGATGGGTGTATGACTTCAGCTGCAAAATATGTATTGGAAAATTCTAATTGAATATGATACTGCAAAATTAGTGTTCATTGGAAAAGCAGAGGAGTATAGACTGCTTTAGGTAGCAACAGGGCTGTAATTTTATACACAGCTTTTTAATAATTCGACTGACTGTTAAATACAGATAAGCTGCATATTAATATCAGTGCTTTTTTTCTGGGAATAGAGACATCACAAAGGATCCACCAGGCAGTACTAAACCAGCAGATATGCAGTAAACTGCCAGAATGGCAGCCCTTGAACTAAAAAACAGCAGTGATGTTGACAGCAGCAGAGTTGTTGTTTCATGTAGCAGTCTGCACCAACTCGGCACCTCCCAGCAGAGCAGGTGCGACTGAATTTTGTTACATCAGAGAGGACAGACTGCGTCATCCCCTGGCTACCTCCTGCATTGCTTGCCTGTCTGTGTCCTCTTAAGCAGTGCTTCTGTCACCTGGCCTGAAATGCAAACACCATCTAAGTATGCGAAGAGATTTGAGGAGACTGTGCCCATACAATTTGGGATTTTTTTTTCTGGATTAAAGGCTCCCTGTAAAAGTAGTTATATGGTCTTCATTACCTTGGTATCTAAGATCCATATGATATTGATCCTTGTGCCTGCCTCTGATGGTGTTCAGTATTTCCTTCCATCACAAAAAGCTTCTTGGACAGTGATGTGCCTGAGGAAACGTGAGAGACGAATAGCCAAGCAATGAACTGAATCCAAGTCATAGCCCAGCCTGCTAGCCAGGAGCATGGACTTTGTTGGCATGCAGCATCATATGTCCTCCTGGGTTTTCAGTGAAATACTTGGTACTTTTTGTTTTTAACAGTTCTGACTTAAGCTCTGAGAATGTTTCAACTCTACAAGTGTGTGTGGTTGAAGAAAATGCCAGACACTTGATTAGGCTATAAGGATGTATGGTCCTATTCATAAACTAATGTAGGTCTTCCTTAAAATCTCTTAGTGCTCTCTCTAATCTGCTGAACTAATGTTCTCTGTTTCATAGCTAATGAAGAAGCTTCTAATTTCCAGCCTTAAACATATCCCTAGTTTATATTTATCCATTTTCCCCTGTGGTTTATTTAAATAGACTCTCTTTCATACAAAAAAAAATTCTTTCACTGATGAATCAGATAACTGTAGCAGGACTTAATTTGAGAGTTTGTAGAACCTTATCCTGAGTATTTTTATGGAACTGTTATGCAGAATTTATGTAGCTTGATGTCTCATATTTCAAAACCATTAAAGATTCTTACAGCTCTACCAACTTTGTGGATAGGTATTTTACCATTATAGAGTGCAGCATTGGTGCATTTTACCCTTTAGGGCTTTTATTTGACTTAATGTGTTGGCATTTTAAAAAACATGTAACCTAAAGCATAACACAGTATAAAAATTCAATCTAGTTTAAGTGGCTATATTTGAGTGTTTGAGTAGAGATTTTTACCTGTTACACTTTCAACATCCAGAGAGATGTCTAAAAGTAAGAAGTACCTGAGATTAGTGAACACTGAAGCTTTGCTCTCTACAAACCATTGATAGGTCATGGCACAGTTCCATAAATAGTGGAATTTTTGAAAATTATTTTCCTGTGAATTTACATCTTTATGTCAATTGACTTTGGTGTCAACGAAGGCACAGTCTTGAAGCTTTTCTGGCAGAATCTTTGTAAGAATTTTTGTTTCTTCTTTTCACCACATTTGAAGTGCCTTGAGTTTTTTTCCAGGTGATCTACAGAATGGTCTTGTTTTCCCATCTCTTAATTTAAAAGCATCTTCATAAATATTACTGTCTTTTTTTTTTTTTTTTCTGCTAGCCAGTTACTAGATGGCATGCACGAAGATTGGATTCATCTTTCCGTCAGCTACTAGGCTAACCACAGTTGTGTTATCAAATACAGCTGTATTGATGACCAAGGAACTGTACTGATTGACAGCACCCAGAATGGATTTCCGTACTGTCTAAATTATGCCAGTGCAGGATATTGGAACTTCTTTCCTGCTTAGTGTGACTGATGTAGTACATTCCTCAGTGTGTGCAACCGACATGCAGTAATCACAAACTTTGAAGAGTTAGTAGGACACTGCAAGTATCTTACATTTGTGGTATTTGACAATATCAGAACACTAAAATTTGTAAGACTTCTTTTTAATGACTAGAATGGCTACAGACTATATAATTACCATCACATGCAACTGTGGTAGTGAGAAGGTAGTATAATACTCTGAACACATAAATCTCAAATATACTTTTGGTTACTGTTGTTGGTGTTGAGGTTTTACAACTTTCACCTTCTGCTACTAGCAGGGCTTATTTTAAAATAAAAAGTATTTCTGGGGAAAAAATCCTGACCTATAAAACAGTTCCTTATGGCAGCAGAAATATTATTAGAGTAAGTATTTTTAATATTATATATAAATATGCAATACAAAACTGTAGAGTCAATGTAATTCATAGGATATTTCATAAGGTTTGCTTGATTCTGAATTATTAGTTAAGCCCCTCCAGATGTTGGTATTAAAACGCTTAATTCAAGAAATAGTAATATAATGCAAGCATATTTGGATCCTGGATTCTATATATGCCTTAAAGTGCAGAAGAATTTCAAACAATTGAAATGAAGAGGTGGTGTAATGAGGAGCACCTCTTAAATTATGCATTGCTAGTATTCTCACTCCCAAGACTTTGTGTGTGGTAGAAGAAGCTTGCCAACTGTGCTAAAGCAAGATGGGATGATTGCAGAAGGTTCACATGGGGCTAAAACTTTCTCAGCAGAAACACAGAAAAAAGGGAGAAGCAGACACTGGAGCAGGGAGGGAAGAAAACACAGTGAAATGTGAAAGTTCTGGTTATACAGATGAAACCATCCCTGGGCAGGATTTCATGGTGTGTGGTTACCACCTGTCTAAATCATGATGCAAACTCATCTGAGGTGTGTGAGATTTTAGCACACAAAAGAGACCCAGGATTTAGCCCCATATGACTTATTGCTTTGATCTTCAAAGGTCAATTTTGTGTTGCTAAGCCAGTTCTGACTACGTCTCCAATTAATGAAGAAGATGAACTGCTCAGTGTTACTGTTTTTTGGGCTTGTTTTTTTTTTTTCAATACAGAAATTAATGACAGCAAACAACCTGATGTTTCCTGTTGCGTTCCTGCTGCCCTTAGAGAACAGTGATAATGCAGACTACACCCTTACTAGCTATTCTGACTTTTCCATCCTATAGCCTCCTTGAATGCCTACAATAGTAGATACAACTCTTGCCTGTAGAGAACTCTTTTCTCTGATAGAAATAAATTAGTTTATCCTTAGCTTTTTTTAATTGCATCTTTCATTTAAACTACACTCCAAAACACATTATAGAGTAAGAGCAGCAACAAAAAAGAAAGTAAAATGGAGAATAAGAGCCATAGACAAAAGAGAAAATGGAATCTGAAAGGAAATAGTATGTTAATGAGATGGGATATCAATTTCACATGACAGAAAAGGCATTCACACATAGAAATAATAACCGTAACCGAAGAAGCGGAAAGGCCCATGTTAGATGAACTGTGGGAAAAGAGAAATAATAATGCCTTTAACTGAACTTGCTGTATGAATAAGTAAGCAAAAATGTTTTGAAATCTGGAGACCCAATACACCAGTACCTTCCCACTGCTGAAATGCTTGCTGTGATAGGAAAACTGTTGTATTGGGGTGTTGCTGTTGTTGGGTTTTTGTGTGTTTGGAATTTTTTTCCTTCCCTCCTTCCCCCTCCCTCCATAACTTATTTCACCCCTATAGCATCAGGAAGCAACAAAATCTTAGTCTTCTTGGTCTAGAAGTGAAGTAATACCACTTTTTACAGACAGGAAGAAGAGATTGTGATTCTTCAGAGTTGCTTATGGGTCAGCTAGAAACATATCTTCAGTCTTTTGATTTGAATGAGACTACAAAACCAGTTCTTTCCACAGAGATCACTCTCCCAGTTGGCTTTGCATGTTAAGTGAATGAAATAACGTTCTGTTAGCAGATATACTTTGCATGTTATTAACTTGAAGCAGTGGCCTGAGCAATAAATGCTGCAGATTTTAGACCCATTCAGCAGAGGACTTACATGCATGCTATTTCAGATGTATTCAGAATGCCACAGGTGCTTCCAGTGCCTGCATGTTCATGTATTGGGAAAGGTCAAGTAAGGAAGTCAGTGTTAGATTTATGATAATACCACTACTGTAGACTTCTGAAGGAACAGTGCAATGTATCCCTAATTTTATGCTTGAATGCTCCAGGAAAAAATATTGTGGGGTGTTCTGTGCAGTCAAGACCTTTGGTTTTCCTTGCCCACAAAATGTATGGGGAGGACTAGAGGACATCTAGGTAGATTAAAAAAGAACATTCACTATTGAACTGAGTTCAACTGGTTGCTGTAGCTGATGTGATTTACTCCCAGGCATTTCAGAGAATGATTTTGAGTGCTTTGAGTAAGTGTTTACCAAAAAGATTTGGCTGCAGAAGGAATTTGCTAAATGTTATTATATAAATTATTGTTAAAATATTGAAGTGGAGCAGATGCAAAGATAAATTTGATCTTGGTTCAGTGAGCAGCTTGGGTTCTGGTCCCTTCTTTTGTATACTGTATACTTCCCAGGAATGCAGGGATATAAAATAAATTTGCAAATGCAAATCATTTTATATGATATGACTGTTACAGTGATGAATCAAAGATAATTTGATTTGTATGGCATTTTTCCACACACCTACTCATCTCTGGGAAGGCGAAATTTATGTGCCTTTCCACCTACATAGCAACACAAGGCCTGATCTTAGATAAAATAAGGTCCTAGTGTGGATAGAGTTGCTTGGAGAGATATATTTATCATACTCTAAGTAAATTTGAAAGAAACACCAAAGAAAGTGTGTCCTGTCCCAACGATGGGTTCAGAAATACTGAAGTGTCTAAATCTATTCTTATACTTCCTTTTCAACTAGCACCATCAGGCCAGTATTGTATTTTTAGCATAAAGCAACCAAATAGCATTGTTTATAATTTTTCATACTGGCAGCTTCTTTTTTCCTATTATCATTAGTTGTTCTAAGTTATGATGAACCTGAAGGAAGACTTTACTTAAAGAATGGGCTCTTACTTTAAACCTCCTTTCTTTAAAATATAGTTCTGTGACAAAGGTTTTCTGTTATTATGTAACTGGCTTTTTTGGTAGAATTTGGTCCTAACTTCAGAGGACTATAGTTGCACAGTATATTGCAGTTGTTTATAAAATGAATATCTCAAACATGAGTATTGTCATGGAGGAGGGTCTGTGGCCTGAAAAGAGGCTTGCTTATGCCTTGCCTTGGCTAGACGTGTCTTTCTGCCAGGACCCCTGGTCGTAAACAAGTTGTGTAAGCCCCACACACCCAGCTCGTGTCTCCCTGAGGCAAATCCATGTGATCCCCATATTTGGGAAAGTCCAGGCAAGTAACTTCTGCCTATTATGGTAAGGTTTGGCTAACTGCCAACCTGATTGGTCATTCTAGTGGCCAAAGAGGTCATTAATCTTGGCCCACAGACAATAAATAGGGGTGCACAGATGAACAACATGCTCTCTGACCCTCCCAAAGCTCAGCTCGAACCACACTGCAGCGCCCTGCTACTCTGACTCACTTGCATGGTTCAGACATAGCTCTGACCTTCACTTACAGTGCTCGGTCGCTCAGACTCCCAAGCAAGGATGCCATTGCATAGCTCCGATGCTCAGAGGCTCAGACCTCATGCTTTGATCTATTCGTAGCTTACCTGCCTGCGTACCTTAGATGTAGAGCTCATTTAAGCCTGCACATATATATGTATACAAGGAGCCTATAGCCTCCTAAGCCAGCTGTGCACATCTGCAAGCTGTATTGCTACCAGGACCAAATCCTGCACTGCATTTATCTACAGAGCTCAGACTCCCAGCAGCCACGCACACTTCGCATGCTCGCTGCTTATCATTGCCTGGTAAAGGCCACAAGCCGTGAGGAACTGTGCCAGAGACTGCACACTATGCTTCTCCTGCTCCTGAAATCCTGCCAAGCTGATATCCCTGGACACAGCAGCATCAAAGGCAGAGATCATCCCTTGCCAGGAGAACAAAGGTCAGAAATATTTACCCAGAAACTGGGAAGATTTATCATCTTCCCTCAAGCTGGGAAGATTCCAGCCTCAAAGAGTCTACAGGCAGAGATCCTGAAGTCTGGACATTAGGCACAGGCTGTGACACAGCCCCGGAGGGTGATTAATAACTGATAAAGACTTGCGAGTAAAAGCTTTAATACCTCTGTAATATAAGTTATCTCTGCCATAGAGCAGAAAGAGTTTCAGCCCACCCTGCTGGGCAAATAACATAAAGATCCCAAATGGCATTAAGCCGCAGGGGAAACTCCTCTCTCTGTTTATAGTTTGAATGTTTGCTAGTTAAATAACAAATCCCTGTACATATTTTATCCTAAATTGTTTTCATAACCGTGTACTGAACATTAATATGAATGTACAGTGGTTGGGGGTGGTGAGAGTTCAAAATATTGAGTTTAATAAATTATATTTTTATATAAAATTTCATATCGCCCCAATTAATTTCTCTCCTCCACCAAATAGGCGTAGGTACTGAGGAATCCCCCTCCACAACAAGTATATACTGCAGTACTTGACCTAATGGTCAGGAATGTAAGCAAACTCATTGCTGATGTCAAGATTTGAGGCAGTCTGGGCTGCAGCGATCATGCACTGGTGGAGTTTGCAGTCCTATATAGGACAGGCAAGGAGCATAATCAGGACTCTAAATTTTAGGTAGGCGAACTTCCAGCTGCTTAAGGAGTTAATCAGTAGGACCCCATGGGAAAGTATCCTCAGGGACAAGGGAGTAGAATAGAGCTGACAGACTTTTAAGGACACTATCATTAGATGGCAAGAGCTCTCAATCCCCATGTGTAAGTAATCAAGTAAGGATGGGAAGAGATGGGCATGACTGAATAGAGACCTGTTCATCAAAAAAAAAAAGGCAAGAGGGAACTTCAGAGACAGTGGAAGTAGGGACAGAGAACCTGGAAGAAGTATAGGAGCACTGCCCAGTTGTGTAGCAGCAGTCCTGGCTAACCAGAGAGGTCCCAGCTGACTGCAGACTGACAAATGTGATGCCCATGTACAGGAAGGGTTGTATGAGGACCTGTGGAACTACAGACATGTCAACCTGGCCTTGGTGCCGAGGAAGGTCATGAAGCAGATCATCTTGAGTGCTGTTACGCAGCTTGTGCAGGGCAACCAAGTGATCAGGCCCAGTCAGCATGGTTCATAAAGGGTGAGTCCTGTTTGAGAAACCTGATCACCACTGACTAGCAGGATGAGTGAGGTGATTCTCCTCTCTGTTCTCATGAGACCCCACCTTGAGTACTGTGTCCAGTTCTGATGCCCCCAGGACAAGAGTGACATGAAACTGTTGAAGGAGATCTAGAGGAAAGCCATGAGCTCCTCCCCCACGTGGACAAGCTGCAAGAGTTAGAGCTGTTCAGCCTGGAGAAAAGGTGGCTCTAGAGAGACCTTATAGTGTCTGTCCAGTACCTGAAGGGACCTGAGGTGGAACTGTTGACAAGGCCTTGCTGTGATAGCTTGATAGGGAATGGATTTAAGCTTGAGAAGGGTAGATTTAGACTGGATATTAGAAAGAAATTCTTTACAGTAAGAGTGGTGAGATACTGGAACATGGACTGGAAGCCCAGGGATGTGGACTTCAGTAAATTCTTTGACAGTCTCCTACAACATCCTCCTGGAGAAACTGGCTGCTTATGGCTTGTATGGGTGGATACATTACTGGGTGAATTTGGCTGGGTGGCTGGGCCCAACAACAGTGGTGTGTGGAGGTAAATGCACTTGATGGTTGGTCACAAGTAGTATTCATCATGGTTCAGTTTTGGGGTCAGTCTTGTTTAATAACTTTATCAATGATCTGGATGAGGGGATTGACTGCTCAGTAACTTTGCAGATGTCACCAAACTGAGTGTTGATCTGCTTGAAGGTAGCAAGACTCTGCAGAGGGTGGATTGATAGCCAAGGTATGAGGTTTAACAAGGCCAAGTGCCAGTTCCTGCACTTAGGTCACAGCGACTTCATGCAATGCTACAGGCTTGGAAGAGTGTCTGGAAAGCTGCCTGGCAGAAAAGGACCTGGGGGTTCTGGTCAATAGCCATCTGAACGTGAGCCCACAGTGTGCGCAGGTAGCCAAGAGGGCCAAGAGCATCCTGGGCTGTATCAGGGTGTGACCAGGAGGAGTAGAGAAATAATCACGCCCCTGTACTCAGCACTGGTGAGGCCACACCTCAAATACTGTGTGCAGTTTTTGGCACCTCACTACGGGAAGGACATTTAGTTGGAGTGTATCCAGAGAAAGGCAATGATGCTGGGAAAGGTCTGGAGAATAACTCTTACCAGGAGCAGCTGAGGGAACTGGGGATGCTTACTCTAGAGGAGACGAGGCTAAGGAGAGACTTATTATTGTTCTCTACAACTCCCTGAAATAAGATTGTCATGAGGTGGATGCTGGGTCTATTGTCCCCTGTATTGAGGAATAGAAATGCCCTCAAGTTACACCAGGAGAGGTTTGGTTTGGGTATTAGGAAAAAAATGAATTACTGGAAGAGGGATTATGTATTGGAATAGGCTGTTCCAAGATGTGCTGGAGTCACCATCCCTGGAGGTGTTTTCTAAACATGTAGACATAGCACTTCAGGACATGATCTACTGGGCATGGTGGTGTTAGGTCAACAGTTGGACTTGGTGATCTTAGAGGCCCTTTCAAACTAAAACAATTCTAGATCTTTTTATGTCATTGATTCAGTTGTGGCAATTAACAAGGCAGGAATTATAAAATACATAGTTAATTTTATTTCTGGAAAGCCCTGCCCACAACTATAAACAAATTAGTTACATTTGGCTTCTAATTTGGCCGGGAAAGTCTTCGCAATTATGCTTATGGGCAGTTCATTCATTTAGGAGAATCAGGAAATTGGAAAAGTTTGCCTGCAAATAGCTTTTCCCTGCTTATCAATAGGTGGCCTGGAGCCCTAGGGAAAGTCTGTTCTACTCGCTGGGGTGGAGTAGAAATTTCAAGATAGTCTCTGGCTCCTTTGGGGCAGTGTTAGAACTGCTTGACCATTGAGAGGCTTCTAGATCTTCCCAGGGTGCTGGGAAAGAGGCAGATGATCTCTGACCTGATCCTGGTTCCTCTTGGCATGGAGGTTTATAGAGGTGCAGGCAGGATCTCTTGCAGATGTGCAGAGAGCATGATGTTGCTGGCACTTCTTGCCATGTTGTGAGGCACTTAAATGCCTTCTCCAGGGAAAATTGAGGCACTTAAGTTTCCAGGTGGTTCAAGCCCAAAACATCAGGGCTAAGCTGGTCTGATGCACGAGGCAGAGCAGAACATGTTGACCAAGAGCAGTAAGGCAGAGGCAGCAAGGCAGAAGCAGCACAACTACTTGCAGCTTAGCTCAGTTTATATTACTTGTCCCAGTGCAAAGGCTCCTTTGGTCACAGAGATTCACCAATCAGAATGGCATTTGCAAAACTGCCCATATTAGGTGAAACCAGATCTTGCTCACCCTTCTTTGGGCGAGACACCAACAAGTACCTAAACACCTGTGGGTACCTGTTTATCACTTTGGGAGGGGATATAATGGCCCAAGCCTTTGTTTTCCTCTGACCCTTGTTTCCCCCATGTAATAGGCCTGTTAGCTTTCCAGGACAGTCATTGAGCAGCTTGTGCTGTGGGATGTGTTGAAACAAACTTATCTCACCCTTTCTTTCAGCTGGATTTCAGCTTTGAAAAACATGGCAGCTGAGGGAAACAGAAAGCTGCAGACACAGTCTCTGACCTTGACCTACCTGGACATGGTGGATTTTTTGCCTCTAGACAGATTTGAGGTGTTTGCAAGGCAGGTCATCTGCTGCTGTGGTACAGCCATCCTTCACTAAAATCAGGGAGGAGACCAGTGCATGGCTATCATTCCTAAAACATCAAGCTGCCCCTGTGCTATGTCTTGCTGGGAGCTAACTGTGCTTGTCTTTTCAGGAAGAGCTGATACTAGTTCATTGTGGTAGTGGTACAATGTGCAGTTCACCTGTAAAAGCCAGCTGCACTGATCACTGCATGTTTATTGTATGGAAGGGAGCAATGAAAATAAATTTGGTGCCTCAATTTTGACATTTAAAGTGGGACAAACTTGCTTATTTTATGTTTCTTCTTTTAAGAAATGGGCATTTCTGCTTTAAATGGCTAAATCTTCACAGTTCACTCTGCTGCACTCCAGGTCTGGATTGCTGTTTGGCTTTGTACTGAATGGAAGGCCTTTATTTACCCTGTACAGACTCTTTGGATTCTCATGAAAACTTTAAATCACTCTTTACTTCCCATTGTTTTTAATTCCTTTCCTATGATGACTTATCTGAGAGCTTCTTTGAGGTTAAGCCTATTTACCAGAAGTAGGATACCACCCAAAGAAGAATAAGTTGTAGACAAGGAATGTTATAAGATATATTCACTGATAAATTGTTGCTAAGATGTAATGATGTTAAATATCAAGGTATGTGTATGGTAAACAGTGCTGAAGTGAATGAGGAGCACTTGTGAAGTGAAAGGGTAATCAGACATGATCACTTTTGAAACAGTTAATCTTGGTGCTTTTGTAAGACTCTTTGATCAGTGGCTGCAGTGGATGAAGGTTTTTTCTTGTGCCAGTATTTTTTTCAAAGTGTATTGAGAGCAAGATAGACAATTATATGTGTATAACCTTTTTACATTTTAAAAGGGTTTACTTTTATCTTCATTTAATGCAAGCCTTGGATAAATTCTATCAATGAAGTTTTAGATATTACACATACCTGTGCTGTGGATGCAGGATTACAGCTTAAAGTACATGTGCAAATAAGGGAAAATGGTAAGTTATGCTTTTAAACGTAGATGTGGTTCTCAGTGGTATGCGTAGTACAGGAGGAAAATACAGAGCATTTACCTTGCTCACTTGAAAAAAAAACGGTCACTTCATATGTTAAAGAATACAGGATGTAGGAAATAAAGTAAACCAAAGAAGTAAAATGGCTAGAGAATGCTTTTGGGTTTGTTTTGGGGTTTTTTTGTGAATCCTAAAGAATATCATCATCTCATCTGATTGATATCTGATTATGTGAACAATACTGAGAGCAGCCTGAACTGAGTAAGAGGTCTGTCAAGTCACTCTCTTGAGGGTGGCAGACAGGGAGTTTGTTTCACAAAATTCCAAGCAAAGAAACTGTGAAACCATATTTTGTTCAGTTTACAACTGAAGGGATACTTTGAAGGAAACTGCTTAACATTTAATTGTGTTCTCTTTGAAATAGCTTGTCTGTGAGCAAAGCTTCTGTCTGACCCTATAAATTACTGATTGGGTTATGCCCTAGAGTATGAGAGTTTACCGCCCTATGAAATTGTTTTTGTTCTACCTACTGTAGCATAGTTCGTTCTCATTTTTCATAGTTTGGAATGTTTGTTAGATATTTGTATGAAAAATGAAACCCTTTCAGTGACTGCAGTGGGAGCTATGCAGAATGAAATAGGACTTCTAGAAGCAAACTTAATGAAATAAGTAAACTTGAATCAGCAGCCAATTTTGTCTTGTTCAATTCAATAAATATGGTTATTTTAGATACATGAGAGATGTTTTTTAAACATCTTGTATGAGAACTCTACCTTAGAACAGTGCAGCTACTGGATACTTCATAGAAAGAAATAGACGTAGGACATCACCATATTTGAATTTATAATATGAAGCAGTACATAAGTACAAGAACAACTGTCAGGCCATTGCTAGTTAGCCATAAAGACGTGTATCTAGCATTATTCTGTACTTAGTATTTTGAAACATTCATTAAAAAAAATATTCTCTTGATTCCAAAACACTGATTTTCTTGTGAAATATATCTGATCCTTAATTTAAGTTTTCACAGAAGCTAAAGAACTTGTTACTTCAAAAAGACTTTCATGCAGCCTTCAGAGCTGTATCTATGTCTGTGCATTCAGATTCTTGCATATGTTGTTTTTCTTGGCCAGTTTTCTGAAATCCATGAAAAAAAAATCTTCAGATGCACATTGGGATATAAAAAAAAACTGACTACAGTTTTAAATACTTGAATATTCTAAGATACTTCATAGATGTATATCTAAATATACTTTGATGGTGAAAGAAAGGGGGATAAGTGATGTGTGTATGTGATGTAGGAGACCACTAGCTTAACTAGAAGATGAAGCTGAAAAGTAACATGCAGCACTGACTTTGTCATGGTATTAAGATCAAACTATGATTTTTGAAGTTTAAGGTTGAAATCATGGAGAAAGAAAAAGGAAAATTGATCTTTAGGGACAGTGAATTTTAGGCTTAGTGTTGTTGACATAATCCTTTGAATACCAGTGTAACTTTTATGTTTGTTCAAGTGAACTGGATGTATTACTAGAGAACAATTTTATACAGGGCCTTTAATGAATGTAAAGATATCTTTTCTCAAAAAGCCCTTCAGCTGGAGGTTATTGAAGGCCGAGACAATGTGCCAGCACATATGTTTACTCTGTTCTTCTGCTCTTCTGTTATGGTCATAACCAAAAATGAGACTGTCAGGCTGGATGAACCTTTGGTCAGACCCATAGAGACTGCTCTTTTGTAGAGATTCTCTTTCAACTGAAAATCCAGCAGGCTTTATTAGCAACATTTAATTTAGCTGACAGCTGGCAAAGAGCTTTCATCCATAAAAGGGGCAGGGGAAGAAGACATTATTACAAATAAAAATGTAGAGCTAAGTCCTGAAGAGATGCAAAAAAGGATCCTTTCCTGTCATACATATAACTTTATTATTTTGTCCATATTGGCCTTCAATCATAATAATAATATGCCTTTTTTTCTAATTCCTCCAGTGACAAACAAAATACAATTTTCTGCATTAATTACCAACAAACAGGTGTTTGCTCGTGTATGGTCTGAGAAATGCTGGCAGGAGTTTTCATGTCTTTGTGACATTACTATGAAATAAGACAGGGGCTGAATTTATGTTCAGACTTCTCTGTAACTGTTCAGGTACACCCTGTTTTCCTGTAATGAACAGATTTCCATCCTGACAGAGTGGAGTTATCCATCTCTTAGTGGAGCAGAAATCTACATGTGCAATCCTGCATTTGAGTACCATTTTTTCAGTCATACGTTCTCTGGGAAGCTGATTCTGGGTGGGTCATTTAAGTCTCACTGAGGTGACTCATTCCCAGAAAGGATGATCCTGTCGTTGTAAACAAAAGTATCTGAAGTGACTTGGAGTAATATTTTGACAGATGTTCTGAAAATAGTGAGGATGTGCTTAATAGGACGATACCAGTGGACTGTGGTATAAGTGAAACATTTTCTTATCTTCCCTTTTGCATGTCACTAATCACTAAATTTAGAACTTCAGAAAAGTTTGGCTTTTTTCTGGCTAACTGTGAGAATGAAATCTAAGTTATCTTTAAAGACATGATCATGATTGTTTCTCAAAATTTACAACTCTGGCAGGTAACTATGTACGTGTCCTTGTCCTGTGCTTTTAGATAGATCATTGCTTGTTTCATTTCACTGCCTCTTTTTGAGGGCTCCAGGCTGACTGTATAATACATTCTGTAATGCCTTAAGTGTCATTTCACTGTAGCTGTTAAAAATGGACAGAATCTGTTTCCTTTGATTTAAAGTCGTACACTCACTATGCCCAAGTTGATCTTGGCTCGCAATGCCAATCTGAGATGTGTAACCTAGAGAAAAGCATAATAATGCTCTGAGAGCAGGAATTCAATTTACAAAGTCCCATATGGGATTACCTCTGGACTTTTATCAGCCTCAGCATTGCCCTTCAGCTTCTAAAGGACCAAACTGAATCTAGCAACCACAGAGACACTTAAAGGTGATTGCTAGTATGTTAGTATGTTATTTTCTAAGATATAGTCAGATAACCTCAGAGAAGCAAATCAATGGCTAATTTTATTTGACATAGTTTTGCACTCTTAATGTCTTTTTCCATACAGGATTTTACTCCAAAAGCCTCGGTAGCATTGCAGTTGTTGGAATCTCTATGGGTGCATGGCAGACATATTTCCTTCATTAAATAGTTTTGGGCCTGCCTACAGATGTGAATGGTGGCGAGGAGACTAAGTATTCTACTTCTGTGTCACATACAATGATGTAGGGCAATATCCCTCTCATGAGAAATAGGGAAAAGACATAAATTCTGTGCAGCACTGTAGGATTTTTCTGGGTTCTCTTTTCTGGAGGGAGTTCCTAGACAGTAGTGGTGTATTGAGAATATATATTGGCTTGAACTTAAGAGGCTAACATAGAGGCTGAAGATCATTAGTGTACTTTTTCTCTCCTCTTCTCCCTACCAACTGTAGCCTCATGTTTAGTGATTTTTTTCCTTATGCAAGAAATTAATGTTAAAGCAAGTAAGTATGTGTTTCATGGTAGAGGAAAAGGTCATGAAGGTATGAGTAGAGAATGTCTGGACTTTGGTCACTAGGATTGCTGTGCACAGTTTACTTGACATAATAATTAGTTTGTTTATCAAGAAGTAAAGTAACCTTTGTGAAAAGGGACAGGCCAGGCTAGTAATCAATTTATCAGTTTACAAAACCTCAGATGAGTTGTATTTTAGACACTAACATCATAAAGCATTGACTCAGGGAGCCCAGGGCTACAATCTAGAATATGTCTTTCAAGGTCCCTTCCAGCCCTTGACATTCTATGATTTTATGTCTTGTAGATGATACCCATGTCTGGTATGGAAAGTAGCAGACCTCATGTCAACTTGCCACACTGTGGAAATGGCATGAGCATCATAAGCTCACTATTCCTGATTTGTACTTTCTTCTTAGAATTGTGACATCATAGAATGGGTTGGAAAGGACCTTTGAAAGTTATCTAGTCCAAGCCTCCTGAAGTGAACAGGGACATATTTAACTAGGTCAGGTTGCTCAGAGCCCCATCCATCCTGATCTTGAATGATTCCAAGGATGGGGCATGTACCACCTCTCTGAGCAATGTGTTCTAATGTCTCACCACTACCGATCAATCTTGTAGAGATAATATACATGGAAGCTTGTTTTAAACTGGTGTGTGTGTAACAAATGATGGGTTTGTGGTTGGTTGTTTGCTTGTTTCTCCTGTGTTCCTTTCATTTTCATATTTTGGCTATTCTGAGTTTTAAAAGAAGTCAGTTCATCTGTACAGAAAACAAACACCAGAACAAAGAGAGCAGGAGCTGTATGTGCTTTTCAAGACTGTTGCTTGCTTTTTATCACTGAAAATCATTTTCTTGTTTTTTCATCACTGAAAACTTCATAAATGGACTTGGTGATGGTGGCCCTGGCTCCCCCTTATATGAGCATCCAGCTGAAATGTGGATATTATCTTTTAAAATATTAAATTTGATGGAACTTTGTACATCTATGGCTGCTTTTGATTATTTCTTGCATGCAGAAAAATAGTGCTATTTTGGCTGCTAACAGAATTCAGAATTTGTATTTGGAAGTTAAAATGGCAGTATTCAAATGTCTAGTAACTTTTATTTGGCTCTTCTGCAACTTGAAAAACACATGTTTGACTTCAATATTTGAATGCAACTCCCAAAGTACCTTTATTGTGGAGGGATTGGAAAAGCTGTACTTGGTACTTTACTCGGTCTTGGCAAAAGTATATATGTATTTCACTGGCAAAACTTCTCAAATAAGCACAAGAAGGTGGTTCTTTGGAAGTCTGGAGAATAACGGAGTCATTCCTACTGCATATTTTTTCCACTTCAAAGCCTGACAGTTATTAATCATGAAGCATTGCAAACAAAGGTATATTATTGTTTTAGCACTAGACATTTGCAGAAGACTTTTGTTTTAGGATCAGCACTACTATTTGTGCATTACACTGGACAATGGATGATTCTAGCACAGTTCTCCAGTCCTTACTTGCTTTGTTATCTTTGTTTTGTTTTCCATATTGTCTTCATTTTTCATCCTCACTTGATACTTCCATCATGTTATATGGGATACATTTTTTGTTAGTGCAAGGTGGAGTTTGATCCTCTCAAGTCCGTGGAGCTAATCATATGTCTTTATTCAAGATATAACTGAGAGCAAATTGAAGTGCCTTTATATATTTTCCCTCTGTTACATCCTTTGACAGCTGTGATGGGCAATACATTTTAGAATTAATTACCTTTGAAAACAGGTATTTCTGCTTTTTTCTTTTTGCAATGACTGAGATATAAGTGGTCCATGGATAATAGATTTTTGTCTGGTATAATTTTTGATAGCTTTTGGGAAAAAGAAAAACATAATGAAGGATGCTTAAAAATATTCTATGTGATAGAAAAATTGTGTCAAATTATTGAAACCATGTGATCAGATGAGTAGCATGGACATAGAAAAGTCCTTTGGGCCCTTGATAAGATAGCTCTGTGAGGAGATTAGGTGCACAGTAAAATAGGCTTTTATTTCGCCTTATATTATCAGCTTAATGGTGCCCACTACTGTGCAATGTTTAGTAAAAGTGATTTTGTACTTAGTGATTACAGGGTTTTTTGTGTAATAGGTTTGGTGGCTGTGGTGTGGGGTGGTGTTTTGCTTCACTGTCTACAAAATATGGTGGATCCATCAAACATTTTGTTGGAAGGAAGAGAGCTGCAGATATCCTTTTGTCACTTACTAGACACATTCAATACAAAATCTATCACAAAGCAACCATTTCCTTCCTTTTTTTGCAGCTAATGGAGTTTTTTTATGGCACAGCTGTTACTTGCATATGAGGACCCAGATCTGAATTCTTCTAACTTTAAAACATTAAGATCTAGGCAGTAACAAAGCCTGAAGAGCATTTGAAATATTTCAACTCTTGTAGAGCAAAAAAGGGTACAGCTGTGTGGCAAGGATTGAATCATAATCCAACCATCTTACCAGTGTTTGATCCATTTTCTATATCCCAAGTCTTGTTTGACTTCCAGACACTGCTTTTCATTCATTTGATAGCTACTTCAGTAAAAGTATCCACTTTTCCCTTTTACTGTAGTGTACCATTAGCATACTTAATTCTGAAAACAGCTTCATTTGTTCTTATAATGTCTCTGAGCAGCTTGGTTGGTGTTGACTGATCCATATGTTCTGGCTGATCCTCTCTGAGTTCAGCTTAGGAAAAGAAAAACAATTCTCTTTAGCAGCCATTCTTTACAGGGTGTTTTGCATTAGCTCTGCACTTAGAGCAGGTTCTTATGTTTCTTCCTGCATGGATAATAGCTTTCTCCCCATGTATTTCTTACTTTGATGTTAGATAGAGCCTTTGCTCTTTTAAAAATGTTAGTGAGACCAAAGCCATGTTTCTGCCATCTGAAAAAAAGATAGGCAGAGTTAAATTCTGTCCCAGTACAACTGATGAGCAGACTTTCATCCTACTTGCTGGCCATTTCTCACAAAGCAAGACAGTGCATTCCTGCAATTTTAGAAACACTGGGAAGCTACTCATTCCTTTATTTTACTTCTGTGTTATAAAAGAAGTATTGCTGCTTTCTCAGTATTACTGTATCTTCAGCTGGTGTAAAGAAACATGATCTGAAGCAATATACAAGATTTAGCTTTATTCTCTTCATATTTCATTAATATTAATTAATATTTTTAGATCCTTATAGTATTCTTACTCAAATACCCAGTGCTCAAAGTACTCCAAAGTCAGATAAAAACAGTCTGGTGCTAATATCAAAATAACTGTATGGATTTTGCAAGCATAACTTGCAGTGTAGGTATCTAATTAAATAAACTCAGCTTTCCTAATTTCTATAAGAGAAGGTTACGTAATTTATGACTTGATTACAAGTTAATAACATACAAGTTGTCTTTGGAAACAGGAGGAAGATGATTTCTGTTAATGAAAAAGGTGTAACCAGACTAAGTTGTTGTAAACGGAAGTTAGAAACATTAGACTGCTAAAAAGGAATTTTTTTTTCATCAGTAAGGATTATAAATAGTTTGAAACACTTCTACAGGGATGTGAGACAGCCTTAATATTCCAAAATATTTATTATTTTAACTATATGAACTTTAGCTCATGAATGAAACTGTATGAACTTGAGCTGTTTTCAGACATTATGGTGTAATGTTCTTTGACTCACTACACATGGAACCACTCAAATTAGTTACATTTCATTGGAAATGCTGATTTTAAAAAAGAAAAAGTACTGAAAATTTTCACTGTGAAAATATTTGCTTCTCAAGTGTTTATTTTTTTTTGCCTCAGTAATGGCCATTGTGTCATCATGTCATGTTATGAAGGGGAAATGAATTAATGTAGATGGTATTTTTTCCAAAATTAATATTGTTCATTAATTTTGATATCCAGAACTCTCATCACCCCTGACCAGTAATTTTAATAATATTCAGGTTCTTGCACTGTCATGGAAGCATTTTACAGATAATAAGTAGATCTAATAATAACCAGCAAAATATATAAACATTAATTGAACTGGAAGAGAAGATTCTTGCAGCCAAATACCACTCACAGTCAATATACCACTTGCCCACTAGATGGACTCAAGGAGCTCTTTCTGCTTATGGCAGAAGGCAATGGAGAATTACAAAGAAGCTTTTAAGTGTTTACTCACAAAATTATTATTACTCAACTCGTGAGGCTAGCCACAGTCCCAAACAGTACCCAAATGCTTTCAGGGGGCTCTGTCTTGTCAGCTGCTGAGACTTGATTCTTCCCAGGCTTCTGGGGAAAGGAGGCAGACAATCTCTGACCTTGTCTCCTGGCTCCTCTGGATGATCTGGACTTCCTGTCTTGGCAGGAGACTTTCAAGTGTAGGCAGGATGTCTTGTGATGTGCAGTCTCAGCACGATGTCACACTGGCCGTGCAGGCCAATCACGTGGAGACACTTAGAGTCTGCTCCTGGTAAACTAGTGACAGTGGAGTTTCCAGGCAAACAGTAAGGCAGTAAGCAATGGCAACAGGCAATGGCAGGCATGAGTAGCACAGCAGAGTGTGGCAGGGCACGTTGTTTACCCATGTTTCTCTTTTATCAATGTGGGCTGAGATCAACGGGCCTTTGGACACAGAATAGCCAATCAGAATGGCAGTTAGCCAAACTTGACCATATTAGGTAACGCCATAGGCTTGCTTTACCCAAATCTGGCAAAAGTATAGGCCTTGCACAAGGCAGGCACAAGCTAAGTGTGTGTACCTCGTTTACCACAGGAGAAAAACATGCCTGGGCAAGCCAGTACATGTGTAAGCCTATTTTGAGCCTATCAGGCCTACCACAATATGTACTGAATAAAAAAAAGAAAAAAATAAAATCAACATACATTTGAAATAATAAAAATCACATTTTAGCTTAATGTATTTAATGCTAAGATGGAAAAAAAGAAGTCAGTCAGTATGCCTTTTCAGCTTTTAACACGTTGTCAAAAAACCGAAGTATTTCAAGCTGTCTTCTCAAAAGCTGTTTTAGGTCTTTGGAAAAAAATCCTGATCAAATGTGGAAGAGACCAAGGTAAGTGATGGCAGTTGTCTCTTTGAGCCTAGAAATCTTTTATCTTTTAAACAAAGCTCCTCAAATATGATGTCATCTCCTGTAAGTTAATCATGACCTGGAAGAGAGCTTCAGCTTGTTCCTGCATGGCTCCTGATGATGATTTCCCTGAAAGGAGACGAGGGTCTTTGAGCACAAGGTTGCAAGTTGGAACTTGAGCAATGTTAGCATGTTCTTAACTTCAGTCTGGGCATGCCATGTGGAGAATTCATGCAGAAAACCCTTCTACATCCATGTGCAAGATTTTGTTGTAGGAAACTGTGAATCTATATCATATTTGCTTTCTAGGGATTAGAGTTACCTGGAATCTCTTCTTGATTTTAATTTCAAACATGGGCTTACAACACCACATAGAGAAAAAACATAGAATTCTCTTTTTCCAGTTACAAACAAAATTTAGCTGCCAGTTACTTTGTTTTACCTCACACTTCAGACTATTTTTTTGATCACCACCTCTGAGCTCAAACATCAATATTTAGACTTATTTTCATTGAAGTAAGGGAGTCTTTACATGCAAACTATTTTAATAGTTCAAATTCAGAGGAATGAAATATTTGATGACTAAAGATAACCTAACCTAAAAAATCTATGCCTAATTTTAAGATTAATGCCCTGATACTAGGCTGTTTGATTAAATGAATACATTAAGTAAGATGGAAGTAATTATTTTTACCCAAGATATTCTGGAAGATAGGAAAAAGTAGAAGATATATTTTTTTAAAATATTCCATTGACTACAATAAATCTATGTGTATTTTATGACCATGAAGACCAAAATGATTCAAAATTGCTCACTGCTATTTTTCTTAGAAGGCATGATTAAAAAGTCAGGTTCTTCTGCCTGTGTACAGCAATTAAGTACAAAGGAAGTAACTGAAGGCAATCTCTGAACACTGTAATAACTGTAAGAAGCATGCAAGGTGAAAATAGGACTCAAGCCCAATATTGAAATCAGGCAATTGAGGACAACCTAACTAAAGATAATCACTTGCATCACTGATAAAATATTTAAAAGGATGGGGAGTAGAGGAGGGAAAAAAAAGGTTAAACCAAAGTTCCCTCTAGGGAACAAATTATCCTAAAAGAGGAAAGGTTATATTTATTTGCAAAAGAATGTTTTTAGAAAATTTGGCTGCTCTTGTGGTGGTTTCTTTTCCTGCCTAAACGTAGCTGTAAGGAACTCTACAAGCTCTTCTGTGTCATCTTCATTTTGCTGAATGCACCCATTGGGGACTGTGTTTTGGAACTGTTCATTGACTGTACTTGGAGGAGAACGGGTGATTTTTCTTCATGACCCTCCTCTAGAATCTTTTGAAGGAGCCATTTGCATCTAAACTCCCTAGACCATCAAATCCACATTTTTTACTGCTACTTATGCCCATTAGTACAGACAATTTTAGAGAAATGGAGGAAATAATAAGGGGCATGTTTAAGCAAATTTTCCTTCAGAGAAAAGTATGTTAGATAACCACAGACCAGGGCTTGGCTTTACACTGTTACTTTGTTATAAATCAGAACTGATACTATTTAAAAAAAACCCAGTTTGAAAATCTTTTATTAATCTGTCTTAAGCAAGAACACTGTGTATAAAATGTCTTCCAATAACCAAAATAGAGTCTCCTTTGGTATCATTAAGGACGTACCTGGTGTGTAGCCAGAAAACAAAATATTAGTATATTTCTTCTGTCATAGAATTGTACAGTTATTTGGATTTTAAAGGACCTTAAGGATTATCTAGTTGCCGCTCCCAGCCATGGGCAAGGAAACCTTAATTTAGACCAGGTTGCTCAAAGCCTCATACAACCTCGCATTTAAAGCTTCCAGGTGTGGGGCATTGTTACGACCTGATGTGGTCATGACCTGGTGCCCTGAGTTGACCCTTGGCACCGAGGGAGGTTGTGCTAAGATTTAAGAGGTCCCTTGGACCAAATTAAAGCAAACCAGTTGCTCCAGTGCAATGTTTGCCATTGGCCTTTCCATGGTGCTGCTGCAGCAGTTTTAAAATCAGGAAAAGGAGAATTCTTACCTCCACCTCCACAAAACTTATCTCTTGTCATTGTTAAGCCATTCTGTCAGGCCAGCACTTCTCCTTGAGACCTATTAAGGGTTATCAAAGCCATCACCCTCTCTTATTCAGAGCAGGTACATCAGTCATTGTTTTGAGACAGTCATTGGGCTCTCACAGGCGTCCACAGCTTCACTGGGTAACCTGTTCCAGTACCTCACCACTGTCCCAATAAATAATTTCTTCCTTATATCTAATCTAAACCTACCTTCTTTCAGTTTAAAACCATTACCCCTCATCCTATGACTACACTCTCTGATAAAGAGTCCCTCCCCATCTTTCCTGTGCGTCCCCTTTAAGTACCGGAAGGCTACTACGAGGTGTCTTTGGAGCCTTCTCTTCTGCAGGCTGAACAATCCCAACTCTCTCAGCTTCTCTTCATAAGAGAGGTCCTCCGCTCCTCTGATGATCATCTTCATAGCTTACCTCTGTACTCATTACACCAGGTTCATGTATTTTTTAACGTTTCAGACACCGGAGATGAGCACAGTACTCCAGGTGGGGTTTCCCAAGAGCAGAGCAGAGTAGTAGAATTAGCTTCCTTGACCAGCATGCTTCTGTTGATGAAGCCCAGGATAGGGTTGGCTTTCAGGTCTGCAAGTACATATTTCTGTGTCACATTAAGCTTGTTGACTAACACTCCCAAGTCTTTCTGTTCAGGCCTGTTCTTAGTCTGTTCTCTGCTCAGTTTGTGTTTATGCTTGGGATGCTCCAACTCAGGAGTACGCCCCTTCACTTGGCCATGATGAAATTCTTGTAGTTTGCACAGGCACACCTCTCAATCCTGTCAAAGTCATTCCAAATTACATCCTTTTCTTCCATCATGTTGACTGCACCATACAGCTTGGTGTTGCTGACAGAGTTGCTGTGTTGGCTTGCTGACAGGCAGTGCTGGTGCCAATACAGACCCCTAAGACACTCATCACCAACTCCACTTGGACAGTGAGCTGTTGATCACAACTCTGAGTGTGACCATCTTGCCAATTCCTTATCCACCAAGTAGTCCATCTGTCAAATTCTTATCTGTACAGTTTAGAGATAAGGATGTCACGTGGGATGGTATCAAGTGCTTTGCACAAATTTGGATAGGTGATATCAGCTGCTTTTCCCTTATTCACCAGTGCTATAACCTCATCATAGAAGACCATCACATTTGTCCTTGGCGAAGCCATGTTGTCTGACACCAATCACCTTCATCTTTTCATGTGTCCTGGCATCATTTATAGGAGGATCTCCTCCATTATCTTGCCAAGCACAGAGATAAAAATAACTGGCCTGCAACTCTCTGGCTCTTCCTTTTTATTTTTCAAAAATGTGGGTTATGTTTCCTGTTTTACAGTCAGAGGAAACCTCACTCCACTGCTGTGACCATCTAGATATGATGGATGGTGGCTTAGCTATTTCATCCAACAGTTCCCTCAGGATCTCCATGTTCATCTCATCAGGGTCTATGGACTTGTGTACCTTTGGATTCCTTTGGTCTTGAACCTGATCTCACTCTATGGTGGGTGGTTCTTCACTCCTGGTCCCTGCCTTTGCTTTTTTGGGTGATGTGGTCAGAGCACTTTCTGGTGAAGATTGAGGCAAAAAGGTTGTTGAGTACCTCATTCTTCTCTGTTTCTTGAGTAACTGGGTCTCCTGTTTATTGCTAGAGTGGGCCCACATATTTACTAGTTGCCTGTTTATCGCTATTGTACCTATCGAATATATTCTTGTTGCCCTTGACATCCTTGGCCTGATTTAATTCAGCTCCTTAGCTTTCCTAACCTGATTACTGACTGCTTCAATGATTTCTCAGTATTCCTTCCAGGCTACCTGTCCTTGCTTGCCTGATCTGTAATCCTCATTTTTCAGTTTGTCCAGAAACTTCTTGTTTATCCATGCCAGAATTCTGGTATTTTTATCCACCTTCTTTTTGTTGCGGTGCATCACTTCTGAGTGTAGAGGAGGCAATCCCTGAGTATTAACTAGCTTTCTTGGGCCATTTCCCCCTCCTTCCTACCAATGGTGGTCTACCAAGCAGATCTCTGAAGAGGCCAAAGTCTGTTCTTGTGATGTCCAGAGTAACAAGCTTGCAGTTCAGCCTTTACACTGCCCTGAGGGTCTTGAACTGTAGGCAAGACTGCTTTTCAGCTCCACACTTGCCTTCAAGCCATCCTTGTTGGTGAGAACAAGGTCCAGCGTAGCATCTTTCATTGGTCCCTCTATCACTTGGAGAAGGAAAGTATCATCAACGCATTCTGGGAACATCCTGGATTGCTTATGTCCTGATGTCTTATCCTTCCAACAGATATCAGGGTGGTTGAAGTTCCCCATGAGGACCAGAGCTTGTGAATGCAATGCTGCTCCTATCTGTCTATGCAAGGCCTCATTTGTTTAGTCTTTCTCTTTGCGCATAGCAGATTCCCACTATAGTGTCACCTCTTCTTGCTCTTATACTAATCCTGACCTGTAAGTTTTCAGTAATCTTCTCATCCATACCCAGGGAGAGCCCCATGTGCTCCAGCTGATCATTGACATACAGAGTGACACCCCCTCCTAGTATCACCGCTCTGATCTTCCTAAAGAGCCATTATCCTTCCATTGTACCACTCCAGTAAGAGAATCTATAGTACCACATCTCTGTTATGCCACTAAGATCATAGCTATGCAAGTTGCACACATCTCTGTTTACTCCCCATCTGTATTTGCATAAAGACGTTTCAATTGAGCTCTTAGTGAAGATGACTTACAGCCTGGAGTGGCTGAACTTCCTTTGTGCTCCTCTTCAAGTGTTCTGCTGTTGACATCTGTTTTCAGGCTCTGGGTATCTGTGGCTGTCACTGGCATAACATTGGTAGGAGTGGAATGCATTGAAGTTTCCCTCCCACAGTAACTTCAGTTTAAAGCCCTCTTCATCAGCTTGAGAAACCTATAACCAAATTTGCTCCCCTCCCCATGAGTCCTTCAGCGGACCAAATATTTCATATTATGCTACTGCAATTTCTAAATCTGCAGGTAGGAAGAACCATGTTTCCTGTGAAGGAGGTATTCACACCCACTGTAATGATTAAAATAGACATACCTGTGAAAGGGTAGCCACAACTGACTAGTAAATGCAAGTGGAAAATGATTTCAATTGCATTCTTTTAGCCATAGCTTGTTTTGAAGTTTGACTGGGTATCCTGTGTCCTCTCTGAACCAGTTATACTGTCTATAGAAAGGAAAATTCCTTTCTCACAGCCTCACAGAATTCACTCTTTTTGGGCTTTATTTTTTTTTATGATTATATGATTTTTACCCATTCATAAATATCTGTACTACAGGTGAAATTCTTTTAGCCTCTACTTTCAAGACTCTGGAAATTTGCTTTCATTTATACAAATAGCACTAAAAAGTCAATGGATCAAAAATGTGTTGTTTTTAGGGTGGTGTATTTTATTTTTTCAAACCTGCCAAAAGAACAGCCAAAACACACACAAAAAACAAACAAACAAACAAACAAATCTGTCAGATGCTGTTGTTTGTTCAGTTTTGGGCACCTCAATGCAAGAAAATGGATGCAGAGAAGGTTAATGAAGCTGGTGAAGGGCTTGGAAAATAACTCTTTCGATGAGCAACTGAAGGAGATGGAGCTGTTTAGTTTGAAAAGGTGGAGGCTGTCTACAGCTCGCTGTCTACAGCTACCTGAGAGGACATTGTGGAGATACTGGTACTAATCTCTTCTTAGAGGTAATTAGGGATGAAACAAGAGGGAGTGGTCTCAAACTGGGTAGGTTTAGACTAGATATTAGTAAAAAAAAAAATCACAGCAAGAGTGGCCAGGTATTGGAATAGGCTGGCCAAAGAGGTGATTGAGTCACCAACCCTGGCTGTGTTTAAAAGTCATTTGGATGTGGTGCCTGGGGATATGGTTTAGGGTGAACCTTGTAGAGTAGGGTTATTGGTTGGACTTGGTGATCCTGAAGGTCTTTTCCAACCTGAATGTTTCTGATTCTGTTAATGGAAGCTGTAGTGGTAAACTTTTTCTTCCAGGAAAAGAGATTTTTTTTTAAATTGGTCAAAATAGAAATATAAACAACAGATCTCTCTTGCTTCACATTACCTCAGAAACAGACTCTGGTGACTGAAGCCAGCCAGTGGTCTTATGAAGCCAAAACTGTTTTGTAACTTCCTTCCTTTTGTATTTTATGATTAGCATCTGTGTTGCCTATGATGTCTCTGTGTGAATGCAACTGCATGTGTTTGTGAAATATGCATGGCTGTGTGCCTCTGAATATGTATAAGAATATAAAAGAAAGAGGTTTAAGAAGAACGGATGAATTATATTTACCAGAATATATTGTGTACCTTCCTGGTTTCACTGAATGCTTTCTTATTGACTTTTTTCTAATTTATTTTTTCCCCATGGATTTCTTTTCAGATGAATGAATAAAAATAAGACAATAAAAACATTGCTAAAAGGTCTTTTCTAAAACATTAAACAAAAGGAGACTTTGATCTCTGAAGGCTCTGAGTTTTGAGCAGAAAAGCTCCTGACTAGCTGACATGTTTGTGAGAAGTGTCAGCAACCTGCTTGTACAATAAAAACGTCATTGTCATAAATATTAAGGGATTTTGAGAAAATAAGAAAAAACTCCAGCAGTGCATGGACTCAAAAAGCAGAATGTTTTTGTCTGTTAAAAGATGTCTTATTGTTATGCCTTGGTTTGCTGAGGACACTTAACTTCTGAGGAAGTAAAAAACAAGAGTTTAGGAATGAGATTTTATTTAACCAATTTAGACATGAGTAGCAGTGAAGGTGCCATGGCATGGGCTTCAGCGGGAGAACACAGCCTGTGGAAGATTTATGTTCTCACTTGTAAAGCTAAACTACCCTGAAGTCCATGTAGCCACATCAGTGATCCTATGATTTCTTGGGGTAGCTCTGGAAAGAGTGCGTGGCTCTATTCAGTACTACAGTACTTTGTCATTAAGGAGACATTTACATTTTCATTGAATCAACCAGGTTGGAAGAGACCTCCAAGATCATCCAGTCCAATCTATCACCCAGCCCTATCCAATCAACTAGACCATGGCACATTTTGAAGAATTATTACTTTAAAATTTGATCTTCAACCTATAATTGTATTTTTCTAGGTGTTATTCCCTGTTGACTCATACTTCAGAAAATTATTAAGGGCATCTAGAGATACACAAGAGGATGGCAGCAAGTTGTAGTTTAATTAGTAATTCCTAAAAAATCCTATCAGCATCAGTGACTTGTAGATTGGTAGGTCTGGGAAGGGACAACTGGAGATTATCTTGTCTGACTCTCCTGTGAATGCAAATATGCCTACATCAGGTTGCACAGGAATGCATCCAGGCAGGCTTTGAAAGTCTCCAGGGAAAGAAACTCCACAGCTTCTCTGGGTAGTCTGTTCCAATTATTTGTCACTTTCAATGTAAAGAAGTTTCTGCTTGAGTTCAGGTGAAACCTCCTGTGTTCTAGTTTGTACTCACTGTCCTTTGTCCTGTCACTGGCCACTACTGAGAAGACCTCAGTTCCATCCTCATGACTTCCACCTCTAAGATATTTTTACAAGATCCCTTGTCAGTCTTCTCTTTTCCACAAAAAAGTGCTCCAGGTCTTTCACCCTGTAACTACAAGAGATAGCCCAGTCCCCTTATTATCGTTGGGGCCCTCTATTGGACTTTCTCAGTGGTTCACTGTCCTTAGTGAACTGAGGAGCCCAGAACTAGATGCAATACTTCAGATGCGGCCACAGCACATCTCATGTTGTGTCCCATGCACACACTGTGAAAGTCCCATGCAGAACAGTTACTTTATTTTTCTTTAATAAATTTATCAAATAATGAACTGTCTGCTTAAAAAGCATGTCTCTATGTATTCATTAAGTCACAAGACTGTCCTGATTCTTGTGTGAAGCATCTGGTTGTTTTTAATACCTCCAACAATTTTCATGTTGAACTAGGTTCCTAGCAATTGCTGCCAGCACTAGATCATCTAGACTTTCAATATAATCAGGACTGGAAGAGGAGGAGAAATGCAATTGTCTGGTTTTCTCTGACCCTGCGGTTAGAAACTTGCAGTCTCCTGTCAGACAGAGGCAATAGCTGCCTATGACAGCACCCTACATGCCTCACGGTAGAGTTTTTACTGAGGATTCTTCTGAGTCTCTGACATCTGTCTCCTACTTGGAATAAGAACTTCTCTGCCTTCACATATTTCTGTAATGTCTTTTAGACATCTTCCACAGGCCAACATTAACATTTTCTTAGACTGGTCACCAGTCACATATAATAAGCTTAAAGAAAAATGAAGGCAGCTGAGAAACTCCTGCCAGGTAGGACAGGATCACAGATGTGCTTTGGCTATTTGACTTATGCTTTTTCAGGAACAATGTGGTTTGTAATGAAGCTGACATGAAGTAATTGATTTGTATTCATGTATGCTGAGTCAGATGAGATATGCCTCCTTATGCTAAGAGATAACTCGTCAAAGCAAGTGCATATCTTGATCCCTTTCCCCTTTATAATGGTAAGGCTAATCATATACACGGGGAGAGGGTGAACCAGTTCTGAGAAGTACGGTTATGGTCTCAACACTGAACACACTTGAACTGAAAACTGTATCCTTTTTTTTATATATATACAGTGTTCTTTCTTTCTTGCATATTTTACTTGGTTTTTAATGTAGTCCTGGCTCCTTGCTGGAGTAGGAGAGAATATGGCCCTTATATTTACATTTAGCTTAACTTTTTGGTCTTTGCTTCAGGAAATCAATCAGTACAAGTTTTCGACCAAGTCTGTCTGTTATTTTCCAAGTACTCATTCAACACCCACCACCACATACTTGAGTATTTAATGGTTGACAGTCAGCATGCCCTCTTGGTATTTCAGAACCTGTGAGGGCTGAAATGAATATTTATCATGATAAAATCACCACAAAAATGATGCATGTACTAAATTTCCCATTTTTTTTTTAAACTGGTAGAATCATTGTTGTAAGAGCACTTAGAGAAAGGAAGATGCTCGTTGGTCCAGTGTGCTAACAATACCTCCAAACGCTTCTCTTTTTTTTTCTGTTGGGTTGTTTGTTTGTTAATAACCTATTTCCCACAAGCTGTGTTATACAGAGCATCTGTAAACAAGCCAAGCCTTGCATGGAACAATTTGTTTAAAATGTGTATTTTATCACAATGGAGAAAACAGCTCAAACCCATATTACTGCATATCAGGTCTGATTATGGATGTGTTTTAAAAGCGTGTGAGTTACCAGCTGTTAACCATGGTGTAGAGTGGCTGGGCTTTGACCCTGATCGTGAGTGGGGCAGCTCTTGGTGTGAGCCTGATTCTCAGATCTCACCTCTGCTCTCCTTTTCATCCTCTGTGGACCCCAGCTGTTGGATATCACACTTGATAGCTGTTAGAAGACAAACAGATACTTGTCCTCACTGGCACAGTGCAGTTCGCATTAACTCTTTTATTCCTCAAATCAAGCTCTGGGGTGACTGAGTATAAATTTAGTTTTACATATCTGAGAACAGACAAAAGAGGCTTGGCACAGTTTGGTGCAAAGACGTTTTGTTTCTTTTCTCCCCAGACTATTTGAACAACAGCTTCCTACTAGTGACATCTTAATGTCTTTAAAATGTGTGACAGATTCAAACCTCTGCTTTCGTCTCCTGTGTCTTATATGAGTTAGGGAGTGGGTGCAATAGGAGTGGTTACAATTACCAGTATCTATTCCTAGTTGAGATACCTGAAATGGGTCTGTCTGACCCCCTTCTTGATCTCAGCAACGGCTTTAGTGAAGCCCTTTCTGAATCCTATTTTAAATCCTTTCAACTGACCAGGTTCAAACATGACATTTGGATTTTGGTAACAATAGTTAGTCTTCATTTCCTCATGCAAATGTTACAGCAATCATAATTTCAGCCAAGGGAAATGTAGAACTATGTGTTTTTTAGGTACATCCGCAGACAATGAAAGGGAACAAATGCTTTAGAAACCAGAAAAAGGGACATGCAGTCATTATGCCAAGTCAGAAATGCTGACAAAGTGAAACAGGTAGACACTATTTGTGCTAATGATTCACAGTCATAAGTCCTTTAGGGGCATTAGGTGTCTGAACCATCTGCCCTTTGGCACCTCTGCAGCAAATGGTAAATCTGTTGGCATCACATATGAGATGTCTGTTCTAAAACCCTGTTTCTTCCTGATTTTGGGAAATCTTTTTTTTATTTTTACTTTATGGGATTATCCTACTACTGTCTTAAAATCTTTCATTTTAGTACCTCTGCTAGATATTTTTGAGGAATAATTATTCCTTACTCGGTTTGCTGTCTCCTTTTCCTAGACACTCATCTCCCTCTGTGTCTGGGCACTTAGCCCAGGCTGTAGATTTCAAAGTCAGCAGGGTGCTGAGAGGTTAGACACCGTAATATTGTAAGTACCTTTTGTCGATCTGGCGTTACATCATTAGCTGAAAATTGATACTCTGTTATTTGCTTGAGCAACAGCTGTATATGCAATATATGGATAGGTTGTACACAAAGTGTTTTGTGTGTTGGAGAGACGCCTTACACAATTCATTATAAATGGAGCAACAAGGCTGAAGTGCATTTTATTTTGTTCCTAGTAGTACGTGACACATTCTTCAACGTAGAGATGTTAAGATGCACAGTACAGCCGTGATTGAAATTGCTCTTGCAATGATGGAATAGTGTTTCTTCTGTGCCATTTTGGCTGAAAATAGCTTTTTAAGATATTGCAGATTTTTTTTTACTTGGTATTAGTTCCACACAGATTGTAGATGGCTGCTCATAGTGTAACAGTTTATAATATTTACATTTAAGGTCCTTGTGGAAAAAAAAAAAAGGGGTTGCATTTTTTTTTTTTTTCTTTTTCTTTCTGAGGGCCATTACATGAATAGAAATAGTAGAAAAATGCACTTTCAAAATTTATGAGGTAAAAATGATTCCTTTATATAATTGTTTAGGATCTCTTTTATGTTTTGTGTCCAAGTGACTTTGGGGACAGCTAACAGCTTGTCATTGTTTTTCAGTTTTTGTGTTTTAACAGTGGATTGCTATTTTTAAAGTTTACAAAGATGTCTGCTAAATGTTTGTCTTACATTTCATCCCTGTTACTTGAGGTTGTAAAGGCCTTTTTAAGTCTCTATCACAATAGCTTAATATTAGCTTAGAAAATCTGGTGAAGCTTTTTGTGGTGCATTGTCCATCTTTTCATTACTGCATTGTCAAAGGTACCCAGTGAATATGAGGTTCGTCTGTTCTACAGGCTCATCTCTTATTATTGGCAAATTTGTTGTCTGTCATGGGGAGCTAGGCTGTTGATAAAAATGTGAAGACATATATTGGCAGAGAAAGATACTATATTCCATTTTAAAGCAGATAAGAAAAAATCATTCATGTTTTGTCTTTTTACCAATTATAGGTGAAAAACAAATGTGTAAAACCAATTTTTGTTAGAAATAGCAGATGTTATACTTTTCAAATACTTTTTCTTTCATGTAAAGCAGAGAAGAATTTGGGATAAAGCTACCTATGTAGTAGGATCTCTCTCAGTCTGGTAAAATCTCTCTCATTCTGATTCTTGCAATATCCCAAGATTCTTGCAATATCCCAAGAACTTGATGTATAGCTGTAAAGGTGATATGTTTGCCTGTGACTAAAACTGGATGCTTTAATTTGAAGTTGTTATTTTTGTACTGGCAGTTGATAATTCCATGCTTCAATTATGCCATGTCTAAACTTGATCCACTTTAAGTTCATGGGATGTTAGGTGTTGGAAGGGCCCAAAGAGATCATCGAGTCCAACCCTCTGATCTGCCTGCACAGAGAACTATTGAGGTCAATGAGATTCTGCGAAGGCAGAACAAAATCTGATAATGAATCCCCATCATTTTACTGAATATTAAATTTGAATGAAAATAGTAAAAAAGTCCACAACATAAGTTTGTTTTGCTTAAATACATTCAGCTTTAGAAAGCTTAGGCATGAAACCTTTGTAACTTCTCCCTGATGCTGTGCATCCCAAGCTGCATCTGGCCAACTCTCTGTTTTTGTTCAGATCCTACCACCGACAGTGTGCCTTGATATATCAGGTGAAGTACTTTGTAAAAATGTAAGGATGATGTTCTGACAGGACTTGAGAAATTTGAAAAGCCTCCCCATATATAATGTAGCCGTCTGACTGACTTTGGTTGTCTAATTAGCTTTAGTATGTAGATGTGTATACACCTAAAATGATCTTATACATCAGAAAATAAATGCCAGCATTTATTAAGAATAGAACACATTTTAATTCTTGCTCATACTAAGGGCTGTCTTCAGTGCAAAGTTCACAAAAAATATTGTTCACTTTGGCTTTGTTTAGTAATGTCTCCGTTTTTGTTAGAAATTAACATTTTCTCATTTTCTTAATTTTCTGGTTTTCTTAATAATTAGGTTCTCTACAAAAGGCTCTGTTTTGAGAATAGCAAGCGGCAAGAGCTAACATTAGTGGGAGATATATGAAAGAATGTAAATCAGGCAGTAGTTCTTAAAGAAAAAATAATTAAACAAATTGTAAACAATCACAGAAGCATCATCTATAGTATAGAAATTTGGTCATAAACTGGCTTCAGTGCTTTGGAAGCAAGCTCAGGGAATTTATCTCCTCTTCTGTCTGATAACAGTGGGAAGTAGAGATTCTCCTGCAGCACTGTATGGAAGCCATTAGAAATCATTGAGTTTCTGCAGAAATGTGTCTATATTTTTAGGACACTGATGATTTCAATTAGTACTTTGGTCCTTCTCTCAGGAAGAGATATAAATATGATCTCTGAGTTTGTGTTCATTTTGTGAGTTAGTAATTTAGAATTTTCAGTGTTAACCCAAAACCTCCTGAATAATTAAGACAAATTAATTGAGAATGTTACAATAACAATTAGAAACTATCTGTATGTATTTGGTCATAAGAGCACATCTCAAGTTTTATATTTGATTTTGTAAGCACGGCAGTTATCGTAAACCATATATCCTCTGTTGAAAAAGCAGAGGTGTATGATAGCCCTGGATACTGAAGAGCCGCATTGCGAATGTAAACTGTCCAAACGATGGATCTATTGTTGAATGCACTCCTGTGTCAAGGCTCAGCTGTCACAGTTTGGAGTAAATTTGTGGGAATCAGGCCAGTTGAGGCAGAGTACAGTGCTTGAGGGTCTAATTTAGGGTGTTGTGTTTTGTAAAAAATAAAGTAACAAGTGACTGATTTGACCTCTTTAATGAAGCATTACATGTGTGAGCTTACATAGTGCATGTTTCTGAATACATAAACTTTCAGTGTGTTGCCTTAACTCAGATTAGCATCTTGTTTTCTTTGCCTACCTGGTTAACTATGGGCTGTCTGAAATGTGGATTTTTTTTTTTTTTTTGTCTTTTAATTTTTCTCAGGAGGTGTTTGCATTGCTCAGTCACTCAAAATCCCCCGGGAACCAAGACCAGGAGAATTTGAAAAGATCATCAAGCGGTTATTGGAAACTCCAAATGCTCGTGCAGTGATCATGTTTGCAAATGAAGATGATATTAGGTGCTTGTTTTTTAATTTTGTGTGTTACAGAGCTGCTCAGTTGGCTGGTGCAGAATAGAATAACACCAGATGTTTTGGATTCAATCCTGTGTAAAAATTACTGGAAATCTGTTTGTAAGAAATTGATTTGCAATTGTACAGTTTGCTCATCTTTTATTCTGTGGAGATCTAATCTGTTACTAGTTCCTAAGAGTGTAGCTCCAAAAGAGTATTTGGTGATTGAAAAGGAAGAATCCAATAAGAATGCTAGAAAAGTATGGATAAAGATGAAACAGATCTTTATAGATACATAAAATATGGATAAAGATGAAACAACTTACACAGTACTGTATTTTGAGTTCACTACAGTTACCACTAAACATGCTTTAGACTGTGAAAACTGTTGGCTGATTGGTTACTGTGAGTGCACTAAGGCATTATCAAATGATTCCTGGGAATTTACTTTGTAAATGCAGTTTCTTTATTCTGTTGTTTGTTTGCAGGCGAATACTGGAAGCAGCCAAAAAAGCTAATCAATCTGGGCATTTCCTCTGGATTGGCTCAGATAGTTGGGGGTCAAAAATTTCACCAGTTCAGCAGCAGGAGGAGATTGCGGAAGGAGCAGTAACGATTCTGCCCAAAAGAACGTCAATAGATGGTAGGAATACACATGGCACAACCCCCATTTTCTGACAATGTTCAAGCACCCTAGGTCTCCATAAAAAAAAAATGTAGTCCTCACAGGGAAATCAGGGAAAACTTTCCAGCTAAAGAACTTGAGCTGGGCTCATCCACTATTCATTTAATATCTCTATTGAGATGAGGAATGCTGAATCTGCAATTAGGCAGTCTTATAATTAACTGCTAATGAGAGCATGTGTGGTGGAGAGCTGCTTACCCATAGCCTGGTGGTCTTTTGGGACAAAAAAAAAAAAGACTGTCGGGTGATAATGAGTCAGCTCATTCTTCTGGGAGGAGAGCAATCTACACTCTGCTTTCCTTTCCTAAACTTACTTTAAGAAGCAACTGTATTAAAGTTTCTGACTTAGTGGATGAAACAGAAGCCATTGGTTTAAATTACCTTATTCCCAGGAGGGTACTGGACTTGGTAACATGGCTTACTGTCTGGGTAAGTGCTCTAAACTGGTAAATGATTAGAAAAACTGAGTACTATTGATGCTATTTGGAGAAATTAGCCACATGGAAACATTTGTAAAGAGCTTAATCCAGATGGTGTCATGATTTCATTATGGCTTCTGGATTGTAGGGGTAAGGCTGGTGCAGAATCTGATCACATGTAAGCAGGAATCTTTAGTTTTTCAAATGAGTTATTAAGCATAAACAGAAGCAGAATTTTAGGTGTACACAATGGAGAGGTATCCAATAATTTTAGGTGGTCTTGACATAAAATTTATCTGGATCACATCTTTGACTAAGTAATGATTAGAGTTTGTTTAATTTCTTGTAGGTAACCAATTCTTTATTTGGCTCACCTGTGTATCAAAAGCTAAGCTAATTTCCTGATTTTCTGTGTTGCTTTTTTCAAATACAGAATTCTGCTGGAGCTTTAGAAAATCTGCCTGTGATATATATAGAAAATACAAAGTAATAAAAATACTATTAAAATTACCTTAGATACTTCTGTGCTCATAAAAATATTATAGTAGTTTATACCTACTGAAGTATAAAAGTTTATACTTCAGTATTTATGAAAAATCTTTTATTGTTTTTAAGTGGCTATTTCAATGCTGTGTCATGTTCTAATGTTTTTCTCACTTAAATGTAGGATTCGATAGATATTTTCGGAGTCGAACACTCGCTAACAATCGAAGAAATGTCTGGTTTGCAGAATTTTGGGAAGAGAACTTTGGATGCAAGCTAGGATCACATGGAAAAAGAAACAGCAATATCAAGAAATGCACAGGTAACTGTGAAAGTAAATCATTATTTCTAAGTTGTTTGGAGGGCAGGAAAGGAATTGTTTTTGTTTCATCACTATTCTGCTTCTATTCTTTAAAGCATATCATTGTGTTGTAAGAAATATGGCATTTTTCATCAAAGGAAAAAATTCAGGGACAATGTTTGAGAAACTTAGTAGTTAATTTGCACAAATCCAATGATGGTACCGATTTTGCTGAATACCTGTGCCTGTGGTTCAATTCCGTTCATGTTTCCAATGACCTTTTCTCTCACCCCGTCTATAGCTGTCAATATGATTTATTTTTTTTGAGTGAACAAGCACATAACAGTAATTTGCATATCATTATCCCTGAAGTATATGCAGAGAATTACATCTCTCTTTAGACTACTGAAGTCTTGATGATAGATCAAGTCATGAACTCCTTACTTAGTTTACAAACTACTTTTGAGGATAACATAAAAATCAAATCAATACATTCTTCTTGTGAAAGAACAGAATTCTTTATTGTATTTTAAGGTTGAAACTCTCTATGAAGTTTACACAAAAACAATGTAACTGGCACTGCTTTCTCAAACCCACTTGCTCAGGCATCATATGCAGACATAATCACATCAGTAGCTCTGAGTTTCATCTCTCCTATGAGATGCTGGCTTCTCACTGTCACAAAGTTTGTTGTAAGAATGTTACCTTTAGTATTCTGTGACTGCAGCAGACTGTTTATGTTATTTTTGTATAGATATTTTTTGCCTAATGTCAGGGCTTCCAGTGTTGTTTCCTTAATTGGTGCCAGCAGTCTCAGCGTTAGTGATAGTGACTCTGCAAGTAGCAGCAGCAAAAATACCCATTTTTCTGCACTGCATATGTAAGTCATTGATGTACTTTGATTTTCTTTTTTTTTTCCCCTTTTCACTGAATAATATTTTCCACATGTAACATAAATGATTTTGTTCACTTGCTATTTGAACATTGTTGGCTGCCTTCTGACATTGTGTCATAGGTTTAGCCAATGGAACCTGCTTATGAGTATGAAATACCATATGGGTGTCAGCTTCTAAACGAGGTGCAGATTGGAGCAAATTGTCATGGGGCTTGTAGCTGGATTTTAACATGAGAGGCTTCCTGTTTCCTGTTGCTACTTCCAGTTTCAGGGTTTTGGGGCGTTGACTTTTTCCACTGAGCTTGCTGTGGTTTTGGGTGGTAGTGAAGTTATTTTATTTCTGGCTGGCTTCTGCTTTTGCTTTTCTGTGAAATTGCTAGGGTAATGCTACATTGTGATACTGTCATTAAACACTCCTTATTTCAACCCAGGGCTTTTTGTGTTACTTTCCCTCCTGATCTGTATGTGGGGGGATTGCTTGTGAGAGCAGGCTGTTCTGAATTAGGACATGCCATCACACAGCCTTTGTTATGTGGGTACCATTCCGAACTGTGTGCAAACAAAAGCTTGCACACCAGCACTCCATTTCTCTTGGGTTTGTCAGACACACATACAGTTCAGTCTCCAAATACTTGCACCATTTAGTCCTGCACTTCCTCAACTATCAGATTTGTGGTATGTATACTATGCCATCAATTTGAAGACTTGTTACATGAGGCTTCACAATGTGCAAATATATCTCACACAGAAATGTGGGAGCCATGCATGTACTCTCTCAGCAACAGTGCTTTCTCTTCTGCTATTTGCCACATACTTAATAAACTTCAAGACATTTAGTTCCTCACTGATGTAACTGATAACTCATTACTCGAATCCCTTAGTCCTTGGCCTTGATTCATATAGCAGTAATCGTGATTGGGTAGTTGCCCATGCCTGGGGAGGGGTTGTTTTAACTATTTTAATTGGAAAATAGATGCTTTTAAAAAGTTCCTTAGGTGGAATGAGTGCTCTATGTGATGTAGTTGGGGAAGCGTGAATGTTACCACAGATGGCTTCATGATTTTTCTTACCATCATCACATCTGTCAAATTAAATTACCAATTGAAAAGTAGTGTATGTCGTGGAGGCAGGGAATTCATATGTCTGAGTTAGGTATTATAAAAATAGAATTATTTTTATTTTTCTGAAAACCCCTGTCCCCAAACTATATACAAAGGTAGATTAGGTTCAATTACAGATTCTAATTTGATTGGGAATTCTTCAAAGGATTTTATGGATAAATTCAGAGATTTAGGAAGTCAGGAAATGGAAAAGGCTAAGCTATAAACACAGCTTTACCCCACTATCAATCAGGCTGAACAGAGAATTAAGGGAACAGCAGGCTTTACTGACAGAGGTAAGATAAGAAATTGGAGATGATCCCTTGCTGGATTTCTCTGTGGCTGGGCTGCCTACTGAGCTGCAAGCAATATCCAGTAGTCTGGATCCATGTGGCAGAAGCCCAAGGTGAGTGGCAAAGCTGCCAAACTCAGAATGTCTTTGGACATGGCTTCCATAAGACAGAGATTTGTGGAAGCAATGCTGCCTTCGCAGTGGCACGGGAGAGCCAAACTGCTAGGGTATCCCCAGTTCGGGATGGCAGCCAGGAAGTTGACTGTGATATAGTCTGAGGGTAGCTGGGTTCGGGTACCGCTGGCAGCTCTCTCAAAAGGACCTCAGGACTTGCCAAGCTTGCAAATTTGCACAGAATGTTGTAAAAGTGGGGAGAACCATCCAGAGGCAGAGATGGTGTAAAACCAAGAGCTGTATAAAAAGGTAGGAGCTGTCCAAAAGTGAGTGTGATGATTTGGGTGCTACCTGTGCCCCCTCCCCCCTCTTGCGAAAGTCACCCAGACTAGACTCAGACGAGCTGGAAATTGAATGAAGATTTATATTTGCAGTTTATCACCATATACAAGCAGATATTTACAGTATATATAGCTAGAGAGAGGAATATGCAAGTTAAAAAGTAATACAGAAACACAGGAGGCCCAGGAGGGGCTCTCAACCCCCCTTCCACCTTCTTCCCACCCCTCTACCTTACCCTAGACTTTGCCTTATGTGCAAGTTGAGTTTGGAGGATCAGCCAGGGAGGGTTAGGAAACAGACAGATTAGTTAGACAGAAAGCAGGTTAGAGAGAGAGAAGTGCAGCCCAAAGCCAGAGAGCAAACTCTGTTATCTATGTTTTTTTTCTTGTTCTTATACATTTCAGCAAGCCTATGAGTGAAGTAGACATCACCATTGTTTCCTTTTCACAGCCTATAATCTAATTTCTCTCTCTAAAACATTCTAGCTAGCTTCAAACTAGCACAGAGGGGATGGCCCAAAATGGGAATTCTGTCACAGGAGGAACCTGTTCTGTCAGGAGCTCTGTCAAGATGGGAACTCTTTCAAGGCGGGAACCCCTTGCACCTTCTTCCTTGCTCTATTTATGCTTTTCTAGACAAAGTATCCATTTGCCATTTTATATTGGGTGCAAAGCCAACCTCCAGCGTGACTCCAGCATGGGCTTCCACACAGGTGGAATCTCTCAGGGATCTTTAGAAGCCTTTCTCTAGCACTGGAATCTTTGTTGGAACAAGGAGTGGGGAGATGAGAAACTCATCCCTGTACTCCAGCAGAAAACTCTAAAGACAGAGGCAGTATTCATCCCTGCACCATGGTGCAGGAGATGGCAGAGCCAGTATGCCTCTTGCTCTACTTTAACATGCTTGTAAAATTGTCTCATACTCTTAGCTTCCCACTTGAAGCAACTGGTGGGACAAGTTTTTGGTAGCTGAAGATTTAGCATTACTTAGAACTGCTGTGGACTGATGAGATTTATTGCAGTTGTTGGGTTGTTAATTCCAGCTCTTGGTTGTTGAGCTATTAATTGTCAGTCATACCTTAAGTTAGGTTTCTAGAGAGATGTACCAAAGTATGAATATGAAGATTTGGAAATAAAACAAAGAAATCCCAGAGTGCTCTCTGTGTTTGAATTGTGGGGTGACAATATGACCATCACTCTTTCAGAAGACCAAAACAGTTATGGAAAAAGACAGCAATATTAATAATGAAGAGTTAAGGAGGAAGGGTAGGATTTAAGTGAAATGTACTCGGATTTGCTTCCATTATCCTCACAGGGTGTTAATATTTGATTTCAATCTAAAAAATTCTCAAGAATTTCTCTGTGCATATATTATATATTTGTGCAGACGTTTGTGCTTGTGTGAATAAACAAATAGAAATCTAACATGAATTTGCTTACTGTATCATGTTTTAATGTGTACAATGGTACAGCCTAAAATTAGAGTCTGAGAAGAAGGTACAGTTCCATTGAGAGCTGTTCTGGATTTTCCCTGTAGCATTCCTTCAAGGCATGCATTTATCATAGTATTTACAATCTTAGAATAGCAAAATGTGGCCCTTTTATAAAACCTAAACCAAAAAAAGTTAATTGAAAAAACTCCTTCATGCACATCCTTACAGAAGTAGTCTTCCCTTATTTTGCATGGTTAGCATTTTAACTACTCTGCAAACCTAATCAACCTTTAACTGACTGTGATGACTGACTGTGCTGCTACAGGTAAAGATGGAAGAGTTTCCAAAAGCATATAGAGACCTATGTAAATGAGTCTAATTTCAGTTTCCTCTATCAAACTAAGCTATTTGTTTCATGGGAAAAAAATCATGGAGCAGTGTAATAGACATCATGCACATGCAGGAATTTTACATATATGTTATTTAATAGTTTTCTTTTAACTAACTCATTGAAAATACAGTTTCACTTGAAAATAGATTTACTTGTGTATGCAGCCATGTTCTGAAAAATGTACAGAACAAATTGAAAAGTTTAAACAGATACACTGCATTGCTATTTAGCTGGAATAATGGTTCTGTTACAATAGAATCACTCCTAAAATAGTTTATTTACATGAGCCAGCAGTATGCCCAGGTGGCCAGTAGAGCAAATAGCATCCTGGCCTGGATCAGGAACAGTGTGGGCAGTAGGACAAGGGAGGTTATTTGTTCCCTGTACTTAACACTGGTCAGGCTACACCATGAGTCTTGTGTCCAGTTCTGGGCTCCTCAATTCGAGAGAAATGTTGAGGTGCTGGAATGTGTCCAGAGAAGGGCAACAAAGCTGGTGAGGGGCCTGGAACACAAACCCTATGAGGAAAGGCTGAGGGAGCTGGAGTTGTTTAGCCTGGAGAAGAGGAGGCTCAGAGGTGACCTCACTGCTGTCTACAACTACCTGAAGGGACACTGTGGCCAGGTGGGGGCTGGTCTCTTCTCCCAGGCAACCAGCAACAGAACAAGGGGACACAGTCTCAAGTGGTACCAGGGGAGGTACAGGCTTGATATTAGGAGGAAGTTCTTGACAAAGAGAGTGAGTTGCCATTGGAATGGGCTGCCCAGGGAGGTGGTGGAGTCTCTGTCCCTTGAGGTGTTCAAGAAAAGCCTGGCTGAGGCACTTAGTGCCATGGTTTAGTTGACTGGATAGGGCTGGGTGCTAGGTTGGACTAGATGATCTTGGAGGCCTCTTCCAACCTGGCTGATTCTGTGATTCTGTGAGGCCTGCAGGAAGTTTAAAAAAAGACCCCAGCATACATGAAGTTGAGACATGTTGAGTTGCACCATAATTCCCAGAATGCACTCAGGCACTAAAGATCTGTGCTTGAGCACACAGAAAGAGCTTCACACTCTCCTTGTTTCTGCATCTTGTCTGTTGTGACCAATATGCTTAAGCATAAGAGGTAGAATGGACAGATCTTAAAAAGTAGCTTATAAACACATTGCAGGAAGGCTGGAGAAGGAATGTTTAGAAAGACAGAGAGATAAGACAAAGAGCAATGGGTAGATTTAGGGTTAGACATGAGGAGGAGGTTCTTTACAATGAGAATGATGAGATACTGAAACAGGCTGCTCAGAGCTGTGGTAGAAGCCCTATCCCTAAAAACATTGCAGGTGAAATTGGATGTGACCCTGAGCAACATATCTAATTGGAGATGTCCCTACTTAACTGAGAGGGATTGGACAAGATGACCTTTTAGGGTTCCATCCAACCCTGTGCATCCTATGGTTTCTATTCTATGATATTTGACTTTTTACTTGCATTGATGAAATGTCTGTTGCTGGTTTGTGTAAGTACAGTAATTTGGTGTAAAACTCACAGTAGTCAGATTTGCACCATGCTCAGCAGGAGCCAAGTTTCTGAATCTCTGCTGCCCATCACATCAGTAGAACACAAAAGATGTTATTTGCCATAGTCTGAGTTGTTTTTCACTCTTCTTTGGATGTTGTCTGAGAACTGTGAAAACTGCACTAGAGGTAGCTGCGCTACAGGGGTCACAAGCTGCTTCTAATGTAGCATTAAATTGTGCTGCATCATGTGTCATTAAATTATATATGGAGCTAGGGAGCATTTACTTTTGGGTTTAGGACAATAAATTATGTCTGAGGTGACACCAAAACCTCTTCCAATAACCTAAGTGAAGTTCAGTTTCTTTCTTATGGTGTACCATAGGCCACAAATTCACCATTTTTGGAGATTTTTTCAGATTTTTGGTTTTAGAAGCCTGAGTAGTCAGTTTCATAGAAAAATATTATATCTGAGAATGGTATGTGACATTCTGCCAAAACTGATAGGACTGAAATAAGGACTTTCTCATGCTGTACATCAGGTTAGAATGTTTAGACCAAGTTCTCTCTGGATGGTGGAGAACTGGCAGGAATAAACTCTATACTGTCAGTGTTTGGTAGACTGATGTGCAATAGGAGATCATAGCTTAAGATATATTTGATCAAAAAATGCACATCTGGTTGTCTTACAAAGGGCCAGTTCTGGCTTTTATTCCAGAAGCTACAGAATTACAGAAGATTCAAGTTGAATACTGTTTCATTCCAGGAACTGTTAATGTGCATAAATATTACTGAGAGTGTTTGAGAGCTGTCAGATGAGAGGACCTAACATACTCTGCCCATTCACTGATTTGATTTCTTTATTTCACTTGCTGTCATCCTTTTTGTTATTTTACCAGTTGTTACTGTTTGAAAATCTCTTTGTAATATATCCATCAGAATAACATCTCTGAATTCTCTTGTCAAATCTTAGATTCACCTACACAACTTGTCATTTAAAAGTTCCTTATTCCAGAATGAAGAAGAAATTTTTGATATACTCTATAGACATCTTTGTTTCTCTATAATTTTATTCACAAATAGGAATTCAAGTCTTGTATTCTGTCAGAAAATGTGTCAGGTTTAGATTTAGAGTGTTCTATAAAGTTATGACTCATATTGCACTGCACAATCATCTAAATAGAGTATCTTGGCATTTTAGTTTTGATACACTTGCTGCCAAACTGGAGTACTTCTAATACATGTACGTATGTGCACACATCTGGGTATGTTTACTAGTAAGTAATGAGTCCAGAAATTGTTGTTCCTCCTCAGAACCTCTACAGGAATGCCATATGCTAGTGAATGAATTGTTGTTTTAATTACGCTTTTGTGCAAACTCAAAGTGTGCATTCTCAAATGTGGCCTAAAAACCCTTGTAATTGGTATTACTTATGATGTAACTTAAATGTTGCGCAGGTAAAAATGTCATCTGTACATAATCCTTGTTCCTAAGAGGCAATAGTAAGCTACTGCGTCATTTCCAGTACCGGCCTGAACAGTTTGGACACATGCTAGTAGTACAGGAAAGTCAAGAGTTAAAGCGTTTGATCTTCTGGTCTACCGCAAACAGACCCACGCTCTGAATAGGAAGACAAAATTCTGAATAGGCGAGAGTCCCAGATACACTTCTTCAGGTAGAAAATAGGGTTCTTTGGTTTTGCTTTTGATCAAGTATTTGTAATCCTGGCTTGTAGTAGGACTGGAAGAACAAGTTTAATGTTGTATATACATAAGCTGTGCCACTATTCCAGCATTACAGGTTGCAGTGCTTTAAGCATTTGGTGTGTGTACTTGGTACATGATTAAATGCTTCATTGGAATACAAGTAGTACAACAAAAACTTAGTTTGAGTCTTCAAAAAGGACCTTTAGCTGCATAGTTTTCAAGGTCCTTGGATGAAGTCAGACAGGCTGATCTCATTGTAACCTCATAGGAGGTTACTGATTCTTCAGATCTGTTGACCGCTATTCAACTACTGTAGCACTCTTGTGTGAACACTGATCCCTCTGAGTAAGTCATATGGATATAGAGCCCTCTCTATGCAGAGTACATGTGAAGAAAGATTTAACTGCTCTTGGTACTTGTTTGCACCAACTACAAGCTAACATTGCATTATTCCATTGATTAGCTGTTCTGAGGGGGGGGAAATCTATTTAATACACAGCTTAGCCCTTATAAGCTATTTTAATATTATTGGAATATGCAGTGATTCAATACACTTAATATATATGTTTAGATTTGCCAGTACTTATTTGCTCAGTACATTAAAAAAAAGCAGCTTGCTTGTCCAGTTTTGTGGCTGCAAAAAAAAAAGTCGTTTCACACGTGTGCTGGAATAAAGAATGACATATCATTGTCATGGATTGAGTTGATTATGCTGCTGTAACTCTTGATACTGCAATCATGCCTGCTTCAAAAATGAAAGCGCTAACTGGAGCAAAGCATTATGGAGCTTGAAGTTCAGATTGCAACATGGGAGGCTTCCTGTTCTAATTGCTGCTTCTGGGTTCAGGATTCTGGGGTGTGGTCTCTTTCTGCAGACACCGTGTTAGGAAGAGTGGGTTTACTGGTTTATACTGGTTTGTTTGTTTTCCCTTCCCTTCTCCCCCTCCATATATTTCACTTGTGTTTCTTCTGCAAATAGGCTAAGGCAATCATGCATTGTGTTATTAGATTAATTATACATTGTGCTTATGATATGTTACATTAAACTCTTATCTTTTTCTCTTGGCCCTGAATTTTGTGTGTTACTCTTCCCCTCACTTTTGTGTTTATCCCTTATGCTAAACCATTACAGTCATAAACTGTTGATACAGAAGTTCATGCAAACCAACCTGTCTTCTGTTAGTGAATATTTGATTTACAGCATATCAACAAGTTAAATCTGAAATACAAGGGAAAAGAAAATGGTAAACCAAAGGAAATTAGTCATTTTATTATGATCCTTCTATTAATTATGTTTGATATTAAAGAAAGTTTAACTTATCCTGATGTTAGAAACCAGAATTGCCCCAAGTAGTTCTGTATTTTTAATATTATATTAATTTTGTAATATAATTAGTACAGGTAAACAAACTGCTTTCATAATTTTATGAAGAAGCAATTAAAATACTTAGTGCTTTCAGATCATGAACACTTTCAATATATTGAATAATTATTTACCTTTTTGCCTGTGACATGCTCCTGATGTATAAATAATTGCTTACCTTTTGTGGAAGGGAGTTCAAATTGGTCATCTGTAAACAGAAGCAGATGTTTTTTAATCTACTCAGTAGAATTTTATTGCAGAAATAGACCCAGCAAAATCAATGGGGCATACATAATGGGTTGTATAAATCAGTGTAGAAAATGAGGTCAGAAATTGTTTTTTAATGGATAAATTTATCCATTGAATGTAGCAATTATACTTGAATATTTCCAGAATAATATTTATATCCAGTATTTGTGATAGGTGTTTTGTAGGGAGGGTTCTTATGAAAGGTCAAATGGAAGCACAAATGCCCACAATTTGTGTTAAAATCAGTGTAAAAGGGAAAAGAGAGGTATTATTTGTTATATTGAACTTATACTGGTCTAACTGAATGGCTCAGCATAATGGTTTTGACCCAGGTTCTAGCTGTGGAGTAGTCTGTGTTCAGAGTTTGCAGGATTGCCCTTGGGTGGAGCTCATGAGACAGGATTTACTTAATTCTTTACCTTCTGGCAGGCCATTTCCATATGTCTTAGTAAGCTGCTTAAACTGATATGACTTTCTGAGGATACTCATCTCTCTTTACAAACTGCAAGTAGACCTAGATGACTAATTTGGGTGAGATGCCCCATTTTTAAATTGCTCAAGTGAAATGCATCCCATTCCATGGCTGCATGGAACACCACCTTCTCAACCAAGCAAACTGCATTCCCAGTTTGTGTAAATCCTGGTGATAACTCTAGTATTTGCTTGTATTAATTATGACTATATTACTTAAATGTTTAGAGGTAATTAAGCATCCAAACAAGTACTTTCACAGACAGAAACATAAGAGAAAGTAATAACATGGCAGTCTTCTGTACATGATCAGCAAATATTCCTCAGATCTGAATATACATCTGCCTACTGATAATGCCATAGATTTTTCAGAGTGCATTATTCCATTCAATTGTGCAATTTTTTTAAAAGAGACTTGTTGACTAAGGTTTATGTTGCAGGTTTATATTTAGGCTTTGTTTAAAAATTAAATATTTAATTATTCTGGCCAAGTTCTTTTTATTCTATGATGGGATAATTCCACAAGACAGACAAGGGTTGAAACTCTTTGATGAATCTACATAATGTACGTGATCTGTCACTGAGACGAAAGCAGCTGGTGTTGTGGTGTCACATGCTACATACCTTATGGAAAATAAGTTACTTTCAATTTATTAAAGTCATCCTGTGGGAGAAATTGTGCTTCCATTAGTGGTATTTTAATGTGCATCTGTAAACAATGGGTGATTAATGTTGTGAGGTTTGTCTACTGTATCTTAAGTATCTACTGAAGTTTTGGCAGCCAAGGATGGTCTTAGATGGTTTGTTACTGTTTTAGTTAAAATTCAAGGCAGTGAAAGGGAAGCTTTATGCATTACATACATTCTACCTGACCTCACAAAACAGTAAGACACATGCTTTCAGAAGCTCTGCAGTCATGGAATAGGTGGTGTTCCGAGTTCTACCATGCTGCCTTTCTGTGTGCTCAGGTAGAAGCTCTTTGGACCAGAGACTGCATTTCTTACTGCCTTTTTTTTTTTTTTTAATCTGTGTTTTGCTGTTCTGCTCTTTCAAGCAAAGAAGAAAAATGAATTGGCATTTGCACATCATAAACCTGTTCAGAGAAGTCCTGTGGAATTTAAGTGCCACATAAGCATTGTTTGGCTTAGAAAATAAGGGTGCTTTATCATTCTCAGTGTTCAGTTCTGACTGGTGGTAGACTATTTCCTGAGCCTTACCCTTGAAAGAGCAATTCTTCAGAGACTCTCAGATAGATCAACAATTATTCTTTCATCTTTAAATGAACAAATCATTTCCAGCAACAGAAGCGCCTCAAGGTAACATTTTAAATTGTCTCTTTCTGTGACTTCGGAAACAAATTCATTTTATTCCTTTCAAATGTTGAAACAGAACCTGAGACTGTAAAAATGGCAGATTTAGGGGCATTGTAAGTGTTTTCTGGGTCGGTGATAGAATAAGCTCTACAATTCCTTGAAACTTTTTGCAAAAGGAAACTACATTTTCTCTTTAAATTGCTCATTATCTACTTATAACACACAAGCACTCAGAGGTGTAACTTCTGGAACTGATTGCTTTTATTTTATAATTATACTAGGTAAATCTAATTCATGCAGAATTAGAGTTGAAATTAAATAGGGAGGAACTTACTCTGAACTTTTGATACCTTTCCACTGAATTTTAGCTGAAATTTGTGCTTGCAGAAGTCTTTTTAAAATAGAGAGAGGACAAAATAATTAAAAGAAGATGATTTAATTTACCATATTAGTTGTACAAGTCTTCACGTCAGCTAGCAGAACTGGAATTGAGTATGTAAAGGTCTTTTACATTTGCAGTTTCTATGTGCAGTGGGATAATGTGGAATGTAAAGATTGATTCCTGACAGCCTGCAAGAAAAAGGGCAAATAAATCTAGGTATTACACTGTAGCTTCTGCAGTTTTTCAACAGAACCACCTATAGCCTGAATATCAGCCTTCATGGTAAAGCGTTCCTGGCACTCTGCTAAATATTGTTTCTACATAAGTTTTGATTGACCCATACCTTTGCAAGCTTCACTATGAGACTTTCAGGTCTGCATCAGATCTGGTTTGAATTTTGGATGAGCATTAAGGTCACTTCTCATTTTCTGTGGTCTGTTTTCACAAATTCCTCTGTGAAATTGCCTTTCATGTCGTTTGTGATGGTAATAAAAGGAACATGGTTTGGAACATGAGACTGAAGAATTTGCAACTTAGTTGCACAGAGATAAAATGCAGAGGATGTATAATGGGCAAATCTTTAATGCTGTACATGAGTGTTGCTTTAATGACATGGAAAGATAGAAGATTTGAGAGGATATGGCCCCCTCAGATGAGAGTAATGACTTTTTTTTTTCCTGGAAATCACAGAGAGGATTGTAATCAAAGGCTGAGTAGGACAAAAAAGGCTTTAAAAGAATCATCAGAAGGGAAGCTACATTGCATTTCACTTCAGAAGACAAAAGTTTTAGATCTTAAAAAGCAGGATGTAAATAAGCAGAGCTTTATAGACAGATTGCACAGAAATTTGAACTAGAGACAAGACAATAACGTATGAAAGGGGTAAGCAACCAAGAATTTGGCCTCAATGAGAATAAACTCTAAAATAAAACTCATTCTCTAGTATTCATGAAACAACAATTGAATTCATGCTCTAGTATTCATGAAACAACAATTGAATGTGGGAGGGAGCTGTAGTATGCATTGCTCCCAGGGTTTTTTGATCTTCTGGTAACTGAGTCTCTTTTCCACAGTTTATCTTTTCCTTGTTTTTCTCATTTTACCACAAATCATTCTTCTGAAAAAAGGGGAATTAAAATTTCTTGTAGCCCCCTTCTCTGTGATACTGGATTCCGTATCTCTTTTTCGCTTTTACAGCCTTCAAGATCAGGATTACATGTTTATTTTCAGGTATACATGTAACTCTAAAAATGAAGAAAGCATGCTTTTAAAATTTGGGTACTACTCTTATTATCATCCTTGCCATTTTATAGTATTTCTTTGGAAAAAAAAATCATTCCTATATTTATTTCTTTCTAAGTTTACTTATTTTTTTTCTTATTTTTTAGAAACATGTATCTGAACAGATTTTGATCATAATTACAAATGTGTTCACTCATAGCCCTATCTGGAATTGGGTCTGGTGCACTCTGCCAGATAAAACCCAATATCCTTTCTCTTCTTGTCATTCTTTGCTTGTTGCTTGTGTTGGTCATTTGCTGTATCTCTGAAGGATGCTTCATAATGATATTTACCTGCCTGAAATCTGGCTGTCTAGAATATCATATGATCATGTTTTCTGCTTCTTCATTCTTTATAACTTTCTGTAGCATTTCATTTCCATGGCTGTTACTGTGACCAAGTGGCCAAAACCATCATTCTCTCATCCTTTCATTTCACAGAAGAAGTTCAGTTCTGTGACACTTGTTGATGAGGTTAAATTTTAACTTGTTGCCTCATCTATTCTCTAATACACAGCATTAATTCTGCATCTGGTCTGAGGTAATTTGTCATTTCTAGACATTTGATTCACAGTATTCAAGTGCTTAGTAACCCTTTTATAAGAGACTATGTACATTTTGCTATAGCTCAGTACATTAAATCCTTTATTAATGTGGTTTTGACCAGGATTTTTGTTTTTCAGAGTTCTCCCTTTTGAAATGGAACTTTGGATGTTAGTTTAAATTAATTCTCACTTAAGGCTGAGGAACCTAACTACATTATGACCAACCATTTCAGGTCTAATTATGCCTTCAAACAATTAGCTGTGTAATATTTAGAAACACAGCTCCGATTCTGCAAGGTAGGCTCTACAGGACCCACGTATGTATCTGTGTAGAACTGCACTGAACTCAGTAGCATTTCACAGCTGAAAGGACTTAAGAATCATTTGGCAACATGCAGCAAGTCGTATATATGTTTTTTACCCATGAAAAAAATATTCCATAGCCACTTCCACAAAGAAACAGTGATTGTAAGTGCTGGTACTTTGCCTTTTTGTGATAGCTCTCTAGAGAGTAGGTGATTATTCTAAAAACTACATTATTGATACTTTTCATTGGCCATATTTTCTGTTCCTCAACTTTGTATGTGATTCATTTTCTCATCAAGGGGTGATGATATAACCCTGTTCCTTGGGTTTTGACATCTATGCAGATCTACTCTCTGGGGTGTTCTGTTTTAAAATATTACTGCAGTGTATGGCATGCATGTACCTGTGCATTACCTTATATTTTCTTATATAAAATCTCCTTTCCTGCTACCTCTGTTCCACTGTCATTGTTATCTGATGCTTTTGGAGTAAAACATTTTGCCTTTCCTCTAATCTTTGTGTTATTGATCTTCAATTCATCATAGAAACTCTAAGCAGGAGATGGAATAAGGCTGAGGGAATAGGCTGCCTGGAGTTATGGGAGTTGGAACTTGGGACCAGCCCCAAGCGTTCACAAGCACTGGCAAACCACGGGGGAATTATTGCCAGGTCTGTCTCCCTTGTTCCTAATCTCAAATGATATATTTAAGCTGTTCAAGAAAGTGGAGCATTTCCAATGACCTGCTATTGTACATTCAGAACCTTTTTTGGAAGGTGGGAAAAATACAGTAAGGGTTGAAACCTTTATTCTTAATTTATTATTCAGGAAATCCTCTTGAGAAGTGGAAATGCAAAGATCAGTCTTCCATTTCCAAAAGGATTTTGACATTTGGAATTGAAATTAAAACAGACCATTTTAAAATTCAAGGCAAAAGAGAATTAAAAGTTGATGTCATTCAGTGAAAACTGAGTAGTGTTATCTACATAAAAATCAAATGTTTGTAACCAAAAATTTCAAATTGGTTCAATTCTAAAATGCAGCAGTATTTTTTTTCAGCATAGTACCAATTCACTGTGTTGTTTTCCCTAGAAACCCAAACGTTGCTGAGTTTTTCAAAAGTATTTTTGTTGTGATAGAAGTAGATTCTCTAGTGAAATGTAACTCTGTAACAAAGCCTTGTCATAAGTTCAGAGTGTAAGATGAGAGAAAGGTATGATTTTGGACCAAGGGAAAAAAAATATTAGAGGATTGTATAATAATCTGTTGTATATAGAAGGTAGGTGAACAGCTACTTCTGAAAATGCTTTTCTAGCACATAACTCATGGAGACATAACTGACAATGCGTATAAATGACATGCTGATTATGATGAATGACAGAGATAAAAATGTTGACACTGATGTCTAGTGATTTTCCATATCTTTGGAAAAGAGGTTTATCTTTCTAGGGAGTTATTTTTCAGAATCACAGAATGGTTTAGGTTGGAAGGGACCTCAAAGATCATCCAGTTCCGACCCACCACGATAATCACCTCCCACTAGAACAGGTTGATCAAGGCTTCATCTAACTTAGCTTTGAACACCTCTAGGGAGGGAACATCCACACCCTCCCTGGGCAACTCATTCCAGTGTTTCACCACCCTCACTGTAAAGAACTTCTTCCAAACATCTAGTGTGAATCTCACCTCTGCCACTTAGCTTTGAACACCTCTAGGGAGGGAACATCCACACCCTCCCTGGGCAACTCATTCCAGTGTTTCACCACCCTCACTGTAAAGAACTTCTTCCAAACATCTAGTGTGAATCTCACCTCTGCCAGTTTAAACCCATTACCCCTTGTCTTGTCCTTACAGGACCTTGTAAATAGTCCCTCCCCAGCCCTTCTGTAGGCCTCCTTCAGATACTGGAAGGCTACTACAAGGTCTTCTCAAAGCCTTCTCTTCCCCAGGCTGAAGAGCCCCAACTCTGGTAGTGTGTCCTCATAGCAGAGCTGCTCCAGCCTTCTGATCATCTTTGTGGCTCTCATCTGGACTTGCTCCAACAGTTTGATGTCTTTGTGTTGGGGGCTCCAGAACTGCACACAGTACTCCAGGTGGAGTCTGATGAGAGCAGAGTAAAAGGGGAGAATGACCTCCCTTGCCCTGCTTGCAACATTTTTCTTGATGCAGCCCAGGACGCAGTTGGCTCATGTTGAGCTTCTCATCAACTCAGACCCCCAGGTCCTTTTCCTCATGGCTGCTCGCCAGCCATTGTGCCACCCAACCAGTATTTGTGCTTGGAATTGTGCTGCCCCAGGTGCAGGACCTTGCACCTGGCCCTGTTGAATTTCATGGGGCTGGCCTGGGCCCACTTCTCCAGCCTGGGCCCACTTCTCCAGCCTGTCCAGGCCCCTCTGGATGGCATCCCTGCCCTCTAGCAAGTCAACTGTGCCACACAGCTTGGTGTCATTTGCAAACTTGCTGAGAGGGCACTAGATCTTCTGTCCATATGGCTGACAAAGATGTTAAACAGCACTGGTGCCAGCACTGACCCCTGAGGAATGCCATTTGTCACTGATCTCCAGGTGGACATTGTGTCGTTGATCACAACTCTCTGCATGTGACCCTCCAACCAATTCCTTATCCAGCAGTGCTCCACCCATCAAGTCTGTGTTTTTCCAGTTTGGTGACCAGGATGTCATGTGGGACAGAGTCAAATGCCTTGCTCAGGTCCAGGTAGATGATGTCACTTGCTGTTCCCTTGTCACTTCATCATAAAAAGCCACTAAATTTGTCAGGCATGATTTGCCCTTGGTGAAGCCATTGCTGGTTACCACCAATCACCTCTGCTTTGTTTTCCATTTGCCTTAGCAGAGCCTTCAGGAGGATCTGTTCCATGTTCTTGCCAGGCACCAAGGTGAAACTGACTGGTCTCTAGTTCCTAGGGTCATCTTTTTTTTCCCTCCTTGAAGATAGGCGTTATGTCCAGTCAGCAGGAACTTCAACAGTCTGCCATGACCTTTCAAATATGATGGGCAGTGGTTTAGCAAGAAGGTATGTAATTCATGTATTTCATCTCTTTCTCAAAATCAAAGACGTGATTGTAGGAGCAGGATGTCCAGTGGAAGCTGGCTATATTTGCCACTTAACAGTTTTGTATTTCCTGAAACCCAGGAATGCGAATGATTAGAAGAGGTTACTCTAGAGGAGATGAATTGGAAATTCTTAAAGAACGTTTTCATTTTAAACTTCTTCCAAAAAATTATAATGCTTGTGTCTCTTTTCTTATCCTGGTCTATGACACCTTAAAAACAGATGAGGATGAAAACTTTGACAAGTTACTCCACATGTATCACAGGGAGACGTTACTCAACGCTTTTGAGTCTAAGATTTGACAATATTGTAATATTAGAAGTTAAGGAGATCTGTTTCATGACAAATGGTTCAAGAGAACTTTGTTTTCTTTGCTTTTAATTCAAAGTACACTAATAACCATGGAATTGCTATCTTTAATGCCAAGTTTTTCTTGTTCAGAAGGTTCCTTAATGTTTTTCCTTGTTTGTGGGGATTACTGTTTTGCTCCAACATTTAGAAAAAAACAACTGATGCCTAAACTTTTTTTTGGCCAACCATAAGAGCTGCTCTCTTTCCTCTTCAGTGTTCGTATTGTGCAACAGAAAAATTCTTGATTATTCATGGGGTATCCAGGGTAAGGGTGCACTCAGGTAGGTGGATATAGATGTCGTCCTAGCTATGTAATTACGCCAGCTGGCAGGCTGTGGTGGAGGAGAAGCATCTAGTGACTGTGAAAACTGAACAGTCTTTAGAGCTCCAAGCAAAGTCGTGTCTCCAGTCAGATCAGTGGATACTTTACTTTTTGTTTGCTACTGTTTGAAAAGTGTGCATTGTATTTATACACTGTGGTTTTACTGCCACTTCACTTATTGATAATTCAGATGCAGAAATTTGCCAACAATTAGAATCTGATTGCTAATGTAAATATAGACAGATAGTAATATGTTAGGGTGTGATTTTGATTCTTATTGTGATCACTTGTGAACAGAATTATGCTACACAAACCTAGGCCCATCGTCTATTCATACCTGCTGGAAAAAGAGAGAAGAACCCCCTTACTTCTATCCTGTCACAAATCATGTATTACACTTGATTACACTTACCTGTTACGTGCAGTGGTTTATTAATGATAACTTCCTTGTCACTAGATCTTTCTACCCCATAAAAAGCTTTTACACCTTTAGGTGCTGTCTGGCCCATCTCCCACTTCCCTTAGGCTACATCAACTATATAAATTGAGCTTAATAAGGGGATTTTCAAATAAATTTCATCTCTTAAGGATTAAATGTTTTAGTTATAATTCGATTGTGATGAAACCTGGAGGACTGATATGGACATAACAGCCTGAGCCTGATGAGATTTTTGAATCGTATCACATGCTTCCTGGCATTGCACTACCATGCTTTCAGCTTTGGGAAGTGGATCTCTGTCTGATTTCTCTTGATTGTAGTGTGTTGCTCCATACTACAGCAAATCATTGTAATTGCAAGTGGATGGGGATAATGGTTCAAACTTGCCTTTGACAGTTTGTTAAAAAAGCCAATACAGAGAAGAAAGGATGTGCAATTTATAACTCAGATACTGAACTTCTCCTCTCTAAGATATGAGAGTTGGCTATAACTCTGAAAGAATCTAAAAGCTCATAGAAATCTGGTTCCATGGCACTGGAAGAGGTACATAGGAGAGAGAGAAATGCAGGTAATTCTGGCAACAAAGGAAGACTCCCAGACAGTGTCCAAGGCTGATAATGAAGCTGGAAATGCTAATTTATCTGAGCTAAAAAATACAGAGTGGTTGGATCCTAGAACAGATGGAAAGTATTATAGTGTTCTGTGCATTTCATTGTAAGCAAGGGATAAAGGAAATAATTTTATTTTTCATAGAATGTCAGGGGCTGGAAGGGACCTGGAAGGATCATCTAGTCCAACCCCTCTTGCCAGAGCAGGATCACCTATACCAGGTCACACAGGAACATGTCTGGGTGGGTTTTGAATATCTCCAGAGAGGGAGACTCCACAACTCCCCTAGGCAACCTGTTCCAGTGTTCTGTCACCCTCACAGGGAAAAAATTTCTTCTCATGTTTAAATGAAACTTCCTATGCCTCAGCTTTCACCCACTGTCCCTTGTCCTGTCATCAGACATCACCAAGCAGAGCCTGGCTCCATCCTCCTGGCACTCACCCTTTACATATCTATAAACATTGATGAGGTTACCTCTCAGTCTCCTCTTGTCGAATCTAAAGAGCCCCAGCTCCCTCAGTGTCTCCTTGTAAGAGAGGTGTTCCATTCCCTTCATCATATTTGTGTCTCTGTGCTCAACTCTTTCAAGCAGTTCTATGCCCTTCTTGAACTGGGGGGGCCAGTACTGAGCACGGTACTCCATATGTGGCCTCACCAGGGCAGAGTAGCGGGGCAGGAGAACGTCTCTCAACCTACTAGCCACAGCCCTTCTAATACACCTCAGAATGGCATTGCCCCTCCTGGCCACAAGAGCACATTGCTTCCTCATGGTCAACATCCCATCAACTAGGACCCGCAAATCCTTTTTCCTTTCCAACGGATCAGTCCCCAACCTATACTGATACCTGGGGTTATTCTTTCCCGGGTGCAGGACTCTACACTTGCCCTTGATGAATTTCATTAAATTCCTTCTTGCCCAACCTTCCAGCCTGTCCAAGTCTCGCTGAATGGCAGCACAGCCTGCTGGTGTGTCAGCCACTCCGCTCAGTTTGGTGGCATCAGCAAACTTGCTGACAGTGCATTCTGTGCCCTCATTCAGGTCATTGATGAATATATCAAACAGAACTGGTTCCAGTACTGACCCCTGTGGGACCTCACTAGTCACAGGCCTCCAACTAGACTCCACCCCATTGACCACAACTCTTTTTTATTTAATGGTTTTATTTGTCCATTATTAGCCTCTTTTATTCTCCTGCTCTCGCCATAACCCATTCCTTCTCATTGAATTTAATCTGTAGAGTTCATTGAACTATGTCAAATCACTCTGTAGAAGCAACTTTGAGATTTGCTCGTGTCTGATAGGTCTTAGAGTACAGTAATTAGGTACGTTCAGGTAGGCTTGAAGAGGAATAAATAGTTTGAGTTTTCACTGCAATTATTCAGTGTGATATCCCTACAAGTATGACTTGTTTTGACTGTTCTCACTTATAGATGCCAGTAGTCTTTTTTTTGTGGCAACTGATCCCCAGTTGAGATTCATTCTCCTTTACAGCTTGAATGTATGACTTGTTTCCATTAGCACTGTCAAGGTGTTTAAAATTGACTTGCAATTTTGTTTCACCTACATGGTGACTCAGTGATAAAGTGCATTAATAAAAGTTTAGAAATAATAATGGTATTTGGCCTTGAATTCAGCAGGCTTTGAGTATGTACCTTAACAGTGTCACAGAACTGGTGCAGGTTGACTCAGGAAGAGATTTGTTTCTTATGCTCTGCTAAATTTCTTCTGGAATGCTGAATGAATTAGGATCCATGGTAACAGTGTCTGCTGCAGAATGGTATTACTTTGCTGTTGATAATGCAGGTCCATCTAATTAGCACCAAATGTCAGGGTACTAAGAGGAGCCAGTGGCACCATTTGTATCTGAAGTAAACACAAACACAGTATTTATCTGCAAAATCAGGAAAAATAAAACCTACTGTAAAGCTTGCTGTAGCTGTTTTGCCTGATGAATAAAATGTGAGAGAGAAGATCTAATGAAAAACTGTGCCCCATGAATCAAACTGATAATTCGAACCAAATGCTATCCATGGGAAATATTTTGGACTTCAGAGGAAATATATGGCCAAGAAGACCAATGCCATTCTGGGGTGTATTAGAAGGGGTGTGGTTAGTAGGTCAAGAGAGAGGTTCTCCTCCTCCTCTACTCTGCCATGGTGAGCCCACATCTAGAATATTGTGTCCAGTTCTGGGCTACTCAGTTCAGAAAGGACATGGAACTGCTTGAGAGAGTTCAGCACAGAGCCATGAAAATAATTAAGGGAGTGGAACATCTTTCTTACGAGGAGAGATGGAGGGAGCTGGGGCTTCTATAGTCTGGAGAAGAGGAGGCTTTGAGGTGACCTTCTTGTGGCCTTCCAGTATCTGAAAGGGGCCTAAGGAAGAGCTGGGGAGGGACTTTTTAGGCTATCAGGTAGTGACAGGACTAGGGGTAATGGAGCAAAGCTGGAGGTGAGTAGGTTCAGCTGGACATGAGGAGGAAGTTCTTCAGCATGAGAGTGGTGAGACCCTGGAATGGGTTGCCCAGGGAGGTGGTCGAGGCCCCATGGCTGGAGGTGTTTAAGGCCAGGCTGATGTAGGGTAGGGTGTCCCTGCCCATGGCAAGGGGGTTGGAGCTGCATGATCTTTGTGGTCCCTTCCAACCCTGACTGATTCTATGATTCTATAAATATGTAAAGGGTTCATGCCAGGAGGAGGGAGTCAGGCTCTTTTTAGTGATGTCCAACAGCAGGACAAGGGATAGTGGGTGGAAGTTGAAGTATAGAAAGTTCCATGGAAACATGAGAAAGAGTTTTTCCACTGTGGGGGTAACGGAACACTGGAACAGGCTGTTCTGGAGTCTCTCTCTGGAGATATTCAAGACCCACCTGGACGTGTTCCCATGTGATCTGGTTTAGGTGATCCTACTCTGACAGGGGGGTTGGACTAGATGATCTTTTGAAGTCCCTTCCAGCCCCTAGCCTTCTGTGGTTCTATGATATGGGGCTTGAGACCTTAGAAGCTGTGTTAGTTTAGTAACATAGTTGACAGGTTTTGGTATCTGTAAATTCCATGGTTCATTCTGGGTGCATTTCCAAAAGTTGTTAGGAATATGGACAGTTGTGACTAACAAGGCAGTAGAGAATTTGAATAACTTTGATTTTTGATAAAATATTAGGGATTGTGAACAAGATCACAGCCTAAAGTTCTGAGTCAAAATGTACATAACAGTATGAACGAATCTAGAATGAAAAGTAATTGCTAGCCATCTGCCCAAAATGAACAGAATCTCTCAGTCTAAATGTAATTGTTTCTTAACAAAAATCGTTGTCTGGAGGTGCTTAACACATCTGTCAAAGAATACACATTCTGGATGGATGCAGCTTAGGAGTCCCAGTAAAAACATAGGTGTAATCCATCTTTATGGAACAAACTGCTGAATAAATGGGGAGCAGGAACAGGATTACAGATGCATTTCTATCTCATTTTCTGTGCAGGATTTAAAAAATCCAAAACACTGACACCTGCTAGGTGTCAGTTTGTGTCAGGAACAAAATAGGCCAGGGTGCTGCAACCTTTTGTGTTTCATATCTTCTCAGAATGCTAGGCTGTAACACAGAAGTAAACTGGTGCTTGGATTCCACCTTTATATCTCTGTGGAAATTTAGAGGTAAACAGCTAAAAAGTATGGGACCCTTTATGTGGAACACCTCTACTTGTGCAAATTGCCTATGACAATTGCATTAACAACCTCTGGACTGCAAACACAGCTTCATTTCCTTCTTGTTATCAGTCCTCTTAATCTTGTATACAAATATTGAGTAAAATGGAATATCCATTCTATATTAAAATGTTAAGCTTTTTTTTTTTTTTAATTGATCATCTAATCTGGCAACTGATATATAAATAAGATTTGCAATACCATCTCTCATATTAAAATGCTGTGCTTTTTTCCATTATTACAATTTAATTAGAAATATGTGCTATCTATTAGCATGTTATTAGATGTCTTTTATTCCCTTCCATTTATAAATGAAACATTAAGTCTTTTTTTTCTTTTTTCTAAGGGCAATTTGATTTTGAGAGAGAAAGGGAGGCTGTGATGAATATTTCAAATGTATTTTGTGAAAAGCTCAGAGTCTGCAACATATAATAATAGCAAATTTTAAGGAGAGATAATTCTAAGTGTGAACTTTTAAGGAGAGATAATTAAGTAAAGTTAGTATATAGCAGGTCTGGAAGTACAGAACATATTGTACAGGGAGAAAAATAAATAAACCTCCAGATATCAAAAAAAGATTAAGAGAGTAGGCTAAGTAATAAAGAAAGAATATAAAAGCAACCTTCCAAATAATAACAACATACTCCTCTTTACAATCGTATGGAAAAACACAGAAGAGCCAAGCAGCTTAAAGGGAGAAAATGTAACTGTGCCTTAAAAAGCCCAAGTAAAGCTATTTTTTTAAATTATAAAAGATCTAATTATAAAACAAATATTTAAATCCAAAGCAATTCTAAAAAGCCATCGGGTTCTTAAAATAATATACAGCAAAATAACTTTCAGCACAAAACAGCACTTGGTTTAAGGGTAAAATAAATATGACTTTTTTTTTTTTTTTTATCAGCCCAGCACATTCCAGCACCTTATTTTCAGGGTGGCTTGTTCTTTGTGCATTTAGGGAGAGATCTGTTGTAGGTCATAATCTCATTTTCTTTGTTTTTGCTACATTGGAAAAGCAGAAACTGCAGCTGGTTTAAATGTCTCATGGCATCTCCAGTGTGTTGATGCAAGCAATGATTCAAGTGACAAGTTCCTTTCTATGCTTCTGAGGCAAGAAGAGTCCTGCTTCTTTCAGAGTGAAGATCCTAGTGACTGCTAGCACCTTGCCTTTTTGTGAGGGAGCATCTCCTGGTGAGCAAGGTGCTCCTATTTGCACAAGGTAAATGATTAGGGTTTGTCCTGGCAAAGACAACCTTCTATTCCTACTGAAATCCAACTCTGGGGTTGCCTAAAGTCATTCTCTTGCAACAGAAAAGTGTTGATCAGATAATCTGAAGAGTGTCTTTCTTGCCTCAGAGTAACAGAGCTTTCCAACTTGTTTTGCCCTGTGGTGTCCTTGGAAACTAAAAAAGAACAGATGATTGCTCTTTGGACAAGACTGCTGTGGCTGGGTCCCTATAGTTGGTCTTAATGTGGCTGTCCCCTCTTTCCATCCTTAAAGAAGTCAATGATCTGACTTCCAAAACAGTAGCTGTAACAGTTTTTGTTGCAGTTGTGCTAACTGAACACAGGCTGCTCACTGGAAATAAATGGGTGTCACCTGTTGAGCCATTTATGATTATTACATGTGTGCATGTGATCAGAATGCTGGATGACATCTCCTATAAAGACAGACTGAAGAAATTGGGACTGTTCAGCCTGGAGAGGAGAAGGCTCAAGGGAGACCTTATAACTACATTTCAATATCTGAAGGAGACCTGCAAGAAGGTTGGGGAAGGACTGTCTGGAGGGGCTTGTAGAGATAGGATGAGGGGCAATGGCTTTAAACTGCAGCAGGGTAGATTTAGGTTGGGCATAAGGAAGAAATTCTTTATAATGAGAGTGGTAAAATACCAGAACAGGTTGCCCAGGGATGTGGTTGAAGCCAAATTTCTGGAGACATTCAAGGTTAGACTTGATGTGGCCCTGGGTAGCCTGATCTAGTTGAGGTGTCCCTGTTCACTGCAGGGAAGTTGGACAAGATGACTTTTGAGGCTCCCTTCCACTCCAATGCAATCTGTGAATCTGTGAATTTGCTGTAATCCAGGAAGCTGCTAAAAATGCTGACCTAGAAAACAAAAATGGAAGGACCTAGTCTGTGAGGTATGGTGAATAGGAGAAGATTTGTTTGCAAACTCTTATTTTATTCTGTCTCACTATATTACACTTAACTGGATATGTAAAAGTCACTTGTTTTAGTATGTGTTTTAATAAATCATTGATGCTGCAATCCATTTTAGTGTCTTTAGGCTGGTCACTTTTAAGGGAAGAGTACAGTGGTTCCAGCTTAAGAGTTATGTCTAGATGAGAGCCTGTCACAATAATTTTTCAGTCATTCTCTATCCTGTTTTGCTTGCTTGCACAAGGGCAAAAGGAATGGCTTTGCAGAACCTATTAGCATCTTCTGCACTGCTTTAGTGCATCGCCTAAAGAAAGGAACTCTTTATGACTCTCAGAATTTATCTGGGGTTTACTGTGCAGAAATATAACCATCAGACTTTTATATGAATAGGAATAAACTTCACTATATGCGAAGTCACATAGAGAGATCTTAGCAGCAAGGCAGAAACGTTTAGAGATTCTCATTGGTATGTGCCTGGTTTTGAACTAGATGAATGCAGACTCTGAATCTTAAAAATGACTAAATTGTAAAGTGTAAAGGCCACCTTTTAGTACCAGAGGGAATCACTGACTCATCTTCCTTGTGAAAAATGTTCAAATGTGGTTTAGATCACAGATCTGTCAACAGTGATGTTAAAAGAAAATTACTTTTGAATAAGAAAAAAAAAAATCCTATCAACTTCTGAATTTTCAGTCCAAGACCTACAATGCTCACAAAATTTGAGGAAGAGAAGCAAATGTTGGGTCCCAAATCTGTCATTTCTATTGCTAGCGTTTCATGTGCAGACTCTTTGAAGATATCACAGTGAATTCAAATGTATGAATCTAGTAATAGGCATGTCACTTGGTTCCACTGTAATTAAAGTGATCTTGCAGAGAAGTCTGAAACAGGCAGAATAGTTAAACTTACGTACTAGATAGATAAATTCAGGTTTGTTTACAAAAACGAAGCAGAAACCTCATCCACAATGTGAGGGGAAGATTGTGTTTATCAAACCGTTGCTTTTGTAACCCATCTCCAAAGGGAAGGAGGAGAGAAACTGAAATTGGATCTCTGCTAAATATATGCAGTTAACTGTACTAAAATATCAAGTGCCTACCAAATTAGTCCTCTTTAAATAAATACCAAAGTTCTTGTTTCTTTTAATGACAATGGTATTCGCATTTGAAGATACCTAAACTTAACAAGCAGCTCTTTAGACTTGAGATCCTGAAATCAACCAGCCTATTTCCATTGCAAAGAGTGTAAGTAGCTTAGTTACTAGTTGTAGGAGAGATAATTCCTATAAAAATTGAAGATAGCAGTTAGGTACTTGATATAAACTTGAGGATATTTCACCAAGCCTTGTTCTTCACAACTATTTATTAATATAAACTTGGCTGCAGTTTCTGCTGATAAACAAACCAAGAAGGATGAAAGACAATGATTAGAGAATATCTCTAATAAAAGATGGTTTTCTTGGAGAAGGGTCTGTTCTAACAGACCTCAGCTGAAAGTGGTAGTTTTAGTTTCACAGTATCACAGTATCATCAGGGTTGGAAGAGACCTCACAGATCATCAAGTCCAACCCTTTACCACAGAGCTCAAGGCTAGACCATGGCACCAAGTGCCACGTCCAACCTTGCCTTGAACAGCCCCAGGGATGGCGACTCCACCACCTCCCTGGGCAGCCCATTCCAGTATCCAATGACTCTCTCAGTGAAGAACTTTCTCCTCACCTCGAGCCTAAATTTCCCCTGGCACAGCTTGAGGCTGTGTCCTCTTGTTCTGGTGCTGGCCACCTGAGAGAAGAGAGCAACCTCCTCCTGGCCACAACCACCCTTCAGGTAGTTGTAGACAGCAATAAGGTCACCCCTGAGCCTCCTCTTCTCCAGGCTAAACAACCCCAGCTCCCTCAGCCTCTCCTCATAGGGCTTGTGCTCAAGGCCTCTCACCAGCCTCGTCGCCCTTCTCTGGACACGCTCAAGCATCTCAACGTCCCTTTCCTCAGTAAGACGCTGAAGTTGCACAGTGGTGAAGGAAGGAGGAAAGCAGAATTGCTCAAGGAAAGCAGAATTGCAGGAGTTAAGTGGTAAAATTCTTCCCAGACTCTCATCACTCTGAGGGATAAACTAGGTACTTGGGAGCAAAACTCAGTGAGTCAATTGAGTGAGAAGTCCTGGAAGTATTTTAAGTATTTTGTATTCACTATTTAAAAATGCATTTGCCTATTATTAATTATCTAACATTTTCCTTTGATAAATAAAAACTTAGCCATAGCAACTTATGGAAGTGATATTTAACAGTCAGCACTTTCCTGCTCAAAGAATGACACAGGGTTTGGAGTGCAGCAGCATTTAGACTTCCTCTAAATAAGGCCTCTAATGAGTCTCAGAACCTGGAGGTTTTCTTCTCACACAGCTGTGGGAGTCAGTCTGTAGTCCAGTAATGCCAATGGAGAGAAGTTGTCCAGAGTGCATCTGTATAAATAGGACACACAAGAATACAATTTTTGATACAGAGAGTAAATCGCAAGCATCATACATTTCTTTCAAGGAATTGATACTTGTGTCATCCCTGTCATGTCACATAGAGATGGTGACTGGACTTTAAAGGAACTGAAGCAGACAGGATGACTAGAAGCAGAAAACACATTTAACACTAAAGCAAGTACTGCCAAACTCTATGTACCTGTCTTCTGGAGGAAAATTGGAAAAGTTTTAAAGGACATGCAGAATGTAAGGCAATTTGGTGGGTTTTTGCTTTGTTACTAGTCCAAGAAACTATTAGTTTTAAAATCCGTGAATAAAAACTGGGAATATAGATGGGAGAGAAATCTGAAAAACTAATAAATAGTAATAGAAAATTAAAAAAAAAAATCAAAATTTCTTTGTGTTTAATTTGTTGAACTGAAAGGACAGGAGAAAACCATTAGATAGTCTTAAATTTTTAAAGGTACTTAAGGTATGAATCCAGTTGATAAGCCTTGACAGAAGCTGATTGATTGTCTTTAAGATTATAGTAGGTAAATCAAACAATAATTCAGGAATAATTGTCTCATCATATATAGAACATACTACTGAATAGTGACTGTTTACTTTGCACATGTATTGGTATGATAATTTTGTCATAAAGATTGTTAGGAAGCACTCCTTTGCTTTCACCTATTTTCTGTACGTTCTAAGTGTCTTTCACGTGGATATAGAATGCAATATTTACATAGGATGTCTTTTTAAGTGTCACAGTGCAACACAAGTCATTTAAGCCAAGATTTTTTTCCTTCCCTTTTCTGTCTCCAGAGTATTATGTTCTTATTCTGTTATTAAATTCTGTTGTTATGATCTTGTTCTGTTTTATTAATGTTAATTCCTTTTGGAACTGTGTGTCTAAAGGGCATGTGAAGTAATAATTTGCAAACACTTTTTAGTTGGGTGTTGCTTCAGTCTTCCACATTCCATTAGCAATAGCCATCATGGTTCATTTTCTTATTATGACTACCTCCACAGTTTTGGAAGTGCAGCTCTGTGTCTTTGATTTTCTGCAAAACTGCTTGAAAGACAGGAATGTCGTCAGACTGAACTGAGTGTTCATCACCTTGGTCTTATCAGAAATCGTTTAGCAACAGATTTGAAATACTTGTGTTTGGTAGAATGAAATCCTTTGCCTTTTCTGATAGAAGAGTTTACAGAAGTCAGTATGGCAACTAGTACCGGAAGAGGCAAATCTAGCCTTCAAGTCACAGAATGTTTTGTTCAAAAAAACCTTGCTCTCTTGTGGACAAACGTGCCATGAATGCTGCAGCTTTGGTCTCGTTGAGGAGTCACAGAGGTTATTCTTCAGCTGTGGTGACTACAGATGACTGAATTTGTTGTTCGGTAAGGATTTAACATTTATCACTGTAAGACTATGAGGAATCCTTTATAGCTTATCAGTGCTTGTGTGGGAGGTTGTTGTTTCATCATAGGTCAGCTGAAAAATAGGATTTTGCTGCAGTGCTGAGCACCTGTATCTGAAGGAGTAAATGCAATATTGAGTGTTATGAGATACGTGTTAGAGTCTCCTTAAGACTTTCATTTTTCTAGATAAGAGGTTTCCCAAAGAGAGGGAGCGGGTGGGCAAAGGCGAATAGATATTGCGGATTAGCGTTGTTGCCGTTGCAAGCACCAAAAAATCCTGAGTAGCTTCAGAGAGAAGTTTGTAAACTGGAAAAAAATTAAAATTCAGAGGTTGTTGTCACACATCTCTAAGGGAATGCATTTCTAGTCGCCTCTTGTTCCCATAGTTTTCTGCTGACAGAACAGTGTATTTTACTCAATACCAAGACTGATACAGTTCCTAATGGGACATAATAATCGTCTTAACTGAATAAATAGAATCTGCATATCATGTCAGTTTTAAGGCCGCACCACGCGATGAGAGAGAAAAGCAGACCGCAGAATTTGACTTATGCACAATTAAAAGAAAATTAGGTAATTGAATTGAAATTATTTTGAGATATTTTAATCAAAATATAAAAATATCACTTTTGCTCAATATTGTTCATAATTTTCTTTGGAAAGCAGATACTGATTGCATGCTGTGAGTAATCCATGGGAAAAAAGAAGTTTTATTATGAAGGCTTTGAAACCTAGCTAAAACAAAAGAATGAGAAAAGCACACTGATAGAAAATCATACTTTAAAGTGCTGTGTTCCATGCACTTTCTCCTGCATTGGACTTCTTCTGATTTTATTAGTTAGAAGTTTTATGGATAACTACTACAAAGACATTTTTCATCACAATTTCTTTATTCACAAATAGCATTTTACTATGTAGAAATAAAAAAAGACAGTGACATTACATTATGGTAGTTCTTGTTCTGTGGTGTGGCAGCAGTCTTTAATTACTCAGAACAGTCAGAAAAAAATCTCTATGTAAGAAAAAAACATCTAGAAGGGGTCTTATTTGTCTCTGATTTAACTTCCCTGTAAGTGTAGGCTCTTAAATCATGGAATCTGTTTTATAAATCTGATGGTTTGTTTTCATGGTTTGTTTCAACTCTCATGGCTTGTTTTCAGCTGTCTCCATCTCTCTGTTTTTACTGATTTAGAATGTTCCAAACCCAGCTCCCCAGGACAAAGAAACCTGGTGTTTTGCTTTGTTTTGTTTTCCCACTTGTCTGTATTTTATTTTACTTATTGCTCATGTGCTCCCTGATGCCTGGGAGTGTTCCTCCCAAGGTGCAGGACTTTACCCTTCTCTTTGTTGAATTTCACAGCATTCCTGCCAGCCCATTTCCCTGGACTTCCCCTTTGTGAATCACGTTCTGAAAGATGAATGAGATTGTTTTCACAACACATTCTGTAGAAACAGGTTAAAGTTTTTTTCCTCCTTTGGACTTTTCCTCTGGTTGTTTACCTTAGTTTAGTCCTATGTGATATGGTTTCATTGATTAATTTGTTTAAGGAGTACTTGGCAGAGGAATCAGCCTGATAGATTAAAATGTATTTTCTCTGAAAGATAGCTTTACAAAAATCCAAAATAGCTATCCTTTGAAACTGTAGGGTTTTTTTCTATTTCTCTGACACATAAAACTAGAATTAACATAAATGTAATCAAAAAAGAGTTGACTTTTCTTTGATTATTTCTGAACTCAGACATCTTTTATTTTCACCAACTAACTTCTAAAAGTTTATAATTTTTGTATTGCAACCTAGGAGGCAGGAAAAGAAAGGTGTAAAACTTCGAATGTGAAATTCAAGAATATTTCTAATGATAATGCATTTGCTTAAAATGTAACTTCTTAAGACTAGTAATTTCAAGGACAAATATCACTGTCATGTCATTAACTTCAAAGATGTGATATACTGCTCTTTAAACAAGAAAAAATGTGTGAAGTGTTGGCTGGTTGATTAACCAAAATTCTGAAAGCAGTGTGGCATTAAGTTTCTAGTCTCCTCTGTTCTATGACTCCTTTGTAATCTGGTAGGATGGTAGTAGTCGCCTAGATCTTGGTACAGTATTTTATAGATTATTTTAGGAACACCTATATGACAAGACGTTCTTCAGCCAAACCTAGGTAAACAATGGAAAGGAAGAGAACAGTGCATAAAATCAGGGTTCAGAGAAGCAAATAAAGTGCCCAGTGAACTATAATTGTCAAATCATTACCTGTCTCCTGCTTGGGTTACAATTGATTAGATAAGGATAATGGAAGAGCTTCAGCGAGATGGATTGAGAGGTCAGAACTTTTCAACAGATGCTGTCAAAATCACAATGACTGGTAAATACCTTGATCCCTTCCTCCTCCCTGCCAACCACAGTATTTCTCAAAGGCAAAAAACATAATCACCATTCACACCCATAAATATCCTGAGAGAAATGAGTAAGTGCTTTAAGTGGTTGGCTACTGGATTAAGAGGAGGGTCACCTGATTAGTGGATGTATTAATTGGTTATCATCATTCACTGATGAATTTTTACTATGTTTCTGAGGTTGAGTCCTGATTGTGAGTTAACTAGAAAACATAATTGTATGGATGGTGTGATGCTTTGGTGTGAGTTAGACTCTGTGCAGGTTAATGTTAGTTGAACTCTGGGGCAGTTGGCACAACCAGTAGCAGAATATACTTCAGAATATTATTCTCAAATGTAGCCTGAAGTTGTCTGTGTTTCAATTAGAATACAGATAAGCTGAAACTTAGGGAAAAGGAGGTGTATTTTCATACGGATATTCCTTTTACCTAAACATCTGAAAATGAAATTGTGACTTAGTATTCTTTATTTTTTCCCCCTAAATCATGATAATGTAGTTGCCATTATCAGTTTAGCTTTTAACATGGTGCTAAACGAAAAAATATGAGTTTGAAATGGAGAATGTTGATATTAGTAAGAACTTTAAAGCTGGTAACTATCAAGCCACTCTATTATAAGGCTAATATAACTGGCTAATGGAGTGGGAGGTGTTTTATTCAAAGGCAAAAGTAGGTAAATAACTAACAGTATTTCACAAGTGTTTGCCCTGTTACCCATCCTATTTTTATTCAAAGGCCAGGGCACAGGAATGAATATGTTTGTTAAGGAAGGTGAAACACACTGTGAGACATTATCAGTCTGTAGGAAGATTGGCATCAATACTGAGGAACAGAGAAACAGTGCTGGAATGAGAATTAAATGGGACCGTTAATAAAAAGTTAATGAGAGTGTAGCCTGTAGAGCAAGAATTCATCACATGGAAGAAACAGATAGAAAGCTGGATTTATTAGTCCATCAAAGAATGGTTGTGAATTACTAGAGAGATTTGGCTTTGCAAAAGGCAAATGCAGTCCTGGAAAGTTTCAGCCAAAGTATTTCCGATAGAAAGTTGAATAATCCCTACAATTCACAACTTTCAAACAGTAAAAGGCCATTTAGGAAGACTGAGAAACACATTCACACATGATTTCTTCGTGCCCTACATGTATCACAGAGTTTCTCTGACAACCTTGCATAACTTTTCAAGTGATGCCAGGATGAGGTCAGTGAGATTAAGATTTATATTTATCCAACAATGTGAATATGTCACAGGATACATGATTAGGTTTGAAATCTCTAAACAGAACTATGGAGCCAAATCCATAAACCTTGTAAATACTTGCCAAAACAAATAGACCAAGCATTTGGTTTGGCACTTGAGTAAATTGATAATTTAACATAGTCATTTGAGCTGCTTCGTATTCAGTAAGACAGTGTGTGGCTGTCTGGAGATGTTGCTGGAAACACTACTGCTATGTGGGGGCAGTTGAACTGAACCCCAAAAGTAGAATTCAGTTCTGGATTCTGACACCTCTATTTAGATGTTTTTCATAGTCAACAGTGCCAGTCAAAAAATCTGTAAATCTATTCAGCTTACTGAATGCAGATGTCTTTTTTAAGGGTGATCTGAGAAGTATATTAGGCTCTCTTGAGTGATCTCAAAGGGAAGTAAGAAATCTCAGGCATGTGGATACATCTATGTTCAAGACATGTAGATATCTGCATCTAGAGGCAAACTGTACTGTAATAATCACATTTAAATGTCTGAAATAAAAAGATTCACAAAGTTTAGGAATGGACAATTGTAGTTTTTATGTTTGTCTGAAATTCAGGAGCAGATTGCCTATGAGTCTTTTGGCATTATAGATGCAATGTATATTTTGGTGACAAATGAGAAAGCACTTGCAAAGGGCCTCTCTGATTATAGAATTTCTATTTATGTTTTCTTTTCTTTTCTTTTTTTTAAATGGAAAACCAAAAACCACTGACACCATTACCAACAAACCCAAACTAAACCAAAACCACACATGAAATGACAGTGCAATTTGTACAACTGCAGTAGCAAAGAAGAGATGTCTCCGTCCCGTTTAGAAAAGAATTGCTCTGACATGGAGACTGCAGTTGCTGGGTTATCAGATTAAATGCTTTTCTGTGTATGATGTTCAGAACAAGAAAGGATGTCACTGCACAAGCATGGATTTAAGAGTGTGACTAATAGAGAAGGATGTTGTTCTCTTCTTCAAATTAACACTGCCACATCCAAAGCTTAAATTTGTGCTCAGGTGATGTAAATGCAGTTGTGCAGGTACATAGCCTTTCTATTCACATGACTGCTGTGTGTATCTCTGAGCACGATGCTATTCTAGTCTCCTATTTGCCACTCACTCTTTTTTTCTTAACATTGAAGGTTTTGAAAACTGTGACAATTATTATTTTCTTGTGGCGGTCATTCTTCTGGTTTTACTTCCTTTGGTTACATGGGCTTGTTTTTTCTGTCCCTGCCCCAGAGTTTTTGTTTTTCCTTCATTCTCTCTGAACTGTTGGGTTTTGTTGGGTTTTTTTTTGTTTGTTTTATTAAAGCTTAAATACTGCTAGATTGTGAGAATAGTAAGTATGCATCAGCAAATAAAAAGAGCAGAGAGGGGAGAAAATATACTTCAAAAGCAAGATCACCCAGTATAGCATATCTCAATATATTTGTTATTCAGAAACAAAGAAGGAAGATGTGGTGTGCTGTATGGTACCCAAGTCAATGACAGTCAAGGAACAGAATCCAGAACATTAGATAATATAGGACTCCAAAACTCATCTTCACTATTACTTGCTTGCTTTGTCTTGAGTGTGATTCTGCTCTTTCTGTAATAACTCATTTCAGTGTGGCAGTTTAATCCATTGAAGTTATCTGAAGACATGGACATTTATTAACCTTTGTTGCTCTTTCTATGTTCTTTCCTTTCTCTTATTCTTTTATCCTGTCCACTGCAGGGACAGGAAACATGCTTTTTAAGTGGAAGTTTGGATTCTGATCTAAATGTGTTATTTCAAAAGCTTACGACCTATAGTGCGTGTTAATCTGATCCTGCTTGATTTAGTCACATTTTTGTCTTTTATGCTTGTTTCTTTCTTTGATGGGATAGCTCTATTTGGTCATTATGATGATTTGCAAACCGTGAAAAAGCCCTTGTTAGTTCTTAATTAATATTTGTTCATACATTCTAATTATCTACCATTCTGTTTATGGAGATGAGTGCTTCTGAGTAAGAGTTCCCTTATCAGAACTTTGTCATTGGACTTTTTGTGTGTGCATGTTTCTTTTGTTTGTTTTGTTTTAAAGATTTGAAAAAAAAAAAAAGCAGAATTTTGACAACTTCACATAGCTTTATTTTTTTTTAATTAAAAAAAAAATCTTGCTATGGTTTGATTATTTTTTTTCAGCCTACATCATTTATTTTACCTTTGAAATAAACTTTTAATCTGCTGTGATGGGTACCTGGTACTAGTGATGAATAATAAAGAAATAGACTTCTTCCCTTAGAATTTGCTTATCTTGTAAAATGTTGGGAAATCTGATCAGTAAAGTTATACAGAAACTATGCTGTGCTTATCACTTGCAAGAATCTTTCAGATTTAGCAACCACTTGTCTTCCTAATGATAATTCCTGTTTATAGACACACAGCAGGTTGGGAAATATTTACGGCTCTTAATTTTTATGATCTCTACAGTCACCTAAATGAGCATGTTTAGACCTCTGAACTAAGTAGAATGAGTAATATGAGTGAGATTTCTCACTTTGACAATCCACATGAACAAGTAGATATGACACTGCCCCAGATCCAGGTTTACCTTCTTTTTCTCAACTGCAATACTTTTCCTACATTTACTGACTTTCTGGTCTCATCTTACTGTCATTTTTTCCTCATTTAAGATGCTTCTTTTTTCAAAGCTAGGACTGTTCTTTCCCATTGGATTTTAAAGTGTTCAGCACATATGTATGTGTTCAGCAGATATGTAGGAAGCGCAGGAACACCTGAGCTAGCAGTTGAGAGAGTATAGCAACATTACCCTAGAACTGTGTGCTAGATAATAAACTCGAGATTGTTCATATGCCAGGTAAGACCTGGAACGATTAAGCTCCTGTATAGAAAGGAGCAACAGCACCACCACCAGGTGTTGAAAGAAAAGAACAGTTTTAGAAGATTCAACCTTGAGGACAAAACTAGGAAGAACCAAGATGGAAGATGCCAATGGGCAGCCCTGGATTGTTACTACTCTCAGTTTTTCTTAGTTGTCTACTGGATCTTTTAGTGGCAGTTTATAGCTACTGTGGATTTGTAAATTAATTGAGATTTTTTGTTGGTTTGTGTTTGTTGTGTGGTTGGTTTGGGTACCCTTTTTTTTTTCCCCCCTAATGTGACTGTAAGAGTCTTGGACTGATTTAAATTCTGATGTTGTCTGGAACTTCAGAACTAAGCTATAATGTGAAAGATAAATTAATGGTAGAAATAAATTTTTAAGATTTGAAGAATAGGTTTTCATAGAGGACATTGTATTTTTCCTCTGTTTTAGTTACAGTTATGAATCAGAATTGCAACATTCTTATCATTTCAACTCAGACACAGATTTATAATGAACAGTTTCAAATGTTTAAGAAGCACAGAAATCCAAAACAGGCAAGTTTCTCTTACTGTTAGTTTTACCCTTGCTGCTATTCTGTTTGCTCTTCAGCCACACAGTATGGTTCCATTTCTTCCACTACTTTTGATGCAGTTTGTCTCTCTATCTCTCTCTCTCACTGCTCTATTTTCTTTTTTTCTCTTTGCCTTTACAGCATTCTGCTAATGTCTGTCTTCATTCCAGCAGTCTCTCTACTGATAAACTGACTGACATTTTTTCCCCGAATGCTCCACACTGATCTCTTTTGCCCAGGCAGCTATAATCAGTATGTTCTCCAGTACTGCATGCTGGCTGCCAGTGGATAACCTGGAAAAAAAAAAAAGACTACCATTTCGTTTTATGCTGGAGAGTGGAAAAAGCAAAGGATTCTCAGAGGACTGCCAGTTTCACCAGGGTAGTCTTAAATAGTAGCAGAATGCCTTCTGGACTTCATTTGATGATGTTTACCCTTTTTTTTTTCATCCCAATGTTTTTGAAATTATCACATTTTGGGGGGCACAGACTTTTGCTTTACACATAAAGTTACAGCACACTCAGTGATACAGAAAGCACTCACTTTTCAAGAAAACTGAATTTTATTTTATTTTTTTTTAGTTTGAGTCTTCCCATTTTGCTTTCCTAAATTTAAAGTCCTTTGATACTAGTGCTGCTGTCATGCTCTGCCATCATTATCTGTGACAGCACTAGTAGTTCAGCCCTCAGGTACTGCAACTTTCAGGATTTCACCAAAGACACCTTTCTCTTTCTTTCATTTTTTTTCCCTGCAAACTGCAATAATTCCCTGGTTCTTGGATTATTTTTTCCCCAGTTTTATCTTTGTTAGTTTTTACTTGGATGATTGAACTTATGATCTTGCATATTAATATTAAAGTGACGCAGTGAATTGACTGCAGTACCTCTGTCACTGAAATGACAGATAGAGGTTAATGCTTAGAGGAGCTGGCTAGGTTCATGATGTAAGTTGTCAAAATTCCTTTCCTTTTGTCATATTTATAAAAAAGCCCAGTACCTAGTAATTCAACTCCTTTGTTGTGACTCAGGCTTTTCAACATTTATTTCCATCCATTGTTGCAGAACCTACAATTTCCATTCTTTAAGAAGGCAGCACAGATACATTAAAATCTTACAATATCTCTGTTGAGAAATTTTTGGAGTTCTCTCTTTTGGGACCTGAATTTCCAGTTCCCAACAGAATGACTGGTCATGACTAGTTTTTCAGATACTAGTTTATATGAGTGAGAAACCTCAGCAGTAACTGATGTTTCAGTGCAGGTTTGATGGTTCTTGAACAGAAAGAAATCACTGTGGGAATGATGTAACATTTTCCCTTTAATCTGTAGCTTTGCAGTTTGGTGAGGTTATTGATGGAAAATATATGTCAGTTTGGTTTCTGAAGCAACTTCCTTTGATATTTATTTTCTCTGATAAAAAAGAGAAGAAAAGATACAGAAGACTGGGATTGCTAACTTGGGGCTGCTCACAAGATGCCTAGAATTACACTGATATGTATTTTTCATTATACTACATTGCATGCCCAGAATGCCTTCAGTTTTTGAATTGGCACAAGGCTGTGTTACAGCATTGTACCACAACAATAGAAATAATAAAATGGAAATTGAATCCTTTGTTAAGGAGAAGTACTCATTTTAAAAAACAGTTTTGCATTAGATCAAGAAAAGATAAGCACTTAACAAAGTGCAAAGAGCCTCCTGTCAGATACTAATGTCAGGTGCAGTCCTGGTTTGACAAAGTTATGAATAAATGACATGTTAGCCCAATACCAATGCAGCCTTTCCAAATCATGTCTATGCTGAAGAACATTCAAAAATAAATATTTTAAGATCCAGAAGGGTCTGCAATTACAAAACCTGATTGCTATTTGTTTATTCAAATTTTTAGAAGTTCATGCAGAAATTTAATAAATAATTAATTGGTGATAATCAATGCCATTTGGTAGAAAAAAAGGCCTTCTAATTAGACTTTTTGGAGTAAGTAAAGAGGAGAGCTACCACATTATGTTTGCTGTTAGTTCATCAAAGACTGAATGTGAGAAAAGCACATTTGCTTAGCATTTTACTAAAGAAGTAGTGTGAAAAATTGCATTATTGTGTATTGAAAAGGCCTAATTCTAGAGCTTCTTTTCAGCCCACTGTTACGGAGGAGAGTTAGTTTGAGTTCCAGGGAATGAAATGCGAAGCCGAATTTGAAAGAATTTAAAATGATTTATTACTATAAACACTAGAAATCCCTTTCCCCAAACTTATTTGCAACTACCCCACGTAAGTTCTTTGTCTGCGGTTGTGAAATAAAATACAGAATGGCTAAATTAAAGAGAGTTTGTGATTTAAAAGAGTTCACTGGAATCTTGAGAGATTATTCAGTCTTTAAATTAAGTTTGTCAGTTACTCACTGTCCGGATTCAGTTCTGAGAAGTCTTAGAGTGCTGCGGATTGCGGCGCACTGTTCGGCCTTCCGCGGGTCCGGGCCAAGCTAAACGCTGGGTTCCGAGGCTGGACGCGGGGATCAGAGCGCTGCCAAGCTCCGCGCTGTCCCGAGCCGGCTGTGGCTTTGCTGCAAATGCCGAGCGAGATGCCGAGCTGTCCCGGGCCGGTGTGTGTGTGCAAGGGTATCAGTCAAAGGAGAGCGAGCGAGGTGCTACTACGTTTAAGCAAATGCTGCATTTTTATACTGTTCAGAAGAGGTGTATCTGACTAGACTGATGCTAATACCAGTGTACACTACTGGTTGGTTTAAGGTTACAATTAATTCATACATTGGCTAATTTTACCAAAAACAACCTGTGACACCACCCAGGGGTCAGCCCCCAGCAGGTGTTCATCGGGTAGTAACAGTGTCTAAAAACCCCAAGGTCTTCTTCCCAAAACAATGGCTTATGTTTAGAGTTTCTGCCCTTCTGGGGGAGAAATCTTCTCAGGGACTGTAACGGCTGCTGGGACAGCAGCTGCCGTCATGCAAGCAATGTTTTGACTGTCCGATGGAAGGCCTTTGAGTCACGATTTTTCTGTATAAATGAAAGCTTTGCAAGAGGCTTTGCAACCCTCCATGACACCCACCCCTGTAAATAATGTAAAGCTGAACCATTTGGTGATGACTTATCTACTCTCTATAATTCCTTTACTGTTAGGTCTCCTACACACTGTTCAGAGCTGGTTCTAGGATCATCACAATTTTCACTTGCCACACCTAAGATAATGCATTTCTTCCACCATTATAGAAAAATGAAAAATTATTCTGGGAAGAGTAATCAACAATACTAATCAACATGTTTGATATGGTTAATAGCTTAATTGTTTTGATTAGCTCTGTGTCTTTGCAATAAAACAGAATATGATCTTCACATGACATTTCATTTAATTTTGGCACCATATTCATCTATCAGTGTTCAGTGTAATTTAGTTGAGTGTGGCTGAGCTTCTTTCCTTCTCTGTCAGTGCTAAATAGATGGCACTAGAGATTTTTGCAAGAACTTGTGTGTGCCTCAGGCACCATTACTAACCTGCAATAGTAAGCAGTCATAAATTCAGCTCAGCAGGCTTCTTATGCATGTGTGTCCTACAGAATCCTTAGTATAAGACTGTGTTAGCAATACCTTGCTCTGGAGGAACATAAGAGAAAGAGGAAATGTAACCAGGTTATTCCTTACTCTCTGGGTATCAAAACACTGGGAAAAAAGTCAGCAACTTCTTAATTGCACCAGACCAGTGCTTCTGGAGGACCAGGACAGCCATAATGGTTTATGAGAATACCTCAGCTGCTGGGAATCCAAGCCTTGTTCTTTTAATTGCCTTCCTTCTGTCACAGCTTGTGTCAGCTTGAGTAAACTATAAGGTATGGGAATACAATACAGAAAGGGAAGGAATGAGAAGAATTCAGTACCTCAGTACACTAAAAGGCCATGCACTTAGCACTCACTTTGTTTTTGCCTGTTACAACTACATTGTCTTTCACAGGGCTGGAATCTTTACACAGAATACTGTTATAAAAGGGCAGGTTAATGAGACTTTCCTTCTAACTGCAAGTCCTTGTTTTTCTGAGAGGGTTCAGAGGGAAACAATTCAAATGCTTGTGTGTATATGTATTTTCATATTGATTACAATCTTCAAAGTAACATGGCTGAATTAATCTAGATTACTTAAAAAGGAAGAAATTTGTTACTGAGAGATGTGGGCTATTTTGAGGATGTGTCAGATACAGTGGAAGGTTTATATGACTGTTGCAAATGTAATTCAGAATACTCTCTTTTTTCCTGGTCTTCACTTCTTTTTCATATTATCTTTAAGAAGTCCATCTAAATCTATAGAGGTAATGAAAGGGGAAGGATGTGCTTACTTTCCTTAAATGTCTTCTTTTGTCTATGCACTTCGAGGTTAACCCAAACCACTAGTAAGTATTACAACCAAGTTCAGTAAAGACAAGTGAATTTAAAGCACTTGTACCTAAAAAAAAACCAACCTCCTGACTGCACAGAGTGGATACACTTAGAACTTTATAATTGACATCTTTAATGCATTTTTAGCTCATTCTGATCTTAAAACCAAACACTGATTTGTTTATTTATAACTTTTATTCACTATCAGTTCTTAATGAAATACAGAGAAATGTTTACTGCTGTGTACATTTGGTATTTTTTAGTCTTTATCTCTTAATTACAACTTCATTTGCTTCTCTTTACCCATTAAAATCTCTCAAATATGTGCTACATTAGAAAAAACAGAATAAGGTAACATTGTAGTATAAATTAGAAGTCATGTTTTCCAAAAGTTGAAGCATGCCATGCTTCACATAAGACTCCATCATTAAGTACAGAAATTCTAATGAAAATAATTGAGCAATGGCTGCCCTCACTGTGTTACTTCCATGGAGCCCTTTAATTCTGGCATTTCTGTGTAAGAGTCACTACTATCAATTTCACAAAGATAATCAAGCATTAACCCTACATCAGTAGCTCATTATTTTTGAATTCGACCTATTTTATGACCAATAGGTTGACTTAAAGGATCTAATAGGGTGCTTCTTGGATTTTAATGAGTAAAAACATTTACTTTAGAACTGAAGGAAAGATGACAGACTTGTTAATATATGTTAATAATACTACTTTAGCACTTACTAATTAGAAATTTCTCCATGAGGAACATTTTACCTTTCTCTTTTTCTTTTTTGGACTAGAGAAATAATGCTTCCCCAAAATATAATAAAAATATCTGTAGGATTTAAAGCTATCAATAATTCAATAGTAGCTGAACTACCTGCTGTTTTAATGGATTGTTGACAATAAGATGGGTAAATGGCTGAGGTTGCTGTTTAGTTTTCTGAAGTTGTTAAAAGTGTGTCATATAAAGGCTAGATAAAGTATATCTAGTGAAACAACTAAACTCAGTAATTCTATTACTGATGCAGTCAGTCTTTCAGAAATATTACTTATTTAAAATAAAATCTTTTGTTATGGGCAGGTTTAAGAGATTTAAATAACTCTTTTGAATAGCTGTTTAGAATATGTAAAGCAAGCATCACAAAGACCATTTTTTTCTTTCTATACACCTTTGGGTGAGAACTGTGTGTTCTTTTAAGAAAACTGCTAGGGGTGAATCTGGGGTTAGCTGCTGGTGAGCAGCAGGAGCAGCTCTGATGTTCCCACTATCCTACAGCCCCTGAGCAGGTGGAGCAAAGCCAAGGGGTTGCAGCAATATGTCCCATCTATCCAGAGATTATTAGGCACAGATATTTGGTCCAAGGTTGATAGTGGAAGTGTAGTCACCAGACATGGGTCAGGCTCCTCTACAGGATCACTGGCCTCTGGGATTTGAGTCAAAATGGGGCTTCTGAGCTGCTGGGTTGGGATGAGAGTGACCCAGGGAAGGCCAGTCGGGTCTTGGCAGCAGAAGTAATGAGCAGATAGACAGGCAACAGTTAAGGTGCTGCTGTGGGGTGACTTGCATCGATATTGCTTAATTTTCTTATCCTCCCAGAAGAGGGTGGCTGCACAAGAGGATGGTACCCCACAAGTTGCAGGCATTATTATCCCAGGCTAAATATTGAATAATATGGATGACAGCACACTAATGCTTAGGTGAGAAAAACAGCCTTGGTTTATTTACTAATATAAATGTGGCCAAATGTAACAGAATAAATCTACTTCAGTAATATTATTTCAAATGAAAAAAATGTATGCAATTGAAGTCAGCATCTGAGGCTGGAATCCTGTAGAGAGAAGTCAAAGAGCCTAATAGTATGCCTTTGTATACAAGAAAAATCCAGCAGATGAAATTCATCCTTCAGATGAATTTCTGATCAGCATTGATCATTGGGTTAAGGAACACTTTGGATAAGTATGATTTTCCTTTACTAAGCTTTTTGAGAACCTTTGGCTATCCGTTAAAAAATGGAGGTGTTTATAAGTGATTTCAGATCAATTAAATCCATCTAATGCTTTGAAACTTTACTTGTTTGTGTGACTATCTATCTATCTATCTGGCCAGCCAGCCATCTAGCTATGCATATAGAGATCTCTGTAAACTTACTCTAGCAGCTCAGACATCTTAGCCTTTATACTATAATGGCAACCAAATTTGGTGATTTTATCAAGTTATTAGAGTTACAGAGATATGTGCAATGAAGTGGGCTTCTGTTAGTTTTACTTGCTAAAGCTTTCAGTTCTGCCTATGACTAAGATTAATACGACATAATTGGATTGGTCTCCTCCTCCTAAAAGCAGTATTAGTTGAATGGTAAGAGTTCTGAAATTCACTTGAAGCAATAATATGAGCATCTTTGGAAGTAAATAACTTTTTATTAGAAGCTGCTAACTCTATTTCACACAGTAATTACCTGAAGGGAACCGTTAGCGAGTGTTGTTTTCTGTGTCTTCTGTCTTTCTGTGAGATTTCCAACTACGTTACCTAAATTATCACAGAAAAAAACCTGTGCTAGCTCTATCTTGATAGAGTTTAAGTCACTCTAGGTGTCATGCAATACTTTGATACGACTGAGAGCTGCATAATTTGATTTCCACAAATTCTTCCTAATAAAGACCAGTTTTGCCTTGTTCCAAAACTAGAATACTTGGGTAAAATTTTCATTGGCCTCATAAGATTATTTGGCCTTGTGACTATTCACAACCAGACATTTCACTAAGTAACCTGAAAAATGTTCCTGAAAGGTAGTACAGTTTTATTGCATTTCCCATAAGGCAATGAGAGCTTGGAATCAGAATCCCTAAAATTTTCAAAGATGTCTTCAATAAGATATAGTGTAAACCACAGTTATTTTCCTCTTGGTAGTTTATCTCTTTCTTTTGAGTCTTAGAGTCATATGTCTTAAAGAAATTTGTTTTGTGACAGGTTGACAAAAGTGACAGCTTCTGACAAAGGACAATATTCTGTAGACTGTACAGTGATCTGGAAGATTTTGGCTCATATGCTTGTCAGTTATCAGTGCTTTCCACATTGATCAAGAAGCAGGCTTTTAGATTCAAAAAAGTGAGGAGTCTGAAATGAAGCTGGATGCAGACTCTCTCTGTCCTGCTGAGAAAAGATACTGATTGTCTAATAATAATAATAATACATTCTATCTGTCTTTAAGAAGTTGCAATTTAATTAACTGGAGTATTGTTGTGACTTAATGAGGTTATTATCAGCAAATACATACTAAAAGGCAAACAGAATCACAGAATTAGAGAACCCTAGAGCTTGGAAGGGACCTCCATAGATATCAAGTCCAACCTGTCTGCCAAGGCAGGATCACCTAGGGTAGTTCACACAGGAATGCATACAGATGGGTTTTGAAAGTCTCCAGAGAAGGAGACTAGTGAAGCTACACAGCAGCACTTCTAAACAATGAAATTAATCAATATTTCTTTTGTCTGCATAATGTTTGTACCAGGAATGAAAATATAAATTTGTTGAATACATTTCCATTGTCCAAAGTCAGTGAAAAGTGAAATCTCGAATGAAAACATGTAGTCAGAGCTGGGAAATGATAGATTTAGTTTTTTAATCTTTGTATCATGCTTAAAATATTCTACTATTTACTGCATTTGCATTTGATAGAGCTTAGTGAATCATTATCCTACAAGGAGGATAATTATATAATGGGTTGCAAGGATATCATAAATGCATATGACTTACATTGGATGAGGATTCCTCCCTTATATCATCTTTAAATATGTTGTATTTATATATAAATTAATCTTTATGACATTTATGGGGTTGGCAATTCATAAAGTGTGTTGTTGAGGAGTTCTTGTCTTTTTCATCAAAGTAGATGTTTTGGATATACTTTTGGAATAGGTATGAATAAATCTTTTAATGACAATAGATTTTGTTCACTGACAGTGTTTCAGTTTCACCATGACAAACAGTAGAGCTGTTTCACTTAATTTTTCTCTACTGGAAATATGTTCTATCACTTAATTCAAGTGGTTTTATGTTTAAACTTAACCTGTCCCTAAGAGGGAAATTAATCTTCCATGCAATGTGTAGTGACCTGAGTAACCCCGGAGAGCAGAGAACTTGACACTAACCAGCTGAGACTAGCAGTAATCTCATGCTGTCCAGAAGGTCTAAGAGAACAGTCTGCAAGGTTAATGTCTTAGTACTTCAAGACAGTGTCCTAGGAAAAAAAGTAGATAATTAACTCACCCAAAGCCATGGGCTATTTTATGTTTCTAATGTCATTTTGATGATAGAGGCAGACTAAACAGACTTTCTCTTGTGAAAGTCTGTGCTCTGATGAATTACAAGGGCTCAGATCACAACAGTACTGGCCTATGAACTTAATGCAGTTAAACATTAGTAGAGCAGAGGGATGTTCTGAAACTCTTTCTTGAAGTATTTGTCTCCTGGTAGCAAAAATGGTAACTGTGTTTAATGTGTTGATTTCCTACCATGAGTGGGACAATACACAACAAATTTATATTATTATCAGTGCTAATAATGATATCTGCAGTAGCTTTTGTTATTGTGGTTGTATGCCTAACTGGACCTGTTGTTTTAAATTAGAACAAGATTTTACATAGAAGAATGAAAAGTTAAGCTAAAGAATGACTACAGTTTTTCCAGAAGATGATTTGAATTTGCTAACAGGGACATCAGAAATAAAATTTAAAAAAAAAAAAGAATCATGACAACCCTTATTATACTCCATCTCTTAAATATTGAATTGTTTCAGCAACAGTTATCAGCTGTGGAGTCCTAACAAAATAAATACATAAAGTGAATCTTGCAATCTGTTTTATTCATTGTGTGTATGATCCTGCTAAAGGAGATTATGAGTAGTGTAACAATTAAAGCTACTATTATTCTAGTGATATCAGGACTGTCAGGTATGTCTACTGATAAATATAATTTCTTTTGGGTAAGCAATTAAGAAGTCTGGCCAGAATTAAAGGAAAAAAAAAAAGGGCAAAAAACCCCCACCTCATCGCAGTACCATAAAGGTAGAAGTGATGCCAATGAGTGTGCTAAACCAGCCACATACTGATCATGAGTGGATTGATGGGACTCTTAAGAATTGTTGTTGATCTTTTTGTTGTAAATCTCATCTGTACATGAAGTCTGTGCTTCAAAGGTGGCCTCCTCAGCCCTAGCTCTCCTTTGCTGACACATTGTTCACAGGTAGCCTTTGGTTTTGGCTTGAGAAACAGTACAATGGGCTTTCTGCAGACTGTTCACAAAATAGTTTTGGAGGTCAAATCCTGAAAAAGAATAGCCAAAGTGTATCTATTGATAGCACTCAAAGTCATTTGTGCTGAAGTACAGAATCACACAGAATCACAGAATGGTCTGGGTTGGAAAGGACCTTCAGAGGTCATCTAGCACAACACCCTCTGCAGTAAGCAGGGGCATCCTCAACTAGATTAGGTTACCCAGAGCCGTATCGAGCCTCACCTAGAATATCTCCAGGAATGGGGGCCCAACCTGCCCCCAGGCAACCTGTTCCAGTGTAAGTACAAATCCTTCATAATACCCATTTTGTGTATCATTTTTGTAAGGTCTTGGTTACTGTTTCACTGAAATCAGACCAGTTTTACAAATTCTCTTGCAGTTGTTCTAGCTCATAGAAGCAATGTATTTTAAAGAGAGAGATTTAAGACACAGTGCTTCCATCATAAAGGCTAAATGCTGTCTACCTCTAAGTTATTTTGTATATTTCTCTCTGAAGGCCTGCTAAGTGAAGCAAGGACAAGATAGGACCAAATCTGACCTAGGCAAAATTATCTGTTTGAAGATTTTGCCATGTCTGCCCCACCTAGAAGCCTGGAGAGCCAAGCTGGTTGTTGTCAACTCCTCTGTGAGTTAAAAGATCACTGCTATCAGCTGATGATAGGTGAAGTCACTTGTCATTATAACAAATGCTGTTTCCGCCCATTTCATCTTTTGGTGGGAGCGTTAAGAGGAAAGTATAGTGTTTGAGAGCTCTACAAGTGTTCTGTTTCTTTCTGACTTATCTTACTGTGGCAAAAGTGGCCCATCCTGCAGGAGCAAAAATTAATTTTTGCTTACGCACGTGGGAAGAATATTTTGGTTTATCTTGGCTATGGTGTCTTGAACCAGCTTTTCACATCAGCATGTCACAGATCATAGCTATTCAAAAGCTTTTTCTTCAAATGTGGCAAGTGTGCAGTCATGACTGTCTGGTCTCCTAGATTGCATTGATTAACCCACTTCTTTAGTACACTCCCATAGCTGTTTAGTCATTTTACAGTGGTAATTATATAGTATTTAGATAGCCTGACACTCATGTACATTTTCCATGTCATGTTGGCAGACATGAATTTTGATTATAAACTGACCCTTGCTTACTGATGGGCCTTCTCACAACCAACTATAATTTCATTTCTCATCAGCAACTAGCATGTCAAGAATTATTTCAAGAAAGCTCTCTGACAACTAAAACTAAATACAGATCAAGTTCTGTCATTACTTTCTATGAAAAGCTACTTCATTGACTTGCGAGAGATTTAACATGGCATAACCTGTTTTGTAAAATAATTCCCATCAAAAATTATGTAGTCAGTGTGGCTTAAACCCAGTCTGCAGCTGAGTACGCATAAAAGTACTGGGCACAGACTCTGAAGCTTTAATAAAGTGTATATTCCTCCCAGGCAAGAAAAAGAGAAAAAGTAAACAACTAATTCAATACATATAAATCACTCAGTGCCTGTATATATGTCATGTACATTTAATTTTCATCTTTTGAGATAATTTTTAAGAGGCAATCAGTCTACTGTAGGTGATAGTGCCATTTGGACCTTAATATCTTTGCGTTTCTAAAACCAGGATTTTTTTACAGCAGTGGGAAAATGCAAATCAAAATGCATCTTTTTTAACCAATAACTTAAATATCAACTTTTTATACTCTTTATGTAATACATTTTGTTTATTTACATTGAATAATGTAATGTTGAGGTACTGGAATGTGTCCAGAGAAGGGCGATGAAGCTGGTGAGAGGCCTGGAACACAAACCCTATGAGGAGAGGCTGAGGGAGCTGGGGCTGTTTAGCCTGGAGAAGAGGAGGCTCAGGGGTGATCTTATTGCTGTCTACAACTACCTGAAGGGACATTGTAGCCAGGTGGGGGGTGGCCTCTTCTCCCAGGCAACCAGCAATAGAACAAGGGGACACAGTCTCAAGTTGTGCCAGGGTAGGTATAGGCTGGATGTTAGGAGGAAGTTCTTCCCAGAGAGAGTGATTGGCATTGGAATGGGCTGCCCAGGGAGGTGGTGGAGGCACCGTCCCTGGAGGTCTTCAAGAAAAGACTGGATGAGGCACTTAGTGCCATGGTCTAGTTGACTGGATAGGGCTGGGTGCTAGGTTGGAGTGGATGATTGTGGAGGTCTCTTCCAACCTGCTTGATTCTATGATCATAAAGAGGATAAATTATAGGTTTATTCAACAAAAAATTGAGTAATCTTTCAAATTTCACTTGGTTTCATTTCATGTCCACACCAAATAATATGTATAAATCCATGGGGAAAACAGAATTCTGAAAATGTTCTTTTAATTTGAGGGAGGTGCTGATAAAGGTCCTGTGCCTATTTGACAAGGCATTCTCAGTGTCAAGATATGAAGAAGTCAGAATGGTAACAGATGATAAACAGATGCCTTTTCCATGTTAAAAAAGCCATCAAGAATGAATATTATTTAATTTTGTAAAAAGCTTTTATTTTTTGCTTCCTGTTGAATTATTTCTCACACACTAAATGGAATCATGCCTTACTTTATTTAAACCAAGTAACTTAAGTGTTTGTATTTCTCCTTCTCCATGGTGGTTTTCCTTTTTTAAAAAGATGTTGTAAGCTGGCTTCTCCAAAGCATTAACATACATCTCTTGAGGGTGATGCTGATAAAGAGAGCTGCAGCCTTAAAAAGTACAGTTTTCCAATAGTCCATAAGGGCTATGAAGATAAAAAGCCTGAGGAGACCACAAATATATTTCATGGAGCAGAACAATAGTGTCTGTTTCTTTATGTGTTGCCTTGTTTGTAGGGTCATAATTGCACACTGATTACAGCTAGAAAAAAGTTTCTGTTATTTGCCATACCCAGTAGTAATTACCATGTTACTGTCATTCATTTCCATCCCTTTATTCTTTCTGAATGCTATCTGGTTTAGTTTTTAACATAGCTTTTGGGAAACAAATTACAGGATAGTGTTTACATTGTTTACACAGTGGTCATTTTGCAGATGATGTATCAGCTGTTGTATATTAGCAACTAACTTAGCGTAACTAAGTGCATGTACCCATGGGACTGATAATGTTAATATGAATGGCTGACCACAGCTTCCCTGAGCTACATGATCTAGGTTGTGTATGAGTATTTATCCCCTCGAATGCCCACTCGCTGATTAAATTAAAATTGAAAACATCAGAATTGGTCTACTGTAAGGAAGCAATCAGTCTACTGTAACACAAAATAGTGCAATTTGTCTTAACAAAAAATGATGCTGCTGTAGTTTCTCCTCTGGCATTCCACATTGCATGAGACTTTGAGGCAAAATTAGAGGGGCTGTGAATCACCTTTACTCAATTGACTTTCACTGGAACTGATTTAGGTCAGGAGAAGAGGTCAGTGCCAAATGCTCTGAATGCTTTCAGCCATGAAACAGGTCACTTGCAGATCATTAGGCTGGCTTAAAAATGATTTTACCAAAGTACTTTTTGTCTTTTGTCTCTGTTTTTTAAAACTTTGGTATTGGCTGAGGTCACAGTGAGTGAGCTCTCTACTGATTAAAATGTCTGAAATGTATTTAAAAAGAGACCAGGGTTCTCACCACCACTTTCCATCAGCAAACTTTTTTCCCTCACACTGTCAAAGAACTCCAGCCTCATGTGAACAACTGAAAGTCTAAGTCACATGATTCTCACAGTGTGAATAGTTGTCATAAAAGACATCCAACCTGACACACATGTCCTTAAAGATTAAGCTATCTTACATGATGAGGGCAAATCTAGATTTTTTTTGAATGAGAATCCACCTGGTTTTCTGTTTACCTTGAACTGTTCTTAATAATCTGAAGACAGAGCGAAATAAACAAAAGGTGCCAAAGTCAGAACTCTTCTTGACCAAATCTGCATTTTAGGTCTGAGGAAAAGGTGAGAGGGGTTAATTCTTTACCTGGCATGTCCCCAGAGCTCCCTCCCAGATGAGCTCAGTCTAGACTGCTGCAGATTTCCATGTGCTCATTTGCATGAGCACTTGTACATATGCATATGTATGTAGTCACTTGAGATTGTTCAGTAGCATTGACTAAGACATTTTTGGTACAGTGGCATCTCAGTATTGGATCGCAGGATATTTCAGGTTGGAAGGGACCTCAGGATCTGCTCAAAACAGGTCAGTGTGAACTTAGGTATGGGTGACTCAGGGCTTTATCCGGTTAGGTATTGAAAACCTTGAAGGATAGGGAGAGATTCATATCTTCTCTGGGCAGAGAAAAGGCTGAATATCTTCCTGTTCGATTGCCTGTGCATCCTCATTAGAAAAAAGCTTTTATTAGTCTTAACCTCTCATTTCAAGTTGTGTTTATTGTGTCCTGTTCTTGCATCATACTCTATTGTGAAGAGCCTGGCCCCATCTCCCTGTAGGTATTGCAGTTTACTGTCTGGGTAGTTGACCCCAAACTATTTCTTCTTAAGGCTGGACAAGCCGATCACCTTTAATCCTTCTTTGCAAGGTATGCACTCCAGCCCCTTGAAATCTCTGCCCCAATTTACTGATACATCTTATGAACCGAGGGGTTCAAAACACTTTTACACATGTAAAGTACTGGTGAAACCCTTAAATTATTTTCAGTCTTTTCCCATCAGTCTGCATGCTAAAGGTTATGACACAACTTGTAAGAATAAGGAGAAATGAAACAGTCATGGTAAAATGAGATCAAACTGCACTTTGTAAATTGGAACATGAGCTGCACAAGATTGTGCCACTCCTGTGAAGGAGTTTTGATAACTCAAAAAATATATCTATAACTGTTAAATGTGTTGTAGGAAAGTGGATTGGAACATTTCAGTTTTATTCATGATCAGATGAAAAATGACTTTTGACCAGCCTTAGATTGCTAAAACAGACTTATGGTACTACAATGGTTATCACAGGTAGTCTTTTCTTCCAATGCAAGAATAAGAATACCTACAAAGGCATGCCCTTTCCCACTTGATTTCAAAGTGTATGAGCAGGTGCTCACTGTTTCAGTATTACAGTGATATGTAAGAACTGCTAAAGATTTGCTTTTTGGGGAGATATTTTGCCATTAGAAATCACTGATAAGAATAATACTTCGGGCTCAGAATACTGTTACAAGATTGTACAGGGAACTGCAAGTCTGAAGCCTTGCTGTGAGCTTTTATAGTTCTGTAAAATATGACGATGTGAATACCTTCTATCAAAAGAAAGCCTGTGCTTTAATGGCGCTTTGCATATTTATTATGTTAGCACCACTAGTGTACTAGCACCTAGAGAAGAGATGTGTTTCCTGAGAAAGTGATGAACTCTAAGACTTTTAAGGAGAAGATAAGTATCGGCTTTTCTGTATTTTGTGCTAAATTGACTGTAATTTTTGGTGTACTCAGATACTTGTGTTTGATTCAACCCCTGCAAGGAATTAAAATTGTGTTGTGAATGCTAGATGGCCCTTGGCTGAGGGCACAAACCCTCCAATCTTCGAGATAGCTCTGTTTTTTAGCTGAGTAAAATAACAGAACTTCAGATACTTTGGTGAAGTTTTGAGTTTATGCAGTTAAGGACGTTGTTGACTACTTTTTAATATTAGATGCCAAAATCGTGCTTTAGGGACTTCTGTACTTTTCTGAGCTGTGTTTGTTGCTTAATCAGAGGGATGTTCAGCACTTGTTTAGTATGTCTCAGCAAAAGTGATTCTCCACGTCTCTGCAAAAGCTTTAATGGTATATCTTCTAGCCCTCACCTCCACAAAAACAATTCCAGACAAATCTCTTCCTCCTCTGTCCTCCACTCCTTTTAGATAATTGTTCTGATTCACACAGAGGGAACAAGCAGAGCAAATTGAGCCTCTGTGTCTGAGAGGGACAGCACTATCAATGAGGCAACTTGTCTTTGAGGTGGTGATTATCGCTGTTTTGCCCTGATGAGGGTGAGATACATTCAGTTGTAAGAGAGTGCTACCAGTGGAGTGTGTGCGGCAAACCTGCTCAAGGAGCAAACTCCCTTAATGTTCCTAATCTGCCACCAAAGGCAGTGAGCTCTAATTAGTTTGTGATTGAAGAACTAGCTATCTTCCAGTTTATGGGAAGAGCAGTGTTTGGGGGTAAACTTGTCTTTCTGTTTTAGACTGAAATTCCCATCCAGAAGCCAATTTTCCGTATCCTGTTCATGGCATCCAGCAGTCCATTAACTGGCTGCTTAATTCTAATTTATGGTGCTCTTATTTTTATCAGGTCCTGAGGAAACCTGAGCTTTAATTTGAGTAGTGGGGAAATTACAGATTTTTCACTTGTTGAAAATCTTATGTTTTACCTCCTTTCTACACAGATTTCTTTTCTCCAGAAAAATCGCATAGGTTTACTTTGATAGTAATACATGATAAAATTATAGCCTCTAGGAGCTCAAAGCTCCTGAACCCACATTTTCCTTTCTGACCATCAAAAAATGCCTTTTGTCTTATGGAAAAGTGAAAAATGGAAGTTAATAAAAATAAAATAAAATTCTATGACACTGTAACATTTTTTTTCCTCCTGGTTACACTAAGTGAAATCAGCTATTTCCTTTCCTCATCCTGTGCTACTTCTTGCAGTGTGATGGGATCATTAAAATGAGACACAGCTGGAAGAGACAGTGGATAGGAAAAATGAAAAAGTTAATGCAGTATTTTCTTCAGCTTTTAATATTGTAAAAAGTTACAATTGAATCTTTTATGTGCTTAAATTGGTAGTTGTCCCTTAGCTGTGAAAGGCATATTTTTCCCTTCCTTTTCAGTTGCAGTTGAAAAAAATCCTCCTGCTGTTTCTTCCTGAAAATAAAACCCTACTCTATTTCTATTTCTACTTATGCATTCTGTGATATGTATTTCTATCTTGTCCAGCTCAAAACATTCCTTTAAGAAATTTCATACTATGAATGCAGACCTAGTAATAACTAATAATGACATTATTTTATGATTTATTATTATTTTTAATTTTATATTGATTTGCATTGCATTTATCTTGAAATCTTTGTGCGTAATTGTCTTCTTAAGAGTAATGTACAGTCCTGTAAAGTAATCCAAATATGTCATATATTTTCTATATTTGTGACCTAAATTAGTCTGCTTTTGTGGAGCTTGTCAAAGTAAAGGAAAATGCTTATGCCTCTGATCAGTAGTTGTTAATACGACTAATATTTTTGGTGATATCTTACTGTTACTTAACTCTTTATTCTCCAAATAGACTCCTACTGTATAGTGGCCAGAAATAATTAAAATTGTGTGGTTGAATAGCTCTATGTCTGTTTAGACTTGCAACAAATGTTTTCTTATTACAAAAAAAGGTCTTTCTTAAGCAGAATCGCAATCAAATTTGTAACTAAAAGTAATGCTGCCAGGGACAAAAAGAGTTCCTAGGGATTCTGGTCTGAAGCTTAAAACTAAAAGCTCTCATGGTCAGTAAGTAGAGGAAACTCTCAGGCAGCTTGCCAAGACAAGAGGGTATTACCTGAAGCTGCACCATAGGAGGTTTATGTTGGATGTTAGGAAGCACTTTCTCATGGAAAGGTAGTCACTGGGATGGACTGTCCAGGGTGGTGGTGGAGTTGCTGTCTGCGGTCGCGGGAGGCTGGTGGAGGCGAGATCGGGGTACTGATGAGTCAACTCAGCTGCTAGCAGTGCAGTGTGTTTTATTAAGGCAGTACAATTGCTTATATACTACTTAGAAGAGGTGTGCATGATTAGTTTGGCGTTGGCACAAGTGGACAGTACAGATTGACTCAGAGTTATGTGTAAGGTACAGATAGATTGCCCTGTATCAAAACAATCTGTGGTGTCCCCCACGGGGGCTGGCAGGCTCAGCCCCCTGCATCTGTGTGTGGGGTGCTCACTGTTTACAGCTTGGTTTCCTGAGCCAGAGACAGGCCCAAGGACACTTCCCAGCACAGGTTCTCATGTTTACCAGCTCATGTCCTGCTAGCGGGAGAATTCTCCCACAGCTGTCCCTTGAGATTTTTAGGGAAAGATTGGGTGTGGCACTTAGTGACGTGGTCTAGTCAGTGTGGTGGTGTTAGGTCATAGGCTGGACTTGATGATCTCAGAGGTCTCTTGCAGCCTCAGTAATTCTTTGATCCTGTGAAAGGTTTTCAATGCATAATCTTGCTATGTGCTGAAGCTCCTGACGGAGAATGGATATGTTCAGTGGCTTATACTGAATCTTTTACTGGTAGCCATTATTATAGGCTTTATAGTCATGCTCCAAAGACTGCACTAGAAGTACTTGCAGCCTGTGGTGTTTTAGAATTTTATCACTTATCTCCACATATGTGATTAGACAAGTACAGTAGCAATTTCTTCCTGTAGTTAGAAATTCCCATGGCTAATCTGTGTTAGTGATTTGGTTGGGGTTTAATTGGCTGAAGCAGGAATTATGAAAATTGAATTATTTTTATTTTCCATAAAACCTTGCTCCCAAACTATATACAGAACTATTAAGGTTTATTTACAGGTTCTAATTCAGATGGGAAATCTTCACAAGGATGCTTGTGGGCAACTTTAGTAATTTAGGAAGGTCAGGAAATGGAAAAGGCTAAGCTACAAAACAGCTTTACCCCACTTATAAATCAAGCTGTGCAGAGAATCTAAGGGAACATCAGACTTTACTCACAGACGTGAGGTGAGAATTTAGCAATGATCCCTACCAGATTTCTCTGCAGCAGCCTCAGGATCTGCAGGCCATATCCAATTGTTGATCCATGTGGCAAAAGACCAAGGTAAATAAAACCCACCAAAGTCAAAGTGTCTCAGACACAGCTTCCACAAGTGGGATGCAGCGCCTTAGCAGCACAGGGAAAAGTGCCAAACTGCTACCGTGTTCCCCCCCTCTGGGTGATGAGCAGGAAGTCAGGCTGCAGTGTGGTCCAAGAGATGCCAGGTCTGGGTGCTGCTGGCAGCTCTCTCTCAAATGGGCCTAAGGGCTTGCTGAACTTGCAGACTTGTGGGAAGAGCATGAACTGTGCAAGAGCAGAACTGCACAAAGTGGTGCAAAAATGGGAGCCGTGCAAAAGTGGGAACAACAAAAGTGAGAACTCTTCAAAAGTGGAAACACTGCATTTTTGTCCTCACTCTATAATATTTTCCTAGACGAAGTGTCCACTTGCCACATATACTGGGTGCAAAGCATCCAGCCAATCACCAGCTGATCCCACCAGTCAGTACATGTGTGCAAAGGCTGCCTTTGCTGTTCCCCCTACAAGCCCACAAGGGAGGGGGAAGCAATGCTGCCTTCTTCCCCCATTCAAACCTCCAGAGATGGAGAGGGGGAAGAAGGGACTTGGAGTGCCCCACAATAGTTAGAAAATGTAGGTTCTGCCTACATACTTGCCTCAAGATCTGAAAACATGCCCCTTTTTTCAATTTATTTGAAACTTAAGAAATTCAGCAAAATATTTGGTTTATTCACGCTGACATTCCCCCATGTGTTGACCCTATTCTGGGAGATAGAGAGACATGGGATTTCTCCAAAATGTTGTGTTCTTTCTTATTATACATGTCTAAAAGTGCTAGGCTACTGAGGTGCAGAATTGAGTTGCTTAGCCTATCTTTGGATCCCATTTGTGAAACAGGAAACGTGGCTGTGGCAAATTCTCGTAGATTTTGTAGAATCATAGAGTCATAGAATCAACCAGGTTGGAAGAGACCTCCAAGATCATCCATTCCAACCTAGCACCCAGCCCTATCCAGTCAACTAGACCATGGCACTAAGTGCCTCATCCAGTCTTTTCTTGAACACCTCCAGGGACAGTGACTCCACCTCCTCCCTGGGCAGCCCATTCCAATGCCAATCACTCTCTCTGTGAAGAACTTCCTCCTAACATCCAGCCTATACTTCCCCCAGCATGACTTGAGACTGTGTCCCCTTGTTCCATGGCTGGTTGCCTGGGAGTAGAGACCAACCCCCACCTGGCTTCAACCTCCCTTCAGGTAGTTGTAGAGAGCAGTGAGGTCCCTCTCAAGTAAGATGAAGACTGGCAAATATTTCCATGTTATTGCATTATTTTATCTGCTATTATTAATGAAAGCATTTATATGGGTACAAAAATCGAAGGTAGTGTTGAAAAGGTTGACATTGACAATTAAAGTTCAAAAAACAATTAAAATGTCTTTGATCAAGCAGTCCTTGGATCTCTGTATTAGCAAACAGTGAGCCAGTTTTTTTTTCTTCATGTTCTTTTGTTCAGAAAGCTCAAATAAAGCTTCTGACATAGAATCATAGAATCAACCAGGTTGGAAGAGACCTCCAAAATGGTTTAGTTATGATAAATAGACCTCTTTTTATAACATAATTAAAGCATTTTTTTGTCCTATACCATTTGGATTGGTAAAAAAGTCAATATAATTATATTTGTCATTCACAAATCAGACACATTTGAGTCTGAAATACTCTATTTTTATGGGATTTAGGGAATCATAAAACAACAAAATGTTAAGGGTTGAAAGAGACCTTCAGAGATCAAGTCCAATGCCCCTACGAAAACAGGGTCACCTAGGGCAAATCACACAGGAATGCATCCAGGAGGATGTTGAAAGTCTCCAGAGAAGGAGACTTCACAGCCTATTCCAGTGCTTCATCAACCTCACTGTAAGGAGGTGTCTCCTTGTGTTGAGCTGGAACCTCCTGCGTTCTAGCTTGTGCCCATTATTCCTTGTCCTATCACTAGGGACCACTGAAAAAAGACTATCACCTTGACACTCAGATATTGATAAGATTCTCTGTCAGCCTTCTCTTTTCAAGACTGAACAGCCCCAGGTCTCCCCATCTTTCTTCATGGGAGAGATGTTCCAAGGCCCACATTCATCCTTGTAGCTCTCCATTGGACTCACTACAGCAGATTCTGGCCTCTTTTGAACTGGGAAGTCCAAAACTGGGTGCAGTATTCCATGTGTAGTCTGACCAGGACAGAGTAGAGAACTGAGAGCTGAGAAGTGTGTGAGAAGTGAGAGTTGTATCTGTACTTGGACTAGTTGTGTTTCTCAGCAGAAAAATGGGCAATACAGGGTACTGTTGTTTTTTAATTTCTTCTCACAGCTAAGGATTTAATTTCTCCCAGTAAAATATTCCAGTTAGCCTCAAACCAGCACAATTTGGAACTTAATTTTGTTCATTACTATATACTGATACATATAATGTACTACATCTGACAAATACATAAATTGAGCTTCTGCATTCTATTTTTATTGTTGTAAATAAAGCAAAGTAGATGCAATTACAATGTTAAAAAAAATACAAACCCATAGTAAGATAGAATTAAATCAACTGCATAACTTTAATACCTACTAAACTTAGAAATGCAGAGGGATGAAAGATCCAGTGAATCAGTAAACTAAAATATGCGTGGTGTAAAATTTGCAGAAGCACAACTAAGATGCCAGTCTCTGATTTCAGTTCCTTTTAAAAAATTAAAACAGAAGAAGCAAGAGGGGACTTGGATAGTGTTTAAATGACTATGTAAATGTTTAGGAAAACTGCAAATCGCATGGAATGGATTAGAAAGCAAGATTTGCAAAATCTGGCTGTGGTTTGCTCTCTGGATTGTATTTTATGCACTCTTACCGCTGTTAGGTGTAATAGACTCAGGTTTAGGCATTTGAGAATGCTTTTGTTCTCCAGCTCTGTATACTGTTTCATGTAGCTATAATTAAGTGATGTAAGAGCATTAACTAAAAAAAGTGAGTTTTTCATTCTGATAATAACATTCAAACTATTGTTAAGGAATCTCTCAAAGCATGAAGATGAGGAAAAAATCCTCTGCTAGCTTTGCAACTTCCCCTTTAGTATTAGGGGGAAAAAACCATAATCCAAATATGACTGGAATAATTCCACTATACTGTTGTGCATATGGTAGAAATGTTTTGCTAAAACAAATGACTGATTTACTGTGACGATCACGATAAGTTATGATATTTGCAATGAAAATTGGGCAGGGATAGAATTTTTAAGATACTTCATTTAAAGAGCAAACAAAAATAATAGTTTCTCATCTATGGCTATGTTAAATGGAAAATGTTTGAAATACATTCATTTATGTGAAAAGTGTTTTTAAAACATGAGATTTCAGCCCAGCTCTAGTTAGGGAGCATTTTCAAATCTCCGCATTATTCTAGCCTTTCAGTAATCAAGCTAGCTGTCTCTTTTTTTGATCTCTTTTAAAAGTTTTTTTTTTGTTCGCTTGAGTGTTTGTTTTTAAATGTGATTTGGCATAAAAAGGCATAACCACAGAAAAATTACATCAAGTGCCACTTCGTTAAACCACAAAAACACACATGTCAGTTTCTGGAGAAGAATAGATAGTCAGACTGCTTCATTTCACTAGCATTGCTTCTACTTTCTCAATTTTCTTCATGGAATGGCTGAGAAAATTGGTATAATCCTTAACTTCCTTTGTGAATTACTTCCTAAACTGGCACCATACTATTACAGAGCAGCCTCGGGTTTTGTGGTGCTTCTGCAAACTAACTCATCCACAAAACAAGCGTCACAGTTGCCTTGCAGTTATTAGAAAACTCAACTTCCTCACCATGAAAGTATATAATCCCCTTAAGTTTGAGTAACTGAAGGTGATGATTTCTACTGCATTATTTGTTGAGAGAGAGCAAACTCTGAGGAAAACAGCTGAATAATCGGGAAGACTTCAATGGGAGCAACATATGCTCCTTGTGCTTCCTGCTGAGCCTGCTGAAATGGCTTACAGCTACTGTTGCTGGCTTTCTAAGGGAAAAAATGTTGCTGCAAAGATGGGAAGTTCTAAACAATTCTGATAAATAGAGAACTATCATGCCTGAACTGAAGAGCAGTGGGAGCTGGCTAACAAATTATTGTGACTTGCTTGTGTTTGTATGTGTGATTGGCATGCACAAAAAGATCAATCTTGACACCATGATATTTATCTTTGATTATGTTTATTTCTGAGTCCAACTTGAGTAAAACTATGTTGTGATTCAGCTAATTTGGGTAAGTGTAGTAGTGAGTAGGCATAACCTACTCACCTTTCACACAGAAAATTCACAAGTATTGTCCCAGTGTGAAGATTTGACCAGCTGTTGTATACAAGGTCCTGGACTTCATTCTTTGGTCTTCAAATGGAATCATAGAATAGAATCATAGAATCAGTCAGGGTTGGAAGGTGTGCTAGTTTGAAGCAAGCTGGAATGTTTTGGTAAAAGAACTAGATAATGGGCAGTGAAATGAAAACAATTGATGTCAACTTCTCTCACAGTCTCGCTGAGAGCTCTGGGAAGAAGAAAGACTCTTTCTCCATTTTGTCTCTCACTCTTGCTTTTGCCTTAGACCTGGTCACATCTCATTAACCCTACTCCTACTAACCTTGCTCCCTAACCTCTTGGCCGCACCTCTTTTCTTCCTGAGAACTGGGGTAAGGTTGAGAGGGCCAGGGGGAGGTGTTGGGGTGGTTTGAGAGCCCCTCCTGGGGACTTAGGTTTCTAGGAGGGGAGTTGTGCTTTTGTATTGTTTATCCTTTGTATATTTCTGTATATAATTGTATATAACTGTATATATTGTAAATAGCTGCTTGTAAATTCTGCTGGCTGTAAATAAATTGCTTCATCTATATTCCCAGGGTCCGTCTGAGTTATCTGGGGCAAATACAAAGTGTGGGGGGGCGGGGTAACCCCCAAACCATCACATTTTTTAATTGGCTTTCCCAACGTGGGGCTAGATATTTTTGAGTGACTGGAAATTAGCTCTGGGAATTAAGATGAAGCTAATCAAGCAGCTATTGTATTTGGTTGGTGCATTGCTCTGGTCTGGTTTTGTTTTCTTGGCATTTAGTTGGTTAAAAGGTCAAATTGTTGCTTATTTCATTGATCTGGCTTATAATTAGGCTAAAGCTAAGGTTTCAGATATGTTCTGGAGCTGGGGTGATTTTATTCTTGGTTATGCTGGTTTTAGTGTCACTGAGAATATTACTAGTGATATTACAAGAGTTTTTGTCAATAATGTTACAATCAATCGAGAGTCTGCTTTATCTACTGCTCTCATGAGGGTCATCCAGCCCCAAACTGAAATGCCAAGTCCATGCAAGGATTTTTACAGGAAAGAGACTGTGGCGGGGTTGCTGTGCATTATCATGGCTCTTATGATTTTAATATTCATATTAATTCTGGTATTATTTGTGAAAAATTCAAAACCAGCTTCTGTAAGAGCTAGGAAAAATTCTGTGTCTCAGAAGCAGTCTCTTTCACAGCAAAACAAGGGAACACAGTTATCGGCTTCCCCCTTGCCAGCCTCTGCCCCTCCTTCTCCAAGTGCTGGGAACACGGCCAATGTTCCCGCCACTAACATAAACAATGATAACAAAACCAAAAACAATGGGCAGAGTTTAGCAGGAGCCTCAGGAGCACAGGCAAGTACCCAAAATCAGAATGTTCCTAGCAACAATAACACCTCAGGGTTGGCAGGCATCCCAGGAGGACAGGCAAACAATCCCACTAATGCTAATGCTAATGCTGGTAACGCTAGCCCAGTCAGTCCAAATCCTAATGACACTAGCTCAGCCAATTCAAACCCCCAGCCAGCAGACCAGAACCAAAATCCTCCTGTTAAAAGCAAGGCAGATCTGAACTCACAAGCTCCAGGTCAGACCCCTAAGGATACAAATGCTCCAAGTCAGACCTCCAATAATTCAAATACTCCAGGTCAGACTCCTAAGGATTCAAACCCTCCAAGTCAGACTCCTAAAAATTCAAATCCTCCAGCAGACACATCCAAGTCTGTTGCTGCTCAGGCCCTTCTGGCACCTGCTAAGGCAAAAGCTAAGACAAAGAGTGGTTCACAGGAGGATGTAAGACAGGGGACCTCTGGTGATCAGCAGCAAGGAGAAGAGGAGGAGGAGATAGTTAAGTCTGCGAGACCTTGTAGATGTGCTGAGACAACAATACTCAAGTGAGAGGAGCGCTGTGAGGTTAGCTGCCAAGAGAGAGGATGGTTCCAGTGAGTTTAGGAATGCTATGAGGAAGGTTCTGTTAGGCCCAGTACCACCAGATCAACAACAGGAAGAGGAGGTGGAAGATGACATCCAAGGCTCCAAGGATCCACTCAGAGAGGTCAGGGAAGTTAGGAAGGAATACACAAGGGAATCAGGTGAGCCAATCTTAAGCTGGCTAGTGAGATGCCGTGGCATTGGTGCTAATGCTCTGCAGGTAGGAGACAAGTCTGCCAAGCAGCTGGGACCACTCACTAAGGAGAGTGGAGTGGACAAACACCTAGCAAGTCCTCTTGGTAGGGTTAGCTTGTGGACATGCCTTTTGTTGGCTGTGGCTATGAGATATCCTTCCTGAGATGATTTGCCATGGGCTGCCAAGAAGTGGAACACCGTTGAGCAGGGAATTAAGCTTCTGAAGGAGTTTGCTGTGAAGGAAGTGCTTTATGGAGATCATGGCACTCATGAGCCTCATGACATTCCTCTTGGAACAGGTCTCATGAAGAAGCTTATTAAGCTTGCTCCTTCATCCTATGCTAACATCTTGGCCAGTAAGTTTCTAGCAAGGAGTGATAATGGAAGATCTTTCACTGTTGGTGAATTCACTGACCAGCTCAGGCAGATTGAGGACAGCTTGTCACATTCTGGTATAATCTGTGCCATAAAGACTATGACTACAGAGCTTAAAGATGGTATTGAGAATGGCATTAGAAATGGCATGAAAGAACTGAAGGAGGATCTCAAAAACATTACCAATCTGGTAAAGGATACCATTCCTGCATCATCTGAATGGGTGCATGTTTCTGCCATCAGGAACAGACGCCCACCTCCAGTAAGGCAATTCCAGCCCAGGAGGAGACAAATTCCACCTAGACAGCAGCAATCACGTGCGTCACTGTGGATACTTCTGCGTGACACATACGGGGAGAACATGAACAAATGGGATGGTAAACCTACTTCAGCTCTTTCAAAGAGAGTCAGGGATCTGCAGAGTGGCAGAAACAGAGGCAATAATGCCAGGAAAGTAGCTGTCACTTCTTCAGCTCCTGAGAGCAACTGCAATTGTTCCAACAGTTGCAGTTCCTCTCACAACAACACCAATCACTGTGTGCACCCTACATGCCATGTTCAGCATTAGGGGTGCCCTGCCTCCAGCCAGGAGGAGGAAAGGGATAGTGGAGAGAACCGAATCTATTGGAATGTGTTCATTAGGTGGCCTGGCAGTTCAAGAGTTCGGAAATACAGGGCTTTAATTGACACAGGTGCTCAGTGTACTTTATTGCCATCAAATTGCAAAGGGACAGAGTCCATTTCTATCTTTGGAATCACTGGTGGATTTCAAGAGTTAACTAAGATACAGGCTGAGATCAGTTTAACTGGTAAAGAGTGGAAGACACATACTATTGTAACTGGTCCTGATGCGCCTTGCATTCTGGGAATTGACTTTTTGAGACAAGGTTGTTTCAAAGATCCTAAGGGTCACAAATGGGCTTTTGGAATAGCATCTGTAGAGATTGAGGATGATAAATTGAAATTGTCTATTAGACCTGAACTTTCTGATGAATCTGCAGTTGTGGGACATCATGACATAGAGGACTTGGAAGTGCCAATTGCAACTCAAACTGTTCATCATAGACAGTACAGAACTAACCGTGACTCTTTGTTGCCCATTCATCAGCTGATTCGTCAATTGGAGAGTCAGGCTGTCATCGAGAAAGCTCATTCACCTTTCAACAGTCCCATCTGGCCTGTGCGTAAACCTACTGTGATGGTTTGGGGGTTACCCCGCCCCTCCCACACTTTGTATTTGCCCCAGCTAACTCAGACGGCCTCTGGGAATATAGATGAAGCAATTTATTTACAGCTAGCAGAATTTACAAGCAGCTATTTACAATATATACAGTTATATACAATTATATACAGAAATATACAAAGGATAAACAATATGAAAGCACAACTCCCCTCCCAGAAACCTGAGTCCCCAGGAGGGGCTCTCAAACCACCCCAACACCTCCCCCCGGCCCTCTCAACCTTACCCCAGTTCTCAGGAAGAAGAGAGGTGCAGCCAAGAGGTTAGGGAGCAGGGTTAGTAGGAGCAGGGTTAATGAGATGTGACCAGGTCCAAGGCAAAAGCAAGAGTGAGAAACAAAATGGAGAAAAAGTCTTTCTTCTTCCCAGAGTTCTCAGCGTGACTGTGAGAGAAGTAGACACAATTGTTTTTCATTTCACTGCCTGTTATCTAGTTCTTTTACCAAAACATCCCAGCTTGCTTCAAACTAGCACACCTACCCATTCCTGTAGCACAGGAACTACAGTAATAAACGTTCCAGACCTTCTAAGTGCTTAGCAGGTATGGAGGTAACATGTACTGCAGCTATCCAGCTTCTCAGTCTTGCTCAAGTGCAAGAGTTGCTGTAGCAACAGTTTTGTCTTTACTGGCTCTTATAAGATCACTTCTGTGTCTCGCCTTAAGATTCCCAAAAGAGATTTCAAAGGCAAGGAGCCAGCTAACATTTTTCTTGAGCTAGTGTTAGATCTCTCCTTGCTCTTCTCCAGCCCAAGATGATAACATTACTATGTGTGTCTGTTTTTTCTCCATTGGTGAGGGAAATTTTTGACACCTTGCTGGAAATTTCCACAAGTTTTCACTTCTCAGTAGCCGAATTGGAAGACCTGCTGGAAAGCACTATGGTACATTTCTCTTTGGAGATCAGAATAGGAAGGCATAGTGTGAATTCACTTCATGTCTCAGTTGTAGCCAGGTGGGAGTTGGTCTCTTCTCCCAGGCAACCAGCAACGGAACAAGGGGACACAGTCTCAAGTGATGCTGGGGGAAGTATAGGTTGGATGTTAGGAGGAAGTTCTTCACAAAGAGAGTGATTTGCCATTGGAATGGGCTGCCCAGGGAGGAGGTGGAGTCACTGTCCCTAGAGGTGTTCAAGAAAAGACTGGATGAGGCATTTAGTGCCATGGTCTAGTTGACTGGATAGGGCTGGGTGCTATGATCTTGGAGGTCTCTTCCAACCTGGCTGATTCTATGATTCTTGATACGCTGTCAGTCTGCAGTGATATCAAGTGCCCAAGAATTGGGATCATCTTCTTTTTGAATGAGAAGAGCCTAAGCAATTTCCAGAGGAAAAACTGTCAAACAAGAAATTGAAATGATTATTAAGAAAGCATTTTAACAGTTCTAATATGTGGTACAAATTGTTATATTCTTTTAAGTCATTGGTGTGTCTGGAAATACACCTCATAGAGCTGAGAGTCGAGCTATAAATGAAACTATTATTACCCAATATACAAGTCTGAAGAAAAATTATAATAATGTCTAATGTGTAATGTCATCTCTGTAGGAGCTGACCATATTTATGGCTTAGACAATATGCATCATTTTACTACCATACAGTAACATTATTTAAGGCAGTGTAATGTAATTTAAGTAAATGAGTTCTTGTCAGCTTTATAAGTCGTAGTTTAAAATCATTGAGAATTCTAGAAAGAGAGGATGAATGGAAACCTCAAAAAAAGAAAAGAGCACATAATCCAATTTGTTGGCCTTTTTAGTTATGCAAAGCACAGAGACCACTCTTGTCTATTGCCTTCTGAGTTTGCCAAGTTTAAAACTGATAATTCTGTGATGTTCCTCACCAGTTTATCTATACAGAAGCACATTCAGTCCTAATAAACTGTTTTTTTTTTCTCTGTAATACATAACACAAGTTAGTTTATGATCACAGATCTTAAGAGTAAAGGTAAAAATCTTACACTGTGGAAGAAATTTATGCAAATCCTATGTATGTTTAAACTACTATATAACATAAGGGAATATAAAACTGATTTTCCCTCCCTTTAAAAATCTGTATCACTTAGTGAAGAGTACTGCAACTTATAGTGTTTTATGACTTAGCTTTTATTACATATATTGATTCCACAGTCTTTCACCAACTCCCCACCATTTGACATACCTATCCATGTGTCTGTTTTATGAAGGGAATTATCTTTAGCTTGGCAATTGAAGTGACTATCGCAGAATCACAGAATGTTAGGGGTTGGAAGGGACCTCGTGAGATCATCCAGTCCAACTCCCATGCCAGAGCAGGATCACCTATACCAGATCACACAGGAATACATCCAGGCAGGTTTTGCATATCTCCAGAGAGGAAGACTCCACAACTTCCCTGAGCAGCCTGTTCCATTGCTCCAGCACCCTCATAGTGGAAAGTTTTTCCTCATGTTTACATGGAACCTCCTATACCCAAACTTCCACCCACTGCTCCTTGTTCTGTCATTGAGCATCTCTGAGAAGAGCCTGGCTCCATCTTCTTGACATTCACCCTTTACATATTTATAAACATTCATAAGGTCACCTCTTAGTCTCCTCCTCTCCAAACTAAAGAGCCATAACTCTTTCAGACCCTCCTCATAAGGAATATGTTCCACTCCTTTTATTGTTTTCATGGCTCTGCACTGACTCATGGCCAATCTTCCATCCACTTGGACTCCCCGGTCCTTTCCCCCTTTACTGCTCTTCAACAGGTCTTATTGATACATGGGCTTCTTTCTCAGCTGCAAGAGTCTACATTTGTCTTTGTTGAACTTCATTAAACTTCTCCCTGCCTAGCCCTCCAGCCTAAGTCTCACCAAATAGCAGCACAGCCTTCTCATGTCAGCTACTGTGCACCCAGCTTAGTGTCATCAGCAAACTTGCTGACAGCACACTCTGTTCCCTCATCCAGGTTGTTATTGAATAGTATTGATCCCAGTACTGACCCCTGAGAGACTCCATTAGATAGAAGCCTCCAAATGGACTCTGCCCCACTGACCACAACTCTCTGGCTTCTTTCCTTCAACGAGTTTCCAATTCACTTCAGTACCTGATCATCCAGATCACACTGCCTCAGTTTAGCCAGAAGGATGCTGTGGGAGACAGTGTCAAATGGTTTACTAAAATCAAGATAAACAACATCCACTGCTCTACCATCATCTATCCACCTGGATATGTCCTAATAAAAGGCTATCAGGTTGGTCAAACATGACTTCCCCTTGATAAGACCATGTTGACTGCTCCTAGTCACCCTCTTGTCCTTCATGTGCTTAAGGACGGCACTGAGGATAAGCTGCTCCATTACCATTTGTCACGGAGGGGTATTCTGCCACCTATGCTGATTTTGGCGGAGGGGAGAAATTATTTGGGGTGAGATAATATTATATAAGAATATATATTTATTAAACTCAATATTCTGAACTCTCACCACCCCCAACCACTGTATATTAAATTAAAAGGATTCTTACATGGTTATAAAAACATTGTAGGATAAAATATGCACAGTGACTTATTAATTAACTAGCAAAAAGTTCAAACTATAAACAGAGAGAGGAGTTTTCCCCTGCGGCAAATACCGTTTGGGGTCTATACACTACTCGTCCAGCAGAGTGGGCTGGAAACTGATTCCGCTCTATGGCAGAGGCAACAGATATTTACAGAGGCATCAAAACTTTTACTCACAGTAATCACCCTCCGGGGCTATGCCACAGCCTATGCCTAGTGTCCAAACTTCAGGGGAGCTTTGCCCGTGGACTGTGAGGCTGGACTCCTCCTGGCTTGAGGGGAAAGGATGAATCTTCTCAGCTTCTGGGGAAATGATGGTTTCTGACCTGGTTGTCCTGCTGGAGGATGCAATCTCTGCCTTTGTGCTGCTGGCTTCTTCTGCATGCTTTGTCCAGGGATTCTTAACAGGCAGGATCTCAGGTGCAGGAGGAGAATATCATGCGGTCTCTAGCACAGTTCTCACATGGCTAGCAGGCTGATAGCATGTGCAGACAATCCAGAGTCTGCTTCCTGGTTATCTCAGCGGCAGTGGTGCTTACCAGGCAATGACAGGCAATGGACATGCAGGATGTGTGCAGCTGCTGGGAGTCTGAGCTCCATAGGTAAATGCAGGCAATGCAGGAGCTGGTCCTGATAACACAGTGGCGTGCAGATGTGCACAGCTGGCTAGGAGACTATAAGCTCCACATATATATATATATATATATATAGGCAGGCTTAAGTGAGCTCTGCAACTAAGGTATGCAGGCAGGGGAGCTGCAAGTGGGTCAGAGCATGAGCGTCGGAGCATGAGGGTCTGAGCACGTTGTTTACCTGTGCACTCCTATTTACTGAATGTGGGCCGAGATTAATGGCCCCTTGGCCATTAGAATGACCAATCAGGTTGGCAGTCAGCCAAACCTTACCATAATAAGCAAATGCCCCTCGCCTGGACTTTCCCAAATGTGAGGATCACATGAGCTTACACCAGGGAGACAGGAGCTGGGTGTGTGGGGGCTTAAACAACCTGTTTACAAGCAGGGGTCCTGGCAAAAAAAAACATGTCCAGGCAGGGCAAGGCATAAATGAGCCTATTTTCGGGCCTACAGGCCCTCCACAGCACCTTTCTGAGGATGGAGGTGAGGTCGATTGGTGTGTAGTTACCTGGGTCCTCTTTCTTGCCCTTTTTGAAGATTGGGGTGACACTTACTTTCCTCGAGTGCCTAGGCACCTCTCCTGTGCACCATGACTTACTAAAGACAGTGGAGAGCAATCTGGCAACGACCTCTGCCAGCTCCCTCCGCACCCATGGGTGCATGCTATCAGGATCCATGGATTTATGGATGTCCAGATTACTTAACTGTTCCCTAACCCAGTCCTCATCAACCAAGAAAATGTCCTGCTTTGTCATCTTTTCTTCTGGAGCCTCAGAGGCCTGGGGCTTTTGAGGACAGTCTTGAGCAGTATGGATGGAGACAATGAAGGGGGCAGAGGGCTTACATTGCCTTTAGTGTTATTTTCCCCTGCAATGTATTTGAGGAAGTCCTTTCTGTTGTCCTTGACCTTCCTTGCAAGGTTGAATTTCAAGGAGACCTTAGCCCTCCTAGCTGCCTCCTTACATCCTCTGACAACAATCTTATACTCCTCCCAAATAGCCATCCCTTCCTTCCTTGATCTGTAGACTCTCTTCTTCCACTTGACTTTGCTCAGCAGTTCCCTACTTACCCATGCTGGTCCCCTGGCTCCCTGTTCCTAGTTGTTGGAGTGCTATGATCTTGAGCTTGGAAAAAGTGGTCCTTGAATAGTAACCGATTATTATGGACCCCTTTGCCTTCTAGTACCCTGTCCCATGAGATTTCCCCTAGCGATTTCTTGAAAAGGCCAAAGTTGGCTTTGCTGAAGTCCAAGGTTGTGATCCTGCTTAGTATTCTGTTCCTACCACACAAGATCCTGAACTCCATCAAATTCATTCTGTCCTGACCATCCTGTTCAGAGGATGTGGAAGCTCTGGAGAGCACACACAGGTTATTGACTGCTGTGTGCTTGCAGCAGTTCTTTAAACACCATCCTTCACTTTTTGTCTCACAGACCCTAACAAGGCAGCAACAATTAAGATGTAGATCATAAACTCTACCTCTTGCTTAGTGTTGAAAGCTACTTCCCTAATGAGATAAGTTAATAAAGTTGCAACCTAATTAAGCGTTGTCTCTTCAATCCTTCATATCTTCTTTTGTGTCTGTGCAATGCATTGCTACTTATACTGCAATACTCAGCATGTGCAAGGAAAAGTTTTTTGTTTGTTTGCAGTAAAGTCACACTGTTTCCTAATTATTTTATTAATCATTAGATAGAATGCCTTGAAAAGTGCCTGTGAAGTTGCTTGTAACAAATCATAAAATGAATTATGCAGTTTTCCCTACAAATGGTCAGTACCTTTTCAAAAGATAGTAATTTTGTCTTTTCACTGATCCTTGAGGAGAAATATAAGCACAGCATGATTTAAAAAGGCTATCCATTGCTCCTACTGTTCAGGAATATTTAAAGCACAAAGCACTAGTGATTTTCTGACTACAAATTTGTTCACATGTTGTCATTGTAATGTGAGGCATTGACACTGAAGTGGAGCAGGCAAACAGAAGAAATGTTCCTGAGTATACTCTTGAGCATTTTTTTCTTATGTCATATGTCTAAAGAGGGATCTTGTGTACAGTGTATTTTCAGACATAGACTTGGGTACCACAAGATGGATGTCTTCAACTGATAAAAGAATGTGTTTAGAGGAAAAAAGAGGAATGAATATATATATATATATAAAAATATAAAAAAGATATAGAGTATTAAAAAAAAAACCAAAGCCACAAACTTTTGGTTAATTTCTAAATAGTCTTAATATGAATGAATTATTTTAAAACAGAGAGAGTTGTTGATCTGGTAGATAATGTAGGTATTTATTCATTTCTGGGTCAACTCTGAAGTTTATTCATCACTTAGTTGGTAGGAACTTAACCATACATTTTACCAAGGCAGATTTTACATTGAGATGTGCAGAGACCTTTATTCCCTTGTAAATGAAGATATTTAGTCTTTGAAATCTGTGGCTGAATTCCTGATACAGGGTATGGGATTTCATGCTGATTGTCTACTTAAAATACAATTTTCTTGAGTTTCATTTTTTACCTTTTCCACTTTGTACTGTCACCTATGAATGTAAAAGATTCAGTGGATTTGAAATGGATGATTAATATGGGCAATTCCTGTTGAGTAAAAATTCTGTAATGTATTGCTTCACTCCTTCACTGAAGGAAAAATGTCCTGGTAGGAAACAGTAGACAGTATGTGGTTCTCAATGTGAAACATTATTCACTAGTAAATACAGGAAAACGTCTTGGAATAAGCACTTTTCAATATAGAGACAGATGGTCAGATCACTTGGCAAACATTCAACTTTTTTTCCCTGACATGCTTAAATAATGTTTATCAAACAATAGACAGGGATAAAAATCAAGGTAGCCTTAAATTTATCTGAAAGAGAATGGCAAGCTGCTGTAGAAGTGTCCTATAAATAACAATAAACAGCTGTTGAACGAAACTCAATACAGTGGAAAGAGTAGTTTTTCACTGGATTGTGGAAATACATATATCTGTTTTTCTTTTTCCTGTAATGGAATGTTCTGTCATCTTTCCCAGCCCAGAACTCAACATACTGTTTATATACCTGGCACAGTGTATGATGATTAGAGGCAAAACCAGATGGCCATATTTTTACTTGTCTTGTTTATTTAAGTGATGGACAGATGAGTCCTAACTTTATCTATCAAACTGACTGTAATTATTTATGTTCCTCTGTGAATTTTTGCATGCAAATGCCTTCACATGTACACAGCCAAACAAACAGAAGTAAGATGACTGTTTCTCTTTCTTCCATAGGCTTAGAAAGAATTGCAAGAGATTCAGCCTACGAGCAAGAGGGGAAAGTTCAGTTTGTAATTGATGCAGTGTATTCCATGGCCTATGCACTACACAACATGCATAAAGATCTCTGTCCTGGGTATATTGGTCTATGCCCAAGAATGAACACAATTGATGGTAAAGAACTACTTAGTTATATCCGGGCAGTGAACTTCAATGGTAAGTTATACATACACTTTTTTTCTTCTTTAAATGTTTCAAAAGTGTCAAGATATGTTTTCTTCATTAAATAGGGTATTTTAAAGCACAATGGAAAGCAGGATTAGAAGCAGTTCATATTGGAACAGAACAGATTTTTTTCCACTGGCTTTGAAACCCCACGTGTATTTTTCATCTTAACGTTAAGCTTCTCCCAAAAGAGGCAGATGTTAAAAAAAAGAATCTGTTGATCAAAATATTCCAGTGGGAAGGTGCTGTTACAGGAAACAGTTGAGGACCCATGCAGTTCTATTGACAGATTAGAATCCTTTTACAGAGGTTGCTCGTGTGTTAGCAAGAGAAAGAATTGAAAACATGCCGTTTTGAAAATTGCCATCTTCTGAAATCATTGTTCAAGAGGATTTTTTTAGCAGTGGATAGTGGGGAGTTTGCTTTAAATTTGCGTACTTAAATCTCAATTAAAACACTCACTAGCATTTCTGGCTTCCTTTCTCTTTCTTTGTTTTTGACTTGGTGATTTAGAGAGCTTTAACACAACTACAGTACGTATCTTTTTAAACAAGACTACATTATTTTCTGTGCTGCTGAGATCTACCTGCTGAGGAAATGGAGTTACATCTGCTTGCACTGCTAACAGTAGAGCCTGGTAGAGAACAACATTACTTTATGAATGTACAATTAAAAAGGTAGAACATACCTGATGATGAAATAAAGTTGATGAAACCTACCTTTATTTCATTGAAGTAATAATTGTTGTAGACTACATTTACTATTATTTTACAAAGAAATGGAACTATGTTCTTTTCTAGGTTTTGGTTGGGGTTTTTCCCTACTTGATGGCAATTCATGTACTAGGCATGCCTTCTAACTATGCAGAGAGAAGTACTGTCTATCACAATTTATTCCAGTGACCTCAGCTGCCAGCCTTTTTTGAAAAAAATACAAGGTCATTTTGAATTTAGCTTCTGAGTGGAAGCTTTTTTTGCTTTAGGTAATATACCAGACCATTTGGTTGATATGAATGTTGGCTGTAGTTCACAGTTTTTTCTTCCTATGAAATTTTCATGAAACAAGAATCCCTGTCTCCAAGAATATAAAGACAGAAGGAGTTTAAATGACTCTTTAGTGAGCAAAATATGTTGCTGGCTAATGGGAGATGCTGCTATGCTGACAAAAATGGGCAGCATATTATAAGGTTTGCAATTATTATTATCTACATTTCTACTAGAGATTCTGGGTCTGTGTTGTTAAAGCACAAAGAAAGTGATCTATTTTCATTTGGTGAACATGAAAGTTTAGCATAAAAGTGTAAGCTGTACATTTTATTTGAAATGTTTCTTTCCCCAGATTGTTGTGTTTCATCAATACTTGTCATGATTTTTTTGACTCTTAAGTATTGCAACAAGGTGAGATGAAAGAGTGGGATAAAACATTCCTGACACTAATGAAAAAAAAAACACCCTGCTTTTGAAGAAGTGATTTACTGAAAGAAAAAAGGAAAAAGAAAATAAGAAAAAGAAAAAATAAAAAAAAGACTATTTCTATGAGTTTAAATTTCTGCCTCACAGAATATGTTAGTTGTTCCCTGTACTAGGCTAGTTCACCTTAGGTACTGGAGTACCAATATTTTGGATGTGTTACATGCCCAAATATTTATTTCTTTTCAATTATGAGTTGGAAACCATGAGCAGAGGAAGGTCTTTAACCCTTTTCCTTTTCCTGTTAATCTCAAATTCTTTTTCCTTAGGACAGCACTGCCACTGTGTTCAACTTATTTACAGAGGTGATTATTTACACAGACTGCCAAGCCTCCTGTAGTGGAAATTGACAATAGTGCTGTTTGCTGGTTTTGATGTGCATTCTAGGTTAAAACATTAAAAATTATTGAACTGATACATAGGGAAAGTGAAAGGAAAACCTTGACTTCTCAGCCATTCATGCAACATTTTTCTATGCTAACAGTCACAGGAATATGGCATTGATAAATGCAGTGACCTCTGGAGATTGTTCCCTCTGGTTCACTGCTGAGACCAGGATGAGACAAATCAGTTTGCTTAGGGTCATGGCTAGCCTCCTCCAAGATATTCTCTGAGCAATTAGTTCTAATACACCATCGTATCCACAATAAAAAGCTTTTCTTATGCTTAAACAACTTTTCCTGTGTTTTAGAATTAAGCCTCTGCATTTTTGAGTCAGGCAGTTTTCTCTTTTTATTCAGTATCAATTTCCCCACGTGGTTCTACCCTTATCTGTATTAAGCCAACTTCTCATCAGTCTTCTCTTAGCCAAAGTAGTAATGAGTGGGTGCAAGTCCAATTTATGTGGTGTCACATTCAACTTGGTGGGTGTCACCTCAGAAAGTATGACCTCTATTATAAAGGACATCTGTCTTACCTTGCAAGGGTGAGAAAATGTGTGTTTTGCTTTTGGTTGCAAGTAATCACTTTGAAATGTTTTAATTTTTGTTTACTTTGGTGTTTTATTTACAAATGAGGACATTTCCCTCCCACCGCCCCGAGGAGTTAATCTGTGTAATATTCTCTGACACTTTCATGACTGAAGGGTGGTCATAAGCCCCAGTGCACAGTGTACTGATGTAATTGATATGACATGTGTTTCTGCTTAGATATCCTTCTACCAGTTTTATGCTAAATGTGGAGAAATTCACAGCTCAGTGTGATCTTAAAGGGAATATAACTTCTTCATTTGTAATAGGACACCAGCAAAGTGTATAAAAACAATGACTTTTCATTTACGATGAGCAGTTTAATAATTTAATGATAGTAATAAAACCTAATAATTAGAGGGAAAGAACCTCTAACATGTAATTGGTGCAGACTATTGTCATGCACATCGAAAGCCTTTTTAAATAGGAAAACATATTGCCAGTTTGCTGTCATGGGGCATATTTAGTTCCCTGTGTTGTTGATGATCACTGCTAGTAGACCATAACCAGCCCTTTCTAGCTGTTTGATTAAAAATAATTAGAGCTTTCAGAAGTTTTATGCTCCAACTTACCTTGGTTTTCATAGGCAGAAAAAAAAAATGTTGTCTCTTTATGTTATTTTTATTTTAATAGAAGTGCCACATTTGAAAGATTTTGCCAACTAAATTTTGTATCAAAACCAAAATGAAGTATTCATGTGAAACTAGTGTTTCGTATTCAAAATTGTGTAAACTGAAGTTTTTCTGTTAATTAGGTTTATAAACATACTGTAATGGAATACACAATAGTATAATTGTGGTGTGATTCAGTATGTTCTCCAATCACATAGCCCTAGTGTTCTCACTCTACTTAACTTTATTATTCCATGTACAAAATAAGCAGATGCTACCCTGGTGTGTTCTGAATGTTTTATGAGAAGTGCTTTGATGAATTCACTGTTAAGTGCTCATCATTTGCCAGATGCACTTGTGGTGGATGGAGGTGTTACAAAGGTGGGGTCTTTCTTTGTTTTATTTTCATTGTTAGGAAAAATATTTATCTTTGTACTTCCCTTCAGACAAAACAAACAAACAAAAGGGAAGACAATGTGAATACATTGCTATTTCTTGGGGGAAACAAGTGTTAAGACTCATCAGTGCTTCCATCCTCAGTTGTCCCACTGCAAAAGTGAAGATAAAAATTTACAGTTAAATTCCAAATATAAAGATCATTGCTTATGTTGTACATAAAATATTTCCTGTAGAAGAAAGTGTATTCTTTATATATGTATTTTAGCTTGTATAAGGTAAATGATTTTTACCTGCCTTTAGTCAGATATTTGTATTTATGTTTACATTAATACACTGCAGTAGTTCCATGGATAAACATCACAAAAACATCACACAGAATGTATTTACAGATGTTGCACTATGATTCTTGAAACAATCATAAAGGTAAGGGCAGAACTTGACCTGCACTCTCTTACATGCAAAGAGACAACCTAATTGCTTTGATGGGTTGCTTATTCTGTTGGTGAGTAGGGATATTTGCTACTTTGACTTCTTCTTAGGGGATTAGAAGGGATCAAAATAGGTGGAAGGACTGACTCCTCTCTGCTGTCAATACTTAGATAAATGTTTGGTTATGCAGGAGGTTGCTTGCATCATCACTTCCCCCTCCAGGTGAATAAAGGACTCAAAATGTTCTGAGTCTGACTGTGCAACCTTTATGTGGTCTTTCTGGAGAGTAAAAGCAGCTATATTGTTTGGTGGGATTTTCTGGCAAATCTACAGTAACACTGGAACACACTACCTGTAAAACCTGTAGAGTTTCTGTCCCTGGAGATACTTGACACTCAATTGAAAATGGGTCACCTGCTCCAGCTGAGCGAGCTGTAAACCAAGGGGCAGGGTTAAGTGATCGCCAGAGGTCCCTTCCCACTTCAGTCATAGAATCATAGAATCAAGCAGATTGGAAGAGACCTCCAAGATCATCCAGTCCAGCCTATCACCTAGCCCTATCCAGTCATCTAGACCATTCTATAGTGTTTTCTGGACTTGAGAATGTACCTCTTACCCACCATTTACAATATTAAACAAAGATTATGTGTTACATTATCATTGCCTGAGTGGACTAGTAAGCCTCACTGCTATTTAGTTTTTAGATATGTTAATAAAATGCCTTTGAGAAAAGATTAATTTTGACAACACATGCACAAACACATGTGCACGCAGCATCAGTCCCATTTAAAAAGCAAACATGCAAAATTTCATCCTGAAAGAGCAGAATGACACCAGGTAGTGAAAACATAAGAACAGAAACTAGCAGGCAAATTCAAAATCAGGTGTTGACACCTGGAAACTAAAAATTAATGATCATGCTACATTATAATATTTTTCCCTGCAAAAGCAGTATCTACAGAGGACAGGCTTGGTTTTGTTGTGTTTGTTTTTTTTTTTTTTAAAGTGAAGAATAGAGTTTCTTCTGGAGAATTTTAAAACCTCCAGAGTATCATTATTGTGAAATCAACTGTTTACAAAATTCATCGTCTCTTGCTTGTCTTTTGTAGTTCCTAAGACCTCGATCTGTGCAAAACTTTCCTAACTTACTGTTCATCTTGGGCTATTTTAGATGTTTTCATGAAGAAGGCTGACACCTCTTTATTCTATGATTAAGTAGAAAATTTGCATTCTTAAATCATTAATAAAATTTAAACAGAAACTTTAAAATGGTACCTTCTGAGGCTCATAAGTTTTGATTTTTTTAAATGCACTAATTACAGTAGAACTATATGGCCCACTTAAAATGTACTGGAGATATGCTCTTAACTCAGATTTTTAAAACTCCAGCTCTCAAGTCTACAACTAGCAATGGAGAAATAAATCTTTTGGAAATACCTGTTAGCCATATCTGTTGTTTTAAAAATTATGAGTTCTTATTTTGAGTTCATAATTTAGGTGTTTTTACTGTCATATGATTGCCAATAGTATCTTATTCTAATAGAATTAATACTATTTAAGTATCACAGAAGATAATAGTAGATTATAGTAAATCAGATAGGGACAAACAAGATTAACAGTGAGTTGGGAAGGGCTGAATTACAGTTGACACACTGTGGCATCAAATCCGGTTTCACGAATTTCTACTTTGCTGAAGAAATAGTGCTTTCAGCTGTGGAATTTGAAGGGGGAATGTCTGATGCAGTTTTAATGAGACCTGCAGTGTTTGTTCTGCCATAAGTTAACCATATGACATAATCCTACTTTTTTTATTTGCTTGTTTTGTTTTTAAATCTTGGTAGTACTAGAATTCAATTCAGTTCATTCTTTTCATGCGCTTTTGTCATGGCTTCAGAGGTATCAAATTTGGACTGTGAATGCACTGGGGCTATGGCAGACCATTTGTAATATAGAGTCCCTATGTCTAGTTTCCCGTATCTTTATGTTAAATTAAGAAAGGAGTCTATTCTTGGGAATGTGCAGGGGGATGATTTCAACAAAGTTCTGCTTTGGCATGCTAATTATTTTAATGGAATTAATCTAGGTGGCTATACAAGAAAGTAAAATTGCACAGGTGTCTGAATTACTCTTAATGGATTTGGGTAATGTGTGGTTATAATGTAAGCATGTGCAGTAGGCAAAGATGGAGCTGCCGTGAGTCTTATGTACCTCCTGATTCCATGTAATTAAATTCAGAGATTATGACAATGCTGTGTGTGAAATAAGGAGGTAAGTCCTAAAAGTAAATGCAATTTATAACCATGCTTTTCTTATGTACAGATCCTAAGTACTGATTAATTGACCAATATATATGCCTCACATACAAAATTCATGATGTAGAGCATGACTGAGGCCAGTTCTCTGTTTTGAGGATTAAGGTCTAATTCATAAGGTATTTTAATAATTAATACATAAAGGAAGGTGATAAAGGATTTACCCTCATTACCCATGAAAATTGATCTGCATCTCCTGATAGGTGAGGATATTCAGGTATGCTGGAGGACAGTTTTCTAATAAGATCAAGGTAAAAAGTCATGCAATAGTGTGGAACACTGCAGACTCATCCTTGCCATTCTGAGTGAAAAAGTATCTGAGTACAAGGAAGTTGAATCCATAATGCATGTATTTTTTTACCTTCTAGTCAGTGTAAGAAATAGCACATCTGTACTTCTGCAGAATTATTAAGAGCTTCAGATATCCTTATTATCTTTATTAACAGGAGTGCCACAGAAGGCATACCATATGTTTTGAGGTAAAGAATACCTTTAGAAGCTTTCTAATTAAATGTTTAAGTTTAAAATCCCCTCTTAAATCTACCAAACCAAGTAAGCAGGTTTGCACAAATTATTACTTTTTTCATATGTCTATTTACAACCTGTTATGCCAGCCCAGGACAGTTAGGAGAAGAAATTAACTAATTTTTAGTATGCCTGTAACAGAATAATGAGCCTGTTTAATTTTCCTACAACAACTTTTATTTACAAAATAAAAATAAGCACATTAGAGAGAATATCAAGAAAAAGAAAAGAACTTGGATTTTATTAAGGGGATTTGGTGATATAAGTGAGCCCCATTTATAGTTTGTTCATGTAAAAAAAGTAATTTAATCATTAACGTTTGATAAGTGACAAACTCAAGAATAGGGTAATTCTTCAGGAAGATCATTCTAGTGAAATTATCTTCACAAAAGTTAAGATTCTTTTATAAGGAGGAAAAATAACCTTTTCTCTGTGCTAAAAATGACAATTAGGTAGACATAATGCCATAGGCCAGGAATTACAGTAAGAAGAGAGTAATTTTATAATGAGCAGACATTAGTAATATCATCAGACAGCACAAGTTTTTCTACTTTAAGATGATCTTGTATTCAGCAATAACCAACCAAATAACCAAGTTCAGATTTATAGTCAGGATAGTATTGGATACAACAGCAAGTTAGACATGGTACAAGATGTGATCTTAGGCAAAACCAGGGAAAATCCCAGCAAAATAAACAACACGTCTAAGAGAAAAGTGATGGCATTCGATTGGTTTGTCCCTCACAGGCAAATAGAGTTTCCTCCAATTCACTAGCTGGTGAAGTCTACAGTGTTTCGTTCTCCACATAGCTAATGGGAAAAAGGAAGATACTTCTAAAGGGTACCAGAGAGGTAACCTATCCATTAACATTTAGAGACCATAACAACTCATCTACTTCTGTATGTTTTTCTGTAAGCGGCTATGAATCAGATTTTCTCAAAGGCTGATTAAAGCATTTCTGACTACAAAATATTAAATATGTGAAAAAGTTTTTCTTAAAAGTTTCTCTAATTTGCTCCAGCAGAGGAAGCATTTGCTGCTATCCTTGAGGATTAAGGTATCAAATCATTCTGGCCACAGAGCAGGCTACATTTTACACTGAGGAGATCGGGCTCAAAATGCTTCTCCCCCTGGTCTTAGCCAAATCTCTCCCTTCTAAGTCTGAAATAAAATGCAAATTTCTAAGGCATTCTTTTTTTAAATGGAGACTTTTTCTCTCAACTCTCCTATTATCTATATAATTAAAACAGAACATTTAATATTTTTTTTAATGATGGCACATTATTGAGGCTTCCATATTAACATTTTCAATTTGTGCCAGCTCCTTTAGGTTATTAACTTTCACAATTGCATTAGCATGTAATTAAAATAAAAACAAATAAAATGTTTGGAATATAAGGAATACAGAATACTCTTTATTATTAGTTCCACTTGAAAGCCTAAACTCTTTTTCCTCAGGTGTAGGAGCTTACATGGCCAGATGGAACTGAAAGTGGCACTTCTATTACTTACAACTCTATTAACAGATGATCAACTTTACCAGTACTCTTAACACAATTTTATTTGCTGATAGATGAGCTATATATGTAAAGGTAAGGTTATCAGAGGTGACTCATCTATGTTTCAGAATATGAAAATCTGAATGTTTTTAACTACTGTGTCAAAACTTACACACCAGCCATAGCTTCCTCCTTAAACCCACCAATTACAATGAGTAAGGTTTGTATGATTAACTTTGATGTGGACTTGTCTAGATTTTAGAAGTTCATCTGAAGGATAAAACATATCTTAGTAGTGCTAAGTGGCTATTATTTTATATAAAAGCATAATTTTAGTTGTATTTTTATCCTAGTGAAAACAGTTGAAGCAGCTATAAATGTATGTCTCCATATTGCTACCCAGGCAGCAATAAGACAAGAATGCTTAGTGCAGTACTGGATAAATTTTATCCATTTGTTGGATTTTTTTAAATTGTGCATCATACACAAAGAAATAAGTTTTTCTTGCTCTGTACAGCAAGATAGTTCCAAAGAGTTTGGAGAGCACTGTGGTATCATGGCACTTGTCTGATCTTTTGGGGGATTTCGGAACATTCTCAGTTTGCAGACACATTTTCTGTTACATGGGTTTGTTTACAGGACCAGACAAACAACGTAGTAACAGAAAACCATTTACATTTGCTGAATAAATATTCCCATGTAAGCTGTATGATTTTTGGTGGAAAGGTGAGGGACTTTTTTTTAATGGCAGTCAAAAGTAGCAGTTTGTATGGACTGATTAGAAAGGAAACAGCTCTATATCATCTGTGTTCTGTGTCCTGCTTCCTCCTTAGAATTTCTTTTCTTTCAAGGTTTTCCAGACACACACACACACACTTATCAAACTCTTTAAAATGGCACAAATCCAGGATTCTGCGTGTTGCGTATTCTGGAATCCTCAATAGTAAGTTGTTTTTCTTTGACTGTGAGGGTAAGCAAACAGATATAATCACAGAAGACATGTTATTTCTCCCTTTGAGCCCCAGCTAGATCAATGTTTAATTTTCTCTTTTGGCCCTGCAGCCACTCTAGGACTACCCTGGCTTTGCTCCAGTTTAGCTTGATCCTGAATTGAGAGACAAAAATATATTGGCACTGCTCCTGTGCCATACATAATCATATTTTATAAACATATCCCTAGGTAGCATTAAGTCACAACTCATAACATGGTCAATTATGGCATCTGTGTCCCACTTTTGTGGGGGTAATTATTATGCATTTTTAAAGAAAATGAAAATGATGTATGAAACCTCAAGTCATCATTTGTATGCAGGATGTGCAGGTACAGGGCAGATAGACTCCTCAGCACATGCCAGACTCTGCAAAGTTGAAAGTCTTATTCAGTGCACTCTGATGTGTTTCTTCTAAGTCCCTACCCAGAAATCAGAAGAGAAAGCCTTGGGATACTAAGAGTCTGTGTTTATCACGGTGGAGAATAACAACTAAAGGTGCTTGGAAATAACCCTTCTATTGACATAGCCACTGAGGGAAGCTTTCTGCTAAACTAGCTTTTGTTTGAAGGCTCCAGCTCTTGATAGATACAAATTGTTATATCGATTCTCCCTTCTGCGTTGACTAACTGCAGCTCAAATGCTGATAATTTTTTCTGTTCTGCACTTTCATTGTTTCTTACCAGCGAAGGACATTGCTTATGCACAAAGTGCCTAGGCAGGATTTCTTGCTTATCTGAGCATAAAATGCACATGGTTTTGTTCTTACTGTAGTAACAGAATTGTCGTGAGTCTTGTATGGTGAACCAGAAACTCTGAGGAATGTATAAAATAGAAAGTCATGTTCAAACAGATGTCCCCACGTGAAGAAAGTTAATTTTCAGTTGCAGATGTGAAGTTCCTATTTTGAGTGATTTGCCCTAGATGTAATTTTGAAGCTATCTAATGTTTCGGTGTTGTTTGCGAGACACCTAGTTACTCTGTGTTGCTGCATTACTAACAAGAAAAAAAATACTTAGAAAAGTTATTTTATTTGTTTGCCTGTTTCTTTTTTTCAAATAATCTTGGGACAGCAACATTTTTAGACCATGCAGATATTTTTTAGCCAGTAAATGTCATAAGTCCACAAGTGCTGGAGACTGAGTTGTCAGGTCTGATGAAGTTCATTGCTGAAAGGTGTGAAGGATCAGGGCAAAGATGTATACCTTCTGCCAGCTGTCCTCTATCAGACATACCCATCCGTAAATGTGCACCTACAGTCTCTGCTGTTCTGGGATTCAGATGTTCAATGTGTATAAATTTGCACAACAGAAGTGAAGGCATATTTGTGAATGTTTTACCTACAGTGTTTTAATGGTACATAGCAAACATAATTGGCTCTTATCTTGGTCCTCCGAGTCTTTATTTCAAAGGCATGAACCATTTTCTTTAAATAAAGACTCCAAACCTGTGTTCAGAGGTGATTTAAACGAAGTTATTCTGATTTCAATAGCAGGAACTTATCTCTCACATGGTGAGAAGTTGTAGCTACTGAAAAGGAGTGAGGTGAAGAGGGAAAGAAAAAGGTAGCAAACTGCAGCTGAGAAATTCACCTTCTATTTGAGCCCTCTGAATACACATAAGGAGGTTTTTTGTGCGTTTTACATTCATACATAATCAGATTACAAATATCCTATGAAGATAAGCTGATAATAGATGCTGCCTGTACTTGCCAAACAGTGAACACCAGTGTCAGGTCAGAAGTACAGACTGTTTTTCCAGTGTATGGAGAAGAGGTGTCAACTTGTTTGACAGAAGTAGCCCACTGTTACCTATAAATGCTTACCATGTGAGCTCCATGGCCAGGGCATAACACCTACCCAAGTGCATGCCATGTCATGTGAATAGATGTCTAGAAGTCAGTGCAGCCAAGAGGTTATTATGTGCTCCTAATAAAGTGCATTGAAGTCCAGTTTTCCAGCAGCAAGCACATAAAAAACATTTTTTCTAATCTGTAGGTTGTTTTTTCCCCCCAAGTAATTCATAGAATAGAATGGTATATTCTATTTCTGAAGTCATTAAATGGTAAAAATCACCCACAAAACAAATGAGGAAACAAAAAGTTCAGTACTTACACTGGATTGAAATAGTATTTCAAAATATAAATGGCTTTCAGAAAGAAATTTGTGTTACCCAAAGGACAAAAAAAAAGCACTTTGATTTTAAGGATTTTCCCCCTCATCTCTTATTGTTTAATTATTTGATTTTGGTCTGAATTAAACTAGAACTAATTTTATGAAGAAATAGAATCTCTCTGTGCCCTACAGCTGTATTGGTGAGTGATGTTCTTATTAGTTCAATCACTAATGAAAACGAGCAATTAATTGGCATTCCTGACAAGAGTGCTGATTTTGTCGAGCAATTGCAAGAAACTCTTTTCTATAGCTCTGGTCCTTGATTGAAAACCTCTGGGAAATTGGACCAAGGGATGGAAGCTCTTAACTTAAAATATTGCTAACCTTTGGGGCAAGTCCATCTGAAATGTGGGCAGGGCTCCCTTGTGCCAGATTAGTGCTGGATCAGTAGAGCTGAGAGTTGCCTCCCTCAGCAATCAGGATACCTGCGAGTTTGCAGCTGCAAACTCAGATCAGAGACATGGGCAAAACAGAGGGGTGCCTCTCCCTTTTAGATCTCAGCTGGAAAGGGAAGTGAAAAAGAAGCTGTATGCCTCACTGATTTGGTGTAGTGCTTTTGAAAATGAGAATGTAAAATACTAGTCCTTCAGAATCTTAGAGGCACAAATCAGTGCCACTTGGGTGGTTCTTCGATAATGAAATTTAACTCAGGTCTTGATCACCAGCGTAGGCAGTTGTATTTTTGACCTTCCTATGGGTCCTTCTGCTGTAAAAACTTCTTCCTGTTTTATAGGGGTGATTTTCAGATTGTGAAGTCTTTAAATGCCATGATAACATAGACCTTGTAAACATAGCTGTATTGTGGTGAAGCGGGAGGTGGTGACCAAGAAAGGGAATAATTTTCATGAGGTTCAGTGTATTCACATTATCATAGAATCAATTAGGTTGGAAGAGACCTCCAAGATCATCCAGTCCAACCTATCACACATTCCCCTCCAATCAACTAGACCATGGCACTAAGTGCCTCATCCATCTTCTTTTTTAAACACTTCCAGGGACAGCGACTCCCTGGGCAGCCCATTCCAATGGCAAATCTCTCTCTCTGTGAAGAACTTCCAGCCTATACCTCCCCCGGCACAACTTGAGATTGTGTCCCCTTGTTCTGTTGCTGGTTGCTTGGGAGAAGAGACCAACCCCCACCTGGCTACAACCTCCCTTCAGGTAGTTACAGAGAGCAATGAGGTCACTTCTGAGCCTCCTCCTCTCCAGGCTAAACAACCCCAGCTCACTGACCCTCTCCTCACAGGGTTTGTCTTCCAGGCCCCACACCAGCTTCACTGCCCTTCTCTGGACATGTTCCAGTACCTCAACATCTCTCTTGAACTGAGGAGCCCTGAACTGGACACAGGACTCAAGGTGTGGCCTGACTAGTGTTCAGTACAGGGGAAGAATAACCTCCTCTGTCCTACTGGCAGCACTGTTCTTGATGCAGGCCAGGATGCCATTGGCTCTCTTGGCCACCTGGGCACACTGCTGGCTCATCTTCAGCTTACTGTCTACCAGTACCCCCAGGTCCCTTTTCTGCCTGGCTGCTTTCCAGCCACTCTGTCCCCAGCCTTTTAGTGCTGCTTGGGGTTGTTGTGGCCAAAGTGTGGAACCCTGCACTTGGCCTTGTTAAATCTCATCCCAATGGCCTCTGCCCTCCCATCCAGCCTATCAAGGTCCCTCTGCAGGGCTCTCCTACCCTCCAACAGATCAATACCTGCTCCTAGCTTGGTGTTGTCTGCAAACTTGCTGATGCTGGACTCAATGCCCTGGTCCAGATCATCAGTAAAGATACTGAACAGGACTGGGCCCAGCACTGATCCTTGGGGGACACCACTAGTGACAGCTGCCAACTGGATGTGGCACCATTCACCACCACTCTCTGGGCCTGGCCTTCCAGCCAGTTCTTGACCCAGCACAGAGTGAATCTGTCCAAGCTAGGATCTGCCAGCTTTGCCAGGAGCTTGTTGTGGTAGATGGTGTCGAAAGCTTTGCTGAAGTCCAGGTAAACTACATCCACAGCCTTCCTCACATTCACCAGGCAGGTAACTTGATCATAAAAGGAGATCAGGTTGGTCAAACAGGACCTGCCCTTCCTAAACTCATGCTTATTGAGGCTTAGGTGTGAAAATTTAATACAGATCTATTCTTTAAACCTTTCACCTTTATTTTCTTGATTTGTTATGTATATCACTTACTACTAACATGTAGTAAAGAAGATTATAAATATTCTTACTTAGTCTCCCTTGTTATTTCTACAGTTGCTTCATTGTCCTCCCTCAGAGGTCCTTATGCTAGAATCAATAACATCCAGATCAATGGAATAATAAAATGTAAATCTTTCATATTCATGATCCTGACTTGCTAATGATTTCTAATGGAGTTTTTAACAGGAATGAGCTTGATATGAATTGCCAGGCAGATACGTAATAAGAGGAGATCTGAGTAGGGAAATGTAGAAGGATAATGAAATCTGACAATAGAAAACTGTGGACAAAGTGCTGAGACTAAGAACAAATGAACATGATTCCCATAGAACAGGGTCACAAGCCAGTGCCTGAACCATATGATTTGTTTCCAGGAAATGGAGAGCAATAAGGTTAGGCACAGAAAAACAGAGGACTTCATAACTTCATTAGATTGACATGCTGCTAATATTGAACAGTACATAAATTAGAAAGGGCTGCTCATAACAGTATTGCTTTTCTTTTTTCCCCATGAGAAATAACAGCAAAAAATAGACACATGATGATGCAGATGATAAAAGATGCAGCTGTTATTAGTATTGTAAAAGGCAATAGAACAACCACTGTGACCTGATAGATTCACATTGCCATGCAAGTAGATAAAGTGGGGGAGAGTAGACATATAAAAATGCTACAGTGCAGGGACACAGATTTTAGCTATTTATAAAGCAAACTGTTATAGGAATAGAATTAAATTTGTTTTGCATTAGATATATACATTTCACATGTCTACCCATGAAATAGTTGATTACACAGCTTTTACAGTGAACAGAGAGAAAGCTTAGTGTAATGGTTCATCTCATAATTTACACATCTGAAATAGGCCAGGCAACTTGTGCTGTAGAATTGTCTCCACTGACAGCAGAGTAAACTTATAAAATTATATCAGCTTTAGATGTCTATGCTGAGATTTCCAAAGATAGATGAGTTGATTCCAATACTACTCCAGTTTTGGAGAAAAAATGATTGTGACGAGAGAAACAAGGAATAAACTGATGAGTTATTATTGTAAGCCACCTGAAAATTGCCTACGAGATGAGAGAAGAAATAGCAGAAAATCAGAATAAGTGCAAAAGCATTTGATAGAACTAATTTGGAGAAAGATGTTAATATAATTACCAGTAACAATAACCATAAATTCTTTAGTAATAAAATTAGACTACTATTTGGTTTCTGCTTTATAAACAGTGAAACATGAAGTAATCCATATGGAGCTCTCCCACATAGCGCACAGAAATTATAGACAGAATTATTAACACTGAAGATGTTCAACATGCATTTTGTCAAAACCATTTTAAATAACACCAGCATGGAAATACCTTTAAGACTGGCAATAATCTGGAAGTTGAAAAGCTGACAATAGGAAAGAAAGAGAAGATCCCAATAAGGAAGAAGTGCAGGAAAATTAAAATGAAGTTGCTCTCAAAGAGCTTCCTGAAAGCAGTGGCAAAAGCTGGTGGATAGATACATGTAAATGCAGACTATAATATACTGTATATCTGTACAACAGTTAGACAAGCAATTCTGACAGTAGGTGACAAGTTGGAAAGGCTGGGGAACAGAACAGTAAAAATAAGAATGTGCATAGGAGCAAGCAGCAGTTCTTACAAAGCTGGTTATTATTTGGAACTCAAGTAACCTGAGAGGTTTTCTGGGAAAAAATAATTAGATGTGGTAGAAGACTGTTCTGATTAATTTTCAAAGCTTGAGATAATGCTTTTTTCAATTATCATTTGTCAACATTAGGAAATTAGAACATCTTTAAAATGTCTGAAGACAGACGTGAATCTAGTATGAGATTTATCTGAACTGACACACACTCTCTATTTACTGGTTTTTGCCTGACCTCCATCCTTGGAAAAATGGAGTGGCTCATTCTGGGGATCATCTCTAGGCACATGGAAGAGAAGAGTACCAGTAGTCAACATGAATTTAGCAAGGGGAAATCACTCATCTGATAGCACTCTATGATGTCATAACTGAATGGGTAGATGAAGGGAGACCAGTGGATGTAGTCAACCATGACCTTAGCAAGGCTTTTGACACTCTCCCATAACATCCATGTGAGCAAGCTCAGGAAGTATGGGATAGAAGAGCAGACGGTGAGATGGATTGAAAACTAGTTAAACAGAGTGCAGAGTGGTGATCAATGGTGCCAAGTCCAGCTGGAGACCTGTAACTAGTGGAGTCCTGCAGGGAACAGTGCTGGGTCCAGTCCTGTTCAGCATCTTCATCAATGACACTGATGAGGGGACAGAGAGTCTTCTCAGCAAGTTTGTTGACGTACCAAACTGGGAGGCTTGGCTGACACACCTAGAGACTGTGTAGCCATTCAGCAAGACTTGGACAGACTGGAGAGCTAGGCAAAGAGGAACTGTCATGGAAGGCTAATAGACCTATTAGATGTCCTGGCTTGCCCCACCCTTCTGCTGATGGGGGAAGCAAGAGTGGGAGGAAAACAAAGGCTTGGGCCATTATATCCCCTCCCAAAGTGATAGACAGGTACCCAGAGGCATTTAGGTACTCGTTGGTGTCTTGCCTAAAGAAGGGCGAGCAAGCCCTGGTTTCATCTAATATGATCAGTTTTGCAGATGCCATTCTGATTGGTGAATCTCTGTGGCCAAAGGAGCCTGTGCACTCGGGCAAATAATTGCTGAATTGCAAGCAGTTGTGCTGCACTTCTGCCTTGCTGCCTCTGCCTCACTGCTCTTGGACAATGTGTTCTGCTCTGCCTCGTGCTTCAGACCAGATTAGCCCTGATGTTTTTGCCTTGAACTACGTGGAAACTTAAATGCCTCAAGTTTACCAGGAGAAGGCATTTAAGTGCCTCACAATGTGGCAAGTAGTGCAACTAACATCATGGTCCCTGCACATCTGCAAACCTCCATGCTAAGAGGAACCAGGATCAGGTCAGAGATCATCTGCCTCTTTCCTGGCACCCTGGGGAGATCTAGAAGCCTCTCAACAACTGAGCAGTTCCAACACTACCCCAAAGGAGCCAGGGACTATCTTGAAATTTCTACTCCAGCACAGCAAGTAGAACACACTTTCCCTAGGGCTTCAGGCTACCTATTTGTAAGTGGGGCAAAGCCATTTTGTGGCTACACTTTTCCAAATGAATGAACTGCTGATAAGCATCCTTGTGAAGATTTTCCCAACCGAATTAGAACCCAAATTTAATTAATTTGTATATAGTTGTGGGTGTTTTATTTGGAAATAATATAACTACATATTTTATATTTCCTGCCTCGTTAATTGCCCCAACTAAATCAGGAAGCTAATGAAGTTCCACAAGGATAACTGCAGAGTCCTGCACCTGGGAAGAACTAATAAACTGCACCAGTACAGGTTGAGGGGTGATCTGTTGGAAAACAGCTCTGTAGAAAAGGATCTGGGAGTCCTGGTGGACAACAAGCTCTCCATGGGACATCAATGTGCCCTTGTGGCCAAGAAGGCCAATGGAATCCTGGAGTTCATTAAGAAGAGTGCGTGCAGCAGATGAAGGGAGGTTCTCCTCCCTCACTACTCTGCCCTAGTGAACACACCTGGAACATTGTGTCCAGTTCCAGGGCACCCCCAGGCTGAGGGAGCTGGGATTGTTTAGCCTGGAGAAGAGGAGGCTCAGGGGTGACCTTATTGCTGTCTACAACTACCTGAGGGGTGGTTGCGGCCAGGAGGAGGTTGCTCTCTTCTCTCAGGTGGCCAGTGCCAGAACAAGAGGACACAGCCTCAGGCTGCGCCAGGGAAGATTTAGGCTCGAGGTGAGGAGAAAGTTCTTCACTGAGAGAGTCATTGGCTACTGGAATGGGCTGCCTGGGGAGGTGGTGGAGTCGCCGTCCCTGGGGCTGTTCAAGGCAAGATTGGATGTGGCACTTGGTGCCATGGTCTAGCCTTGAGCTCTGTGGTAAAGGGTTGGACTTGATGATCTGTGAGGTCTCTTCCAACCCTGATGATACTGTGATACTGTGAAGAGGGACACGGATCTACTTGAGAGAGTCCAGTAGAGGGCTACAGTGATAACTGAGGGACTGGAACACTGCCTTATGAGGAAAAGCTGAGAGACCGAAGCTTTTTAGTCTGAAGACTGAGAGGGAATCTAATAAATGTGTATAAATATATGAAGGCTGGGAAAGCAGGGACAGCCTCTTCTCACTTGAGTTCTATGATAGGACAAGGGACAATGGATATAAACAGCAGCACAGGAAGTTCCACCACAACCTGAGGAAGAACTTCTTTACTGTAAGTCACAGAGCTCTGGAATAGACTCCTATGCTAGTTTGAGCCTAGCTAGAATGTTTTGGTGAAAAGAAATAGATTACAGGCTGTGGGAAGAAAACGATGGTGATGTCTACTTCACTCACAGCCTTGCTGAGAAGTATGGGAACAAGAAATAAAAACATTTGATAACATGCTCGCCATCACTCTCGCTGGGGCTACTGGCTGAGCTGCATCTCTCTAACACACCCTCCATTTTGGGGTAACCCACTTTTCTTCTTAACCTCTGGCCAAACCTCTATTCTTCCTTGGGACTGGGGTAAGGTTGAGAGGGGTAGAGGGAAGGTGTAGGGGTGATTGAGAGCCCCTCCTGGGGACTCAGGTTTCTGGACGGGGAGTTGCGTTTCTGTATTACCTTTTATCTTGTGTATTTCTGTCTATAACTGTATATACTGTAAATAGCTGCCAGCTGTAAATATAAGCTTCATTCATATTTCTAGAGCCGGCTGAGTCTAGTCTGGGTGATTTCTAAAGTGTGGGGGGTGGGGAACACCCAAACCATCACAACTCCCCAGTGGAGTCTCCTTCTCTGGAGACTTTCAAGACCCATCTGAATGTGTTCCTGTGAGACTTCTGCTAGATTACGTGGTCCTGCTCTGACAGGGGGGGTTGGACTCAAAGATCTCCAGAGGTACCTTCCAATCCCTAACATCCTGTGAAACATATGTACATCAGTTCCTTATCCATTTTGCAGTCCAGCTCCAGATTCTCATCTTCTCAATTTTAATCAGTCATCTCCCATGAAGTAAAATTCTGAAATCTAGAGAGATTTTATCCCTAACATCCTGTGAAACATATGTACATCAGTTCCTTATCCATTTTGCAGTCCAGCTCCAGATTCTCATCTTCTCAATTTTAATCAGTCATCTCCCATGAAGTAAAATTCTGAAATCTAGAGAGATTTTATCTGCCGTGCTTCTCATCTAAAGTAAATAACTTTCAAAGAAAGGCACTAGGATCATTGATATGATCCATTTCTGAAAAAATAATGTAGCTTCTTTTCTCATTTACATTTCTGTTTGTATCATCTACAGAGAATTTTATCTGGGTAGAGTTAACTATTGATCATGAAAATGCAGCATGAAAGACTGTATCAATAAAGTATAAAAAGAGGAAATAAGAATCTGTTTGAAGAAAGAAGAGATAAGCAGATAAGTGATTCTGGCACAAACCTCACTTTAGCTGTTGTGTGTCCAGAGCTAAGCCTTAAGAATTGTTTTGAGAACAATTATGTCAGGAAACCTGACCTCGCTGGATTTTTTTTTTCAGAGGCTAGCAGGCAGTAAACAAGGTTTTCTGAAAAACTCATTTCAGAGCTAAATCTGCCTGTTGGCTAACTGGATTTAACTAGTGGTATCTGGAGACATGTTAATGAATTTCAGATTAACACAAGTGCTAAACCTAATGCTGTAATTAAGAAGGGCCTGCCAATCACTGCCTCTTTTGCACTGGCACAATCTATTCTGTAGATTTGTGTTGTAACATTATCATCTAGTGAGAACTGCAGTTAATTGCTAAATGGATCCTAAAAGAGCAGTTCACAGGAATGAGAAAAATTATTGTAACAGAGGACTGTAATGGCCCATTCCACTGTGTGTATTCTAAGCTTATATCACTCTGTGGGCAATTTTCTACACTGGCCTGTGTAGCAGAAAATAGTAATAATAATAATAATAATAATAATAATAATAATAATAATAATAATAATAATAATGAGTTATGACTGTTAATTTCTCTATGAATGTTAATTTTTAATTAATATTTAAAATTAATAAAAATTCCCTGAGGTTCTTTAGAAGCAATTGCACAGAATTAAAGAGTTTAGACAATCAGAACTTGGAAAATAACAACACAAGGACAGAAAAAATTCTAGCTATGCCTGTGGAGCCCTGGCATTCACTCCAGCATATGTATTCAGGACTCCGGTTCCTGAGTAAGTCTCCTGTATGAAAGATGCTTTCACGGTCGTGATGATCCCGGGGTAAACCACAGATATTTCAGGCAGAGGAGGAAGGAGATGCTGCTGAGCCACTAGTGTGAGCTGCAGCACGTGGCTGCCTGTTAAGGAGCTGCAAACGAAGAGAGGCTCCCTGCAGACAAAGGCTCCTGTAGAAAGGCACGGTGCAGAAAAGCAGGATACAGGAAGGATAATGCAGACAAGCTCGGTTTCTAAATCATCCCCCTTTATATACTTGATTTTGAAATCAAACTGGCCAATAGCCACTTGCACCATTGTTCTGGCCAATGAATTCAAAGCTTTGTGCCTCTTTTGACTACTGCAGGTGTGGTGAGGGCAGCACAAGACACGTGACACGTGGTGCTAAGCGCCCTAGCCCTCAAGGCTTTGCTCATCTACTCACTCCCAAACCCCAGCACGACAGGAGAAGGAGAGCCAGGATTAAACCTGCCTGGCAGGATTTATGCCCTACCAGGAAAGTCTGTCCACTGCCATCCCTGGAAACAGGTCTTCTAAAAAGCATCACTTAAAAAAAAAAAAAAGCCTATCTTAAGTTGAAATTATTAATTTCTGGGACTATTCAGTGCATTATTAAGAATTATCTATAACAGATGAAATCTGCAAAACAACATTTTTAGTCTTCTGATGTGAAACATGCTTCCCCCCTCATCATTTTATTGGATCTTTAACATGCGCCATATTGTCGTCTTCTTTTTCTTTTGCCTCAGATGAAATTGCAAGCAACATTGTAAGCTGCATTTGTCTGTTGTAAGCTCCATTTGTCTGTGGTAATAGCTACCTTTTGTACACTTTAAAAATGAGAGAACTACTTGTTACAATCTAGAGCTACATTTTTATGGAGAGTTGAAAGGATTTGTTTCTGTTTATGCTTATCTTCAACTATTTAGCTTGACTATGGGTATAATTTCATAAATGTCTGGGCTCTTGTTAGCTCCTATAACACAAAGCTATTGACGGCTGAATTCCTGAAGCCTTTCCACTGGGCTGACAACAATTAATAGTGTAGGTATTTCATGGGTCACCTTCCTTTCTCATTCAGGGTTATGTGTGTTGCATTCCATAGATTCACAAAGACTGTATATGCATTGAATTATAGTATCTTGATTCATTGAAAGGTAAGGCTCATAAAAACATATTAGACAGATTTTTCAGATATTCCTCATTTGATATTTAACACCAGGAAATCAGGCAGCAAAGATGACTATGGCTGTTTTACACCTGTCTCATCTTGATGGTGTAGCCAAATGCCTGCAAATATTCATGTTGTTGTTACTGGTCATTTGCAACTTTCTGAAAGTCTGGGACTGCTACATCTTAAAAACATAGCTACTGCTCACAAATCCACAGAACAGTTGAAACTGCCCCTCTGGACATACGTAGTCCAACCTCCTCTGCTCAGAGTAGACTGAAGTAAAGCAGCAGGTTGCTCAGGTTTGCATCCGGTTGATGTCTGGCTGCTTGCACAATAATAAAGCTTTTTCTTATGCTTAAACAGAATTTTTTGGGATTTGATGTTTGTCCGTTGTTTCTTGTCCTGTCATTGGAGGAGTTTGGCTTCATCTTCTTATATTTATACACGTCATGATCCAATAGTGGATGATTTGGCAGAAGTTAAAACCCCTTGCTTTCCAGCTTGTCCTTAGATATCAGAGGGGCTGGGTACAACTGAACTTAAGGCTCCCCACGTCTCAAACAATTCTCCCAACAACCTTCACTTACATATATGTATAATTTTTGGCCCTTCACAGCACACTGATAAGATACCACTCCCAGGCCTTCCCTTGTTCAAGATCAAAAGTCCCAGCTCTCTCCACTTCTCCTTGCATTCAAGATGCTCCAAGCCCTCAGTCATTTTTGTGGCTCTTTGCTGGACTATTCAAGTATGTCCATGTCTCCTATTGGAGAGCCCAGAACTGGGCACAGTGCTCCAGCTGTGGTCCCCACAGTGCTCAAGAGAAGGGATGGGTCACCCCCTCAAACTCTTGTTCAAGCTCAGCAGCTCATCTACTTCCAAACATATTTAACCCATTTTGTAGTTGCCAGTCAGAGAAGGAACTTTTCTCTTGCCATTGTCTCAGGCTTCAACATATTGAGAGTCTTAATTTCTGACTCAAATAAGAACATGCCTCCTTTAGCACAGTTCCTCTTCTTGGTAATGTGGATGTTCCCTCCACAGGAATGCCCTTCCTGCAGGCAAGGAGACAAACATCCACCAGTCCTTGCTTCAGTAACAGGCCTTCAGAGATGCATCCTCCTTTGAGAGCTCAGTCTGAGCCTCTGGGTATGTACTCTCTAGCACACCACTACCTCTGCTGAGCATATGAACACTTCCATCAGCAGCAAGGTTTCTGGCCATCTTTTGTTCATCCCCTGAAGAAACTACTCTGGGAACTGTGATCTGGGCTGCTCTGACACCTTTCCCATCACCTGCTGAATGAGTGCTTGACTCTGCCTGCTCAGAGCCATCTCATAGCACCTGTTGGTCAGGAACAGCTTGCTTAGAAGCTGCTGGAAGGCACAGGCTCCCACAACTGCTTTTACCTGACACAGCAGGCATCCTGCCATTTATTCCTCCAGGAGTTCTCAGGAATCTCCAGCCACCCCAAGAAGAGTTCACAGATCTCCAAACAGAACCCAAAAGATGCTTAACAAGAAAGGGGCTGTGTCTGCTGCCTGCCCTGTTAGCTGTCTTCTGACTTGACATTCCTGTTCAACATTTTTGTACTCCAAGAACAGATGAAAGAAAAAAAAAAGACATTGTTTTTATTTTTGAAATCTACTTTAGGGTTGTTCTGTGTTGCTGCAATGTTTATTAGACTTTAGCATACTTATGAGGAGGAGCTTATAATTACTACCTCTAAGAATTTCAGGACATTGTTAAATGGACTTCTATTTACATGCTATCGAACTAATTCATTCTGCTTCATGATTGGTAGGACAGGATTAGAGGTGTTATTCTACAGGAATAATCAGGTAATATATTAAACATACTCATATTTTTACCTTTGATATGTTCCTGATAAAAATTTGAGACACAGTGATATCAGTAGACAGAATTATGGTTGTGCAGTCCTTGAGTTATCACATTATTGTGATCATTTTTTTTGCTTGGCAAATCTTCTAGTGGTCTTGGAGGAAAGTGAATGTCAAGCTTTTCTTATGGAGTATTAATAAATAAGATTTAAAAATCAGAAGTATAACCTTTAATTTAGCTTTAAGGCTGTAAGGCACAAAATTGCAGTTAACAAGCAAGTCATTTATTGGCTTGCTAAATTTAGTGATGCTATTCATGTAAAATTGTGCATGTGCTTAACTGCTTTGTTAGTGGTCATTTTGATGGAATTGTAGGTAGCACTCAGCAGAAGTAGAAAAAGGTGCATAATAACAGAAATGAGATATAAATGCTGGAGATCACAAGTTTAGTTGGCAAGCACATATTTAATTTATTTTTAACTGTGTAATCTGCCCCATATTTACATCTGAAGGCCTTTAATGCAGAGTTAAAGATATATGCTTTTATGAATTTGCTTGAAGAAATAGGGTTCTGATAACCAGAGATGATGATCACTAAACAGAACTGTACTCATTTGCTGTTAAGGACAAAGAGGACAGAACACGAGCAGAGACCTCAGTGAAAGAAGAGAAATAATAGCAGCTGTAAATCACTTTCTCTTTGAGCAACCTGCCTTACAGCTCCTTATCGACTGCAAGTTTGGCACTAGCAGTGCCGAGAAGGTGTTAGTCACCAGTATTTGCAGGCCTGTGGAGTTCATCTTCTGAAGAAGAACATGGGCTCTGTTTGAAGTGAGACCACCAAAATTCATCTTCTCCATGGTTATATGTATGCTTAGTAACAATGTCGTCGCGGAGGGGTATTCTGCCGCCTACGCCGATTTTGGCGGAGGTGAGAAATTAATTGGTGCGAGATAATGTTATATAAAAAAATATATTTATTAGACTCAATGTTCTGAACTCTCACCACCCCCAACCACTGTATATTAAAAGGATTCTTACATGGTTATGAAAACATTGTAGGATAAAATATCTACAGTAACTTATTAATTAACTAGCAAACATTCAAACTATAAACAGAGAGAGGAGTTTTCCCCGCGGCAAATACTGTTCGGGGTCTATATGCTATTTGCCCAGCAGAGCGGGCTGGAAACTGATTCTGCTCTATGGCAAAGGCAACAGATATTTACAGAGGCATCAAAACTTTTACTCACAATTCTGATTAATCAATAATCACCCTCTGGGGCTACGTCACAGCCTATGCCTAGTGTCCAAACTTCAGGGGAGCTTTGCCCGTGGACTTTGATGCTGGAATCCTCCCAGCTTGAGGGGAAAGGAGAATCTTCCCAGCTTCTGGGGGAATGATGGTCTGGTTCTCCTGGCAAAGGACACAATCTCTGCCTTTGTGCTGCTGGCTTCTTCTGGATGCTCAGTCCAAGGACTCTTAGCAGGCAGGATCTCAGGTGCAGGCGTAGGATGTCATGTAGTCTCTAGCATGGTTCTCACATGTCTAGCAGGCTGATTGTGTGCAGGTGATCCTGAGTCTGCTTCCTGGTTAACTCAGCGGCAGTGTCGCTTACCAGGCAATGATAGGCAGCAGGCATGCAAGGTGTGCATGGCTGCTCGGGAGTCTGAGCTCCGTAGGTAAAGGCAGGCAATACAGGAGCTGGTCCTGATAACACCATGGCGTGCAGATGTGCACAGCTGGCTAGGAGACTATAGGCTCCACACGTAAGTATATATGTAGGCAGGCTTAAGTGAGCTCTGCAACTAAGGTACGCAGGCAGGGGCATCCAAGCTACATGTGGGTCCGACCATGAGGGTTCTGAGCCGTGCAGGGTGTGAGCCATCGGGGTCTGAGCACGTTGTTTACCTGTGTGTCCCTATTTATTGAATGTGGGCCAAGATTAATGGTTCTTTGGCCGCTAGAATGACCAATCAGGTTGGCAGTCAGCCAAACCTTACCATAATAGACAAATGCCACAGTGCCTGGACTTTCCCAAATATGGGGAACACATGGGCTTACACCAAGGAAGCATGAGCTGGGTGTGTGGGGGCTTACACAACATGGTTACAACCACCTTATACAACACCAAGCTGGGGGCAGATGTGGCTGGGTTGGAGGGCAGAAGGGCTCTGCAGCGGGACCTTGACCGCCTGGACAGATGGGCAGAGTCCAAGGGGATGGTGTTCAATAGCTCCAAGTGCAGGGTGCTGCACTTTGGCTACAACAACCCCATGCAGAGATACAGGCTGGGGTCGGAGTGGCTGGAGAGCAGCCAGACAGAGAGGCATCTGGGGGTGCTGATTAATACCCGCCTGAACATGAGCCAGCAGTGTGCCCAGGTGGCCAAGAGAGCCAGTGGCATCCTGGCCTGCATCAGGAATGGTGTGGTAAGCAGGAGCAGGGAGGTCATTCTGCCCCTGCCCTCTGCACTGGTTAGACTTCACCTTGAGTACTGTGTTCAGTTCTGGGCCCCCAAGTTTAGGAGGGACGTTGAGATGCTTGAGCGTGTCCAGAGAAGGGCGACGAGGCTGGTGAGAGGCCTTGAGCACAAGCCCTACGAGGAGAGGCTGAGGGAGCTGGGATTGTTTAGCCTGGAGAAGAGGAGGCTCAGGGATGACCTTATTGTTGTCTACAACTACCTGAGGGGAGGTTGTGGCCAGGAGGAGGTTGCTCTCTTCTCTCAGGTGGCCAGCACCAGGATGAGAGGACACAGCCTCAAGCTACGTCAGGGGAAATTTAGGCTCGAGGTGAGGAGAAAGTTCTTCACTGAGAGAGTGTGATGGTTTGTGCTCTTACCTGCCCCCCACACTTTGTATTTGCCCCAGCTAACTCAGAAGGGACTCCAGGAACATAAATGAAGCTATTTATTTTACAGCAGCAAATATACAAGCAGATATTTACAATATATACAGTTATATACAGAAATATACAAAGGATAGACAATACAGAAGCACAACTCTCCTCCCAGAAACCTGAGTCCCCAGGAGGAGCTCTCAAACCACCCCAACACCTTCCCCGGCCCCTCTCAACCTTACCCCAGTTCCCAGGAAGAAGAGAGGTGCAGCCAAGAGGTTAAGAAGGAAGGTTAGTGGCAGTGGGGTTAAGGAGATGTGACTAGGTCTGAAGGCAAAGGCAGAAGTGAAAGACAAAATGGAGAATGTTTTCTTCTTCTTCCCCCAGAACTCTCAGTGGGACTGTGAGCGAAGAGACACAACCATGTTTACTTTTTCACTGCCCATTATCTAGTTCTTTTACCAAAATATTCCAGCTTGCTTCAAACTAGCACAGAGAGTCATTGGCTACTGGAATGGGCTGCCTGGGGAGGTGGTGGAGTTGCCGTCCCTGGGGCTGTTCAAGGCAAGATTGGATGTGGCACTTGGTGCCATGGTCTAGCCTTGAGCTCTGTGGTAAAGGGTTGGACTTGATGATCTGTGAGGTCTCTTCCAACCTTGTTGATACTGTGATGCTGTGATACTGTGGTAGACCCTGGGCAGGCCAGACTCTGTGGCGCCAGGTCTGTTGTCCCCCTTTTATCCATTTAATGTGTTTACCTCTGGTTTAGGCAGAAAAACATGTCCAGGCAGGGCAAGGCATAAATGAGCCTATTTTTGGGCCTACAGGCCCTCCACGACAGATGTTAGTGGGAAGTCACTTAAAACTCATGAAAGAAATAAAGAGAGAAGGGGGGATAATTTAATTCAAAATTGCTGTTGATCTCAGATGCATGTGTTTTAGTGTTAAGTTCTAATGCAAAAATAACTCACCAATTGTGCAGACTTACATATTTCCCCAGGGCTCTCCTCAGATACAGAGGTGTTTGAGTTAGCAGTGTGGTAAGGAGTGAAAACTGAGTCAGAATCACTTTTAAAACTTGTGAGACAGGTTTCTGCAGGTTGTGATGTGAACAGTGGAACATTTCTGTTTCCATTTCAGACAGATAATATTGTAAGCCTTTAAGTATTTAAAAATGAAAATTTAAACCAAAACTTTTTTTTTTTTTTTGTCTGTGGATCTTGCAGGTTTTGATTAGAGTTTGTTGATGATTTATTGGTTTGGTTTTGTATGGGGTTGGTTTGGTTTTTGATTTTTTTTAAGAATGGAACCAGTGTTGCAGTATATTAAATTCTAAATGTGAGTGCATTTGGTTTGGGCTGAGCTGGAGTTAATTCTCCACAGAGTATCTTTCTAGTGTTGTGCTTTGCAGTGCTGTGGCAAAGTGTTGATACCACACCAGTGTTTTGGCTGCTGCTAGGCTAAGCACCCAGCACATTTCCCCGCCCCAAGAGTATGCTGAGGGGATGCGGTCTAGCCAGCTGACTGTGATGGTTTGGGTGTTACGCGCCGTCCCGTCCCCCCCCCCCCCCCCCCCCCCCCGCGCAATTTAGAAGTCACCCAGACTAGATTCAGCCAGCTCTGGAAATATGAATGAAGCTTATATTTACAGCTAGCACAATATACAGGCAGATATTTACAGTATATACAGTTTTATACAGAAATATACAAGATAAAAGGTAATACAGAAGCACAACTCCCCTCCCAGAAACCTGAGTCCCCAGGAGGGGCTCTCAACTGCCCCTTCACCTTCCCCCTGCACCTCTCTACCTTACCCCAGTCCCAAGGAAGAACGGAGGTTTGGCCAGTGAGGTTAGGAAGCAAAGTGGATTAGTTAAAGAAACAGCAGAGAGGGGTGAGATTAGAGATGCAGCTCAGAGCTCCCCAGCAGGCAAAGTGAGAGTGGTTATCTATGTTTTTATTTCTTATTCTTAAACATCTCATCAAGGCTATGAGCCAAGCAGATATCACCCTTGTTTTCCTTTCACAGCCTGTAGTCTAATTCTTCCCACCAAAACATTCTAGCTAGCTTCAAACGAGCACACGGACCCAAACTCGCCAAAGATATATTCCATGCCATATGACATCAGCTCAGACATAAGAATGAAGTGAAAGAAGGAAGTCTGGGGAGATTTGTCCATAGTGTCTGTCCTCCAGGAGAAGCGTTACAGAATCACAGAACGTTAGAGGTTGGAGTGGACCTACAGAGATCATCGAGTCCAACCCCCCTGCCAAGGCAGAATCACCCAGCGTAGTTCACACAGGAATGCATCCAAGCAGGGTTTGAAATTCTCCAGAGAAGGAGACTCTACAACTTCTCTGGGCAGCCTGTTCAGTACTCCATCACCCGTTATGTATTATGTGTAGAGAGCCCTGCTTCCCAAGTCTGACTACCGTCAGATGATGGGAAGTAGAGATTAACATCTCTCTCTGCTTTTGCTTCCACTTGTGCTTATTATTATTAAATTTCTTTTACCTTATAGCTGGCCTCTGTTTTATTTTCCCCTCTCCCCTGTCCATCTAAGAAGGGGAGTGACAGAGTAGCTTTGGTGGGCATTTGGCCCCCAGCCAGAGCCAAACCACCGCAAAGTCTAAAATAGAACGACATTTTTAATTGCTCAGCATTTCATCATTTTTACCCTTTATTAGAAAGTTGTAATAAGTGGATTCAGATTCATGTTGCCCCTCATGTCTGTATTTGATATTGGGCACACAGCTAATGATTCTCGTAGTGTCACGCCTTGAGTAAATGTTTGCCCGAATTTCACCAAAAGTCACTCATACATTTTGGTTTTGCAGATAATTCTTAAATATACATATTTTTTATAGTATGACTTTGTCCATAAGTTTCTATTATTGTAATGACAGATAATTAGCAATCAATGTAGGATCATAAAAGTAGTGTAAAATAAATTTGGAAGGGCTTTTGGAAGTGATTGATTCTATTCTGTTGCCAAAGCTGGGATTAACTGTACTGTTGTCGCTGCTGACAGATGCTTGTCCAGATTGTTCTTGAAAAAAATCTGCTTGAGAGATTTCATAGCCCTTGCAGGCAATTCATTGCTTCACTACCTTCTGCTAGAGAGTTTTTGCTTAGGTTAAATTTGAGCCTTCATTCTTGCAAATGGAAGTTGCTATTCCATGTCTTGGATGTCTTTTCCGCTTATTTTAAACATCCGCATCCACAGTGGAAAGGAATAAGACTTTTTGATTTGTTATTATTGCTTACAATTTTCTTATTATCAGATCATCCCTTAATCTTTTTTTCTCTGGACTAAACAGACTTGATTCTTTTAACTAATTCTGGTAGGTTTTGTTTCCGTAACCTCTCAGCTGAAGCTTCTTTTTTTTGTTGTTCCACATCCTTTCTAAAATGCTGTTTTCAAAACTGGATATAATATTCCAGCTAAGGCCATACTAATGTTAAATGGGAAGGAAGAGGACTTAAAAATAAATCTTTTATATATCTCAAAATGCTATTTTTGCATAAATAATGTCAGCTTTTAACAGGTAGAGCCACTGATACTAATAGGATACTATTACTCCCTACCAGTTAGTGGTATTCTGCAGTGATATGGTTAATTTTTCTGTCATAAAGTGCAGAACTCTCCCTTATTTGTACTGAATTTTCCTCAGACTTCCTCAATTTGTTGAGATCATTTTGATCCAATATATTTGTGCTCTCTCAGCATAGGGTCGTCTTCCTGATGTAATAACCATACTTCTGATTTCTTTATCTAAATCATGAGAGGAAATTATTAATATGTTACATACTTTGTACTCCTAAAAATGCTGTTTCCTGAAAATATTGATTGATGAAGTTTTTAAGTCATGTGTCCATCAACAATTAAGAAGTTTTCTGTATCTACCTTTACTCAATACCAGAATTACATATTTGAATGGTAGGTGCCCTGGCTTCTTAGATGTGTAATAGTAATAAACAATTTCTTTTTCTTTTTAATTGCTAATGATTTAAATTTTCATTGATTCCTTTCTACATTCCACCTATAGAAGCGATCTGTTCTGAGAGGATTAGGAGCACATGTTCTGTGTGTGTACCAGGGTTTATTCTCCCTTTAAATCTAGAGATTTAAAGAACAGTAGTAAAACACACGTCCACTTTCTACTAAAGGTACAAAACAAGAGTGAATGCATCCATACTTGCAAGAGGAGGTGTAACCCCACTTTTCCAATAGCAAATGGCTTTGCATAATAACAAGAAAACTGCTTCTAGGCTGCAGGAGGTGAGGTAGAGTTAACATCCATATGTATTTCAGCATTACTGAAACTCCAGTGAAGAGGTTCCTAATTCTGATGCAGCTCCTCTCAGACTCACCCTTGCCAAGCATGGACTGAGGATTTTTTTCTACCTAGTTCATAGTAAATGGCGGACTCTTGTAAATACAAGCGTAGAAAAAGCTCATCCTCAGAGCTAAGTCAGCCCTTGTTTTTGGAAGACAGTTTCAGTCTCTACACATCATACATATCTTCTTTCTTTGCTGTGAAAACTACTTCTCAATAAACTTTCTGGTCTGCCTTATGATTCTTCACCAAAACAACGTCATCTCTTCTTTCTTTCTTTCTGCCTAGTCAAAACAGACCTGTCCTTTGAATGATTTAAGAGCTACATGATTAAATTGTATGTTTTGATAAAGGATATATTGTTAAACCCTTACACACCAATTATGCACCACATATTGATACCACGATATATCTGCTGATCTCTCTTTTTTAGCTTCTGGTTAGTGTTTTATTTGAAGAATAAACAATCTAAAAGCTTCCAGTCTATGCTAGCTTTACTATTATCCTGAGAATAATGAGATGTGGTGGGCTTGCAGAAACCAAATCTGTTAGGGTATTAAGCAATTATTGTAGCTTACATCTTTTAAAAATGACATTAATTAGATGTGTCTGGTTCAATACAGAGTCTCAAACAGATGGACAGGAATAAGAACCCTAAGGCTCATGTCTTAGAGTTTTTCTACCTTGTGAAAGATCTTTCATTTTTCAGGGCTGCAATAGCAGTCCTTATCTAACCTTACTATAAAAAATATGAGTTCTGTTTTTTTCCCAGGATATTGTGGGATAGTCATGGTTCTCAAGTGGGGTATGCAGGGGAAGCCAAAAGAATGATGATAAAATCTTTTTAGACTTCAAAATGCTAATCTCTGGAAATATGAACTCTTGCAGAAGTGCAGCTGTTAGGACCACACTTTCATCATCAAACCTTCATATGAACATTTCCTAGGGAATGGAGGTGGATAAAAAGAAGAGAAGGGGGTGAGGTGCAAACAAAATAGCCATAAAGAATACTTTACAGTAAGTCTTTGATTGGAATATATGAGACCCTGGTTAAGGGAAAGGGCTTGAACTGCTTATGCATTATGATCTCCTAACATTTGGATTGTCTGACTCAAAAAAAAAAATCCACAACTTGTTTCCATTTTGTGATTAATTCTGGAATATAAAACATGTTTATCTTGTTTTGGCCAGGCCTGCTGTCAAAGGTGTTAATCCTCAGTGCTAAAATAAACACCATGTTCAAATCAGTGCTGCATCAGAACAACCTTAATTTAATCAACCATTTACACAGTATATGACAGCAGAGTATACTCTGTAACAGTATCTCTTTATTCTTCAAAATACTGTGGCATTGCATTAATGCTTTGTTAGAAGTGCCAGCATGATTTTAATGTCATCAAAGTGCTACATATACAGTTTGAACAGTACTCATGGGCACACCAGTAGAGTAAATCTTTCCTCTACCCTATGCCCAGTCTAAATTAGTAAATGGAGAATGTAGTTGTTTGCCTCTGATTTTCACAGAAAAATAGATTCTAATCAAGCATCAGTTATTAAAGATGTGATATACTTAATTGTTCATGGAGAACAGATACAGAATTGCCCTCCATTATATACAAAATTTGAAGGAAAGCACAAAATACTTTTTGTGATGGGGATCTGAGACTGAGTTCATGTGAAACCCCTGGTACAGTTTTCTATTTTGTTGAGATGCCTCATATCATTTATGTCACACTTGCATTAAAGAATGACAATGATATGAATGAATATCCTCTATGTCTTCAGTTCAGAAATTCAACATGACAGGAAATGTCTTAAAGACTCTTGGGACAGGGAGAATCAACCATTTTGCTCCTACAAAGAAAGCAGCTTTGCTGCTGTTGTATGAAGTATGTGGATTGCCCAAGCACTCCATTAACATTTTAATGTGACTGATGTTAGGACATAATTCTGCACTTCTCATAACATTTTTTTATTTTGTTTTGTCTTTGGGCATTTATATCTATCTACATTCTCGAACCTTCACACAGGACCGGGCATTTGTGCACTATCTGCATATTAGAAATTTCCATTTGTGCGATGATATTAATAAATAGAAGCAAAAAATAATTCTCTCAGGGTGCAACTGATCTTTGGTAGTAATTTATAAAATTATTTCTTGGATTGTGTGGTTTTTGCGAGTCAATTTTTTCTGGACTGTCTCTTCAATGTTTTTCTAAACCTGCCTTTTTTTTTGCTTAGAAATGGATATTTGTTTTTTCACATTTGCAGAATTAACACTTGAGAACTGATGTGTATGGCTCAGGGGGAATGACACACTCAAGTTTGAAGATGAATGTAAATAATTGATGTTTGCATATGTACCTCCCCCAATACCTGTGTCCTTAAGCATTGGGACTGGTTTTAGAGCAACTGTAGTCTTTAGAGGCATTTAGCAAAGATGAGGGACTGCATTTGTAAAGAGGGAAATCAGGAGGTTTCCCCCATAATTGTCGTGGATTATGAGGACTAGTGTATTCAGTAGTGAAGAAATTAAGTTTTTATTATTCAACCAATCTGTTTCCAAACTAAACATTTTGCCCTGAGGATGAAAAATTTAACTGCCCTAATTCTGATCACGTGAATCTAAACTTGAAGTGATATCCTTCAAATCAAGAATGAGATCTAGAGTTTCAGGATGCCATATATATTGATTCTGACCATTTATCTACAAGAGACATTAAATTCATTGCATTTGCTTTAATTATTTTTATTCTCCTTCTTGTTCGAGGAAGCCCCTGGGTAGAAGTTGTATGTTGTCAAGACATAGAGCTAATTAATGTCATTAATTCACTACACAGCATGTAAAAGCCCAGTGTCACAGAGAAGAAAGGGGATGTCACTAGAGCAATTACTCAGTATTTTAAAAATCAGACTGCAAGCTGTAATAGCCATTGATTGCATGGATATTGTAAGTAATGAAGAAAGGGATATTATGATGAACTGATGTTAAGGATGTCAGTGAAGATAATTTTATGAATGGTTCACTATCTGAGACCAAATCAGAAATCTCCAAAGAAAGCACAGCCATTGCACATTTTACTTTATTTTTTCTCAAGCATGAGATTGTCTTTTATCTCAACAGTTGCTTGTTAAAAAGTTACACCCACTTTTTACTAACATATGTTCATGTGATGGTATGTTAGTACAAAGTCTTGCTGCTGGCTTAGTGAGGTCACTCTTGCAGTGAGCAGTCCATAGCAGAGGTGTGAAATAGCTGATGGGGCTGATGACTGTCAGTGAGCTTTGTTTAAAAGGAAGCAAACATGAAAGCTTCTGAGCTGACACTAGCATAAATCAAAAATGTAGTTATTGAAATCAATATGGTTATGCCAACATATTGTCAGTGTTGTTACTTGCTACAGGATTGGAAGGCCTGACCTTCACCTATTTCTGCCTGTGAAAATAAGGCCTGCACAGATCTAATTTACTAGTTTTCTGCCTGTCTATTTATACACTATTCATGTGATTACATTTTGTTAAAGACTGCCAAAGTCTCCAAGATACACGCTTCTATCGAGAAAGGTATTGTGATAATTAACTTTCCTCATCTATGTGATACTAACAAAGCTCAGAAAGAAGTAGATCTTTTTTTTTTTTTTTTCATAGTAATGAGCAGCTTGGATAGAGAAAGGCCTGCATTGTTATGCTGGAGTTGCTAGGAATTTGCTGTAGTCTCTGATGACAGTTTTCTTTTCCTTTGGTGATAGCCATTTTAATGACCTAAGATCACATTTTGGATGCCAACTCAAGAAATTTATAGTGGTTTAAATTCTGGAAGTCCTTAGAAAAAAAAGTAATTACCATATGATTAATTTCTTTCGCTGTTTCGTAGACTCGGTGATGCTGTGGATAATTACTTATGAATCATACTTAACTCTTATGAAGTTGTGACACCCTGAGAATGTGGGGTTCGATGTACTTCATGCGTAACAATGAGTTCCACACTATGGCAATAAGAGGATAGAGCCTTTATATTTAAGATCTACTATTTCCTGCTGGCTTCTGAGAGAGTCCTTCCGTTTTCTGAAAGTCCCTTCCTTGTCCAAATAATACCTTAAATGACATCAAAGTCAAAATCAACACTTGCAGTTGTGTTTTCTTCTTGTCTTCCAAGGTAACGATCTCTTTATCTAAATTTTATCTCCTAGTAATAAACTAATGCATACTTTGGGCTAATCTTCATTCCTAAATGCTGGAAATATGACATCTGAGGAAAGATAAAGCAATGTAAGGTTAATACAGATAGTATTTACCCTAGCAATTGTAATACAGTTTCTTGACAGGTTGCTATTCTACTTCCACTCATCTACTGCCATCCAAGGCAGTATAAATACAGAGGACTGAAATTTTAAGTGTTATGGAAACAAGTATGTGAGTAGTATATCTAAGCAGTGGTTATTTGCCTGTGTGATATAAATGTGAAATAAAATTGAAGTGGTAAACTTGCAGATAATATCTATGCTGCTCTCAGTGGCTTTTTCCTTTATTATATTCAAATATTTATGTCAGAAAATAGGAATGAGGTGAACCTTCAAGAAGCTTTTTAGTCCATTCTTCTATTATTGGGCAGGGAAAATGTGTTTAAAAATCTGGCAATTTCATAACCTTTCCAAAACAGCTGTCTTGTTAATTAGCTAATGTTACAGCATGTTCCTAAACTATCCCTCTTCTTTCTCTCAGCTTACCTTCACAAAATTTTACTACTCACGTTAGAAGAACTAATACCTGAAACACAGGTATTACTCTGTCCAGAATTAGGCCATGGATTTTTGATAAATGTGTTTAAGTTACTTCCCCTGAAAACTCTGGCCATATTCTATTATTGGATTTGTAACTTTTTGACCTTATTTCACAAGCCTGCTGTGGCATTACTGACAGTTTTATGTCAAATCACTTATCAGTCCCAGCCAGGAGATGCATGTTAAAGACATACGTAAGACAGAACCCTTTGCTTTTACATGGAAAATTTTGCTTGAGACAGAACTATTTTTCTGTTATCCCAAGCAAAGAAACCATGACAGATGATTAAATATAAAAGTATTGATCAGAATGAGCAAAAAAGAAGGAAGATGTTTAAGGAGAATCAGAAAGTGACAACTTGGCTTTACTTTGGGAGATCTAGATTTGTCTTCTTATACATTTCAGTGCAGTTTGTCGTTGAAATGCATGAGGTTTTTATTTTAGATAGAAATTTAACCTTGTTATACATACCTCTAGTTAGATGGGGTCAGAAGGTAAAACTGCATCATTCTTTTGCTGGGTTCAGGTTATATTGTGTTGTACTTAACACTAACAATTCAATTGAGACTTCTAAGTATAAATATGAAAACAATTCTGTTATGTGCCACTAGCCTTAGGAAATTAAATTAAAAGAAAAAAATCCAGAAGCAAAAAAAGACCAAACCCACATAAAGATATGTTTTGATTTATTGAGGAGAACGCAAAATCACTGCATTGCTCTTTCTTGAAGCTGCACCGGATCGCTTCTGGGAAGTTCATGTCAAAGCTAATGGAGATCTGTCCTAAAAGACTGACTTTCTGATGCTTTTGGTCTCCCTCCTGCTTTATGCAGGGCCATCACATGCATTTACAGAATTGGATGATGCAGAAAAAACAGTGTGAGAAGCCTCCAGGGAAAGAGAGCGAGCAACAGTGTATAGTTCTGTTGATGTTATTTTGTTCCTTGCTTAAACAGTAGGGTTTTTTGTAGAATTGAATTTTGTACCTGAGCCTATTTGAGATCTATCTATTATTATGTTATCCTTGCTTTTTTTTTTTCCTCCAGGTCCGTTAAATGGTTGGTATAAAATATGTGTTCATCTAGGATGCTGTAATGATTTAATACCTAATTATGTCATTATACTCCTACAATCAGAGTTCAATGAAGTGATCTATTTCATAGCCTCTTTTAATAAAGATGACTTGCAGTGTGGAAATATCTCATAAAATTGTTTAGCAATTCACACTTTCAGCTAAAGCAATGTCAATAGAGCCTGAATGGTGTAATATTTCTAATAGAAATTAATGGAGTATACTTGTCTTAAACATCTGTGTGCTTAGAATCATAGAATGCATTGGGTTGGAAGGGAACTTCCAAATGTCATCTAGTCCAACACCCCTGCAATAAACAGGATCGTCCCCAACTAAATCAGATCCCCATCAAGCCTGACCTTGAATCTCTGCAGGAGTGGGGTTTCCATCACCCCCCTGGACAACCTGTTCCAGTGTTCCACCATCCTCATAGTTAAGTTCTTCCTCACATCCAATCTAAATCTACCCTTTTCTAAAACCATTGCCCTTTGTCCTAATGCTAATGTGAGCAGCCAGTGTTTCAGACCTATTTCGTTGTTTGTACATACTCACCCACCACATTTTATAAGCACACATATTTGTAATAATTTATTACACATATATACATCTATCATACTGTAGTTTGCCAGTTTGTGAATTCAGAACTGCAGCAAGTAATTTTTCTTTTCGATTTCTTGCAGAGATTGGAAAGTGAATCCCATTTAATAGTCTTGAAACTCTTAACTTTAGATTACTTTTTAAAGTGAGAGTATTATCCAGATCTTTCTTCTTAAATGCACAACAAGGAAAACAATCCTTGCAGTCTGCTGACTGGCAGTTCTGAGGTTAGGATAGTTATTTCCTCTTAAAACAGATTCAAAAACATGCACTCTGGCAACAGTGCAATGTAAACTTACTTAAAAGCAGCCTTGTAGCAAATCTTTGCTTGGATCCTAAAGGAATTAGGTTGCTGTGCCTTTTTAATAAATTCTTACAAATATTTAACTTATTGCCTTCTTAGGGAAGACATTTTTAGTCCATCTGGAGAAAGCAGATAAAGCAGGACCCCATTAGAGTAGTACCCCAGTCCTGACTTTCATGTTCAGTGGGTCTGACTTCTATATTTACTATAGCTTTTTGTCCAGGATAACCATAATTCTTAAAATAGTAAGAAACATTACAGGAAAAAGACTGAAGTCTAGCTTGGCATTTTAATTAATGATGGACTAAGCCAGAACTTTGTATTTATACACACATAATCTCAAAGTGAAACCTGAATTTAATCTATGGATAGGTACAGTAGAAATGCAGTTGAAAAATAGATGTGTCATCACTGATCCAGTTGAATGAAGCAAAACTAAGAAAGCTGGGTGATGCAGCAGTCGTAACTGGCTGGTGATTTGCTGTCAGGGCTGCATTGCCTAGATAATGAATTTCCTGTGCAGAGTTAAACAACATAAAAAAGTCTGGACATGCAGTGCTACATTAGTTTAAACAGCTTGTCTCTTTTTATTGTAGGATCTGCTATTTTTGCATATGCATACTGAAAAATGCAGCACCAAGTGTTTTTAGTTACTATTAGCTTTGTCATCCAAAAAATTGCCCTTTAATACAGAAACACATTCCTGGGCCCCGAATGTCCCTTCTTACCTTGAAAAATAACTTTAGTTTTTGGAAGAGAAATAAGTACCTGAGAGGAATCCACTAGACTGAGTAGGAGCCATGACATTAGAATTTTCCATTAGTGCTTTCTGAAACATTGTGTTAACTGCTGCTGCTATAGATGATGAAGGAAGGTCTTTAACTGATATGGAAGATCAGTACATTTGCTCAGTTCACCAGTCTTGTAATTTAATTCTGTAAAAATAAATCAGAAGCTATCATAACGGTTTTAAACTTTATCTTCCTGAATGGAAGATCTTTTTGTCATCTGTATAAAAGAAAATAAATTAGAGTAATTGCCAGTCACCTGTTTATTTCAAAAGTACATTGTGACCAGTGGTTTTTGTTTTTTTCAGTTACTTTTGCTTTGTCTGGAGAAAAATAGCCTTGATGTAGTTTTATTTAACTATGCAAAAGCAATAATGTAGTTTGCTTTAGCCATTTGCATTTAGAGTTTATAAAAATCTGGGAAACTTCAGAAGGGTAATTCACCTACTTATATTTAAAAAAACGCAACCTTTAGAATTAGATGACTCACACTGTCTCTTTCAGCCTCTTTTAAAATGGCTGAGTGAAGTGTGATAAATCCTAACCATCCTGACTAAGCCCATCTTCTCTTGGCTAATTCATCACATGCTGTACAATTAAAAATGCCTCTTATAGAGTTGAATAGGCACATATACAAAGCAAGTTTCTTCCGAGTAGGCTTTCATTTGCTCTTTCTGACCTAGTCTGTAATGTATGATATGATACAGCAGCAATCACAGAAACTTGGTGGGATGACTCCCACAACTGGAGTGCTGCAATCAAAGGATGCCAACTCTTAAGAAGAGATAGACAAGGTAGAAGTGGAGTGGCCCTCTATGTTAGGAAAGCATGTGAAGCTACACAAATTAGTGAAAGTTATGACAGGGTTGAGTCATTATGGATGAGAATCAGCAGGAAGGACAAAAAGCACGATATTGTGATGGGAATATGCTATAGACCACTCAATCAGGATGAAGAGGTAGATAAATTTTTTTAATAAGCATTTGAGAGATGTCTCATAACTGCAACCCCTTGTTCTTGTGGGAGACTTCAACTTCCCAGAGGTCTGCTGGAAATACAATACAGCAGTGGGAGAACAGTCCTGGAGATTCGTGGAGTGTGTGGAGGATAACTTCCTGACACAGTTGGTGAGAGAGCCAACCAGGGAAGGTGCCCTCCTGGATCTGCTTCTTGTGAACAGAAAAGAACTAGTGGGGGAAGTAAAGGTTGGAGAACATCTGGGGCTCAGTGATCATGATATGATTGAATTCTCTATCCTTGGGGAAACAAGAAGGGTTAGAGTAAAATGGCTACCTTGGACTTCCAGATGGCAAACTTTGACCTGTTTAGGAGGCTGATAGACAAAGTCCCTTGGAAGCTATCTTGAAGAATTTAGGAGTCCAGGAGGGTTAGACACACTTCTAGAGGGAAGCCTGAAGGAGACAGGAGCAGGCTGTGCCTGTGTGCTGAAAGACAAGTTGGTGGGGAAGGCATCCAGCCTGGCTAAATAGGGACCTTAGGCTGGACCTCAAGAACAAAAGGAGAATCTGTGGCCTTTTGAAGAGGGGACATGTCTCTCATGAGGACTGTAAAGATGTAGTGAAACTATGTAGAGAGAAAATTAGGAAAATCAATGCACAGCTAGAGCTTAACCTAGCTACAACTATTAAAGACAATAAAAAAATGCTTCTATAAATTCACTAACAGCAAAAGGAGAACTAGAGAAAGTCTCCATCTCCTATTGAAAACAGAGGGAAACTTAGTGACTAAGGAGAAGGCTGAGGAGCTCAATGCCTACTTTGCACTGGATCCAGCAGTGCCCTGGGCACCCACCCTCTTGAAGTAGGAGTCATGGAGGGGAACTGGATTGAGGACATCACAATAAATGAGGAAGTAGTCACTGATCTGCTGTGTGACTTAGATGTACACAAATCTGTGGGGCCAGATGGGCTGCACCCAAGGGTGCTGAAGGAGTTGGCAGATGTGCTTGCCAAGCCACTTTCCATTATTCACCACAAGTCTTGGCTAACTGCAGAGGTGCCAATGGACTGGAGAGTAGCAAATGTAACACGTATCTACAAGAAGGGCACAAAGGAAGATCCAGGAAACTGTAGATCTGTCAGTCTGATCTCAGTACCAGGGAATGTCATGAAGCAGGTCATCTCAAGTGCCATCATATGTCATATAGACAACAACCAGGGGATCAGGTCAAGTCAGCATGGGCTTATGAGGGGCAGGTCCTGCCTGACCAACCTGATCTCCTTCTATGACAAGATCACCCGGCTACTGGATGAGGGAAAAGCTGTCAATGTTGTATTCCTAGACTTTCAAAAAGCCTTTGATACTGTTCCTCACAAAATTCTTGTAGACAAATTGGCTACTCATGGCTTGAATGAGCGCACTGTCTCCTGGATAAAGCACTGACTGGACAGGAAGGCCTGGAGAGTGGTGGTCAGTGGAGTTAAATCCAGTTGGCAGCTGGTCACTAGTGGTGTTCCTCAGGGATCTGCATTGGAACCACTTCTTTTCAACATATTTATTCATCACCTCGATTCAGGCGTAGAGACTGTCGTCAGTAAGTTTGCAGATGACACCAAATTAGGTGGCAGTGTTGATGTGAATGAAGATAGAGAAGCTTTTCAGAGGGACATGGATAGGCTAGATCAATGAGCCAATATTAGTGGGATGAGTTTCAACAAGGCCAAATGCCAGATCCTGCACTTGGGTTACAACAACCCCAAGCAACACTACAGGCTTGGGGCAGTGTGGCTAGAGAGCTGCCTGGCAGAAAGGGATCTTGCGGCTGTAATAGGCAGTTAAATGTGAGCCAGCAATGTGCCCAGGCAGCCAAGAAGGCCAATGGCATCCTGGCTTGTATTAAAAATGCTGTGTCCAGCAGGAGTAGGGAGGTGATTGTCCCCTTGGTGAGGCCACACCTCAAGTATTGTGTTCAGTTTGGGGCACCACAATACAAGAGAGATGTGGAGGTGCTGGAGTGGGTCTAGAAGAGGTCAACAAAGCTGGTGAAGGGCCTAGAGAACAAATCTTACAAGGAGCAATTGAGGGAGCAGGGGCTATTTAGTTTGAAAAAGAGGAGGCTGAGGGGTGACCTCATTGCCATCTACAGCTACCTGAAAGGATGTTGTGGAGAGGCTGGTGCTGGTCTGTTCTCACAGGTAATTGGAGAGAGAACAAGGGGGTATGGCCTCAAGCTGAGACTGGGTAGGTTTAGATTGGACATTAGGAAAAAGTTTTTTATGGAGAGAGTGGTCAGGCACTGGAATGAGCTGCCCAGGGAGGTGGTGGAGTCACCAGCCCTGGATGTGTTTAAGGGTCATTTGGATGTGGTGCTTAGGAATATGGTTTAAGGTAAATCTTGTTGAGTAGGGTTCTAGGCTGGACTTGGTGATTGTGAGGCTCTTTTCCAACCTGGATATTTCTGTGATTCTCTATGTGACCTTTTAAGCAATGGTCATTAACAACTGATACTGTTCGCTTTTTCTGGACAACTTTCAAATGTATCAGTAGTCTGTCTTCTATGTTTCCTACTACTTCAATTATCTTTCAATTTAAAATGAATCACTGACTTTAATTAAACTTGCCCTAGGCTTTGAAACCTACAAAACTTTTTAATGAGCTGACTTCTGAACTTGTCATGATATACCAACAACCTTATAGTATGAGTACATGGTACACTATATGTTTAATGATCTAAAATGTGTATTTGTGTGCTAGTTTGAGGCTAACTGGAGTGTTTTAGAGAGAAGGATTAGATTATAGGCTGTGAAAAGGAAACAATGGTGATGTCTATTTCACTCATAGGCTTGCTGAGATATGTAAAAAAAAAGAACACAGAACATAGATAAGACAGTCGGTGTGTGTCTCTTGGAGCCTGTGCTTTCTCCCTGGGCTGCTTTCTGTGTAACTAATCCTTCTGCTTTCTAACTCCCTTTGCAGATCCTCCAACCTCACCTTGCATGTAAGGCAAACTCTGGGATAAGGTAGAAGGGTGGAAAGAAGATGGAAAGGTGGTTGGGAACCCATCCTGGGTACTCTGATTTCTGGGAGAGATGTTGAGTTTCTGTATTACTTTTTAACTTGTATATTTCTGTATATAGCTGTAAATACTGTAAATATCTGCTTGTATATTGTGCTAGACTGTAAATATAGCTTCATTCCTTAACTTCCAGCTTGGCTGAGCCTAGTCTGGGTGATTTCATAAGAGTGGGGGGGCCAGGTAACACCCAAACAGTCACACTTTGAATGATACAAACTTTGTATTATCTAGTTAAAGATAATAGCAGAGTAAGAGTTTGCAAGGGACTCCAAGGATCGTCTGGTCCAATCTTTCTAGGTGATAGTGTAGTTTAAAGGAGATGGCCCAGCACTGTGTCAAGCTGAGTCTTAAAACTGACGAGTGTAGGAGAATCCACTGCTTCTCCTGGCAGATTATTTCAATATTTGTTTTCATGGTGAAAACATTTCTTCTGGAGTTCAATTGGAATCTCCTCAGGAATAACTTGTACCCATAACCCCTTGTCTTTTCCATGTGACTTCTGGTAAAAGACAGTTTCCATTCTCCTGGTATCCATCCTTTATTTACTGGTATGTAGTATTAAGGTTCCCCCTAAGTCTCCTCTTCTCAAAGCTGAACAAATCTATTCCTCTCAGTGTTTCCTCATACATCATGTCTTCCAGTCCTCTGATCATTCTTGTGGCCCTTCTCTGGACACTTTCCAGCCTTTCTAAATCTCTTTTATATAGTGGTGACCAAAACTGCATGCATTGCTTCTAGTGTGGACAAGTGCTGAGACAATGACTTCCTTATTTCTGCTAGTGATGCCCGTGTTGATGAAACTCAGCATCCTCTTGACTTTCTTTGCCACTGCAGCACACTGTTCACTCATGCTGAGCTTGTTGTCTGCCAAGACCCCCAGGTCCCTTACCACAGGGGGTGGTGGATCAGCCAGGTGGATCCCAGTCTGAACTGCACTCCCAGGTTATGTAATCCCAGGTGCAAGACCTATTCTTGATGAACTTAGTGAGGTTCTTGCTAGCCCACTCATTCAGCCTGTCCAGGTTTTCCTGGGCTCTTCCTTCAGGAGCATCAACTATGCCGCTCATTTTGGTGTCATCTGTGTGACAACAATGTTTTATTATATTGACATTTCCCTATTACAAGTACACATAAAGCATGTAAAGGAAACTTAATTTATATTAATAGAAAATTTAATCATGCTTTTGGGAATTTTTGAGCATGCCCTAACAGAATAAAATCACTTTGGGCATTGAACAATTTTATCACTTTACCAGGGCAGTAATTAGTTAGCATTTTTACTTAACTACTAACATTGCTTAATGATTTGTCATCTTTTATAGGATTAAGAACAAAAATACAAAACAAATGCAAATTACCCCAAATCCATTGATGTTTTAGTCTGTGAGCTTATATTCTGGATCCTACATTTTAAATTACTTTTTTAAACAAACAAACAAAAAAGTCATATACTTATTGAAGATTGAATTATGTCCTAATGAGTGAGGACTAAGAAAATAATTTAGGACTCAGGGGAGATAGTAAGCTGAACTTCAGTTCATGGAGAGAATGTTTGTAAGGAAAAGGAAAAAAAAAAGTGACTCTGGTGTATAAGTAGCAGAATGAAAAGTCTAATTAAAATTGCTGGTTTTGGCTTTTATGGCATTATTCCTGAAAGTCATTATACATTTCTAGTATTCATTGTTGAAAAATTATTCTTGCATGTTGCAAAGGGACTTTTAAAAGTCTTACAAGAATTTAGAAATCTTTTTTTTTTTTTTAGTAATAAATTTGAGACTCTTTACATATTGAAAGGTTAAAAGATCTTTTGAATTCTTACTTGTCTTGTGAAGTACTATACTCTGATAAAGCAGAAATTTTTTTTAGTTTAATTTTTCAGACATGGCACAGTTTGAAAGCTGAAGTTAGACAAACTGAAACCATAAATACTATAAAATTTTTAGAGCATGAGATTGCTTATATAGCACTAATGGCAAGAAAGTAATTTGGGAAGGAATCAGATAGATGATGAAAGTTTTCTGCAGGAAATCACAAAGTGATTTGGACTGAACATTTAAAGATCCCTCAGTCATCATGGGCAGGGGAATCTTACACCCAGGTGGCTCAGTGCCAGCTTGACCTTGACTTGCTTGACTGTAAAGAGTTCTAGAGAGGGAATATGCCCATCTCTGTGCAGCCTGTTCTATTCTCTCTCCAACTCCACAGTAAAGAATGTCTTCCTCATATCAAATCTACATCTACCCTCTTTTATTTTAAATCTGTTGACACTTGTCCTGTGACTACAAACCCTGGTAAAAAGTCCTTTTGTCTGTTTTATAAGACATATTTATATATAAAAAGGCCATGATAGTATCTCACAAGGTGCCTTCCCTTCTCTAGGCTGGACAACCCCAACTTTATTAACTTTTTCTTACAACACAGGTGTTCCACCACACTGATACTTTTTTTCTGGCCCTTCTCTGGTCTTACTTTAACAGTTTCATTTTTTTCTTGTACTGGGGACTCCAGAGTTGGTTTGGGTATTTCATGTGAGGTCTCGTGAGAGTGGAGAAGAGGGGAATAATCACTTCTCTCAGTCTGTTGACTGTGCTGAGAATATGGTTGACTTTCAGTGCTGCAAGTGCACATTATTGGCTCATGCCTCATTTTTCATCCACCAGTATCTCTTAAGTTCTTTTCTATAGGTCTGTTATCAATCCATTAATCCCTCTGTACTCACATTGATGATTTCCCTGACCCAGGTGCAGGACCTTTCACTTGGCCTTCATGAGGTTCACATGTGTCCATTCAAACCTGTTCAGGCTGAAGGAGCAGGAAAAGAAAAGAGAATGTTTCCACAATTAAGCAGTTGTGGGGAGGAGCTGATCTTCAGGACACACTGCAGAGTTTACCAGAAACTGGTAGATAAGACACCTAGAGACAGGATGGGTGCACTGTGAAGGACTTGCCTGCTCAATGGGAGAGAAGGTGCATCTTGCTATGCTTAATTTGACAAGGCTGGAGAACTGGTGCATTTCCCCACTACTCGAGTTCCTTAACGAAGATCAGGGTTCTCCTTAAGGGATATACTCCAATCCATAATTATTGATTTAAGGCAGGAGTCTTAAGTGATCAAATACTCTGCTGTTTGCCAGGCAGGACGTCACCCTTCTTTTGGTACTTGATATTCCCTGAGTCACTTCCAGAATATCTGAGTTTTCCTGCACTGTGTTAATATGCTGAATGGATGCTTGTAACTCTTACTGCATTCTGTGCTGGTACACATTTCTTCAGGAGTTTTTGTTTCTCATGTCTGTAGAGTGTTCCCTGGTGCCTTGTACCTTCAGCAGAAAAGCTGCTGTAGTGAGAGACAATGCTGCTTTAAATTGGTAGAATATTATGGCTTTTGGTTTTAGACAACATGTTTTTTTAATATTGGAAGCATTCAGCTGCTTTTATTTTTAGATGTTTTCAGCGGGATGTCTTTAGCTAAAAGAGAATGGAGTGCATCCTGTGATGTTACATCTTAGGCCGGGTAGGTCTTTCAGTAGATGCATCCTAGCTAGGGAAATATGCTTCCATTGTTATAAATTAAAAATGAATTAACTTAACAAGATTAATTCAATTATGAGAAGATTAAGAAAGGCTTAGCCATCCATTTCCTCATTTCCATTCAGCAGCAGTTGCAATAAATCCACAGGAAGTTCTCTGTGTATAAGATAAATGCATTACCGTTTTACTAATTTGTTCTTCAATCCCATTTGTTTTTTAAAAGCAAACAAAAGTAAATCAAAGTCTGAACTAGGAAGTTAAGTGAGTACAATGAACTGTCTTACTGTATCGTGCCTTGAGACACTGGTGAGTGCAATTTAAGGACTCTAATGTTGGAAATAAGTTGAGCAAACCCAGTCTTTCCTTTCAGTGGGCTTACATTCTGTCACCTGAATCTCTTCTGAAATATTCAGCCTTGGTATGACAGGTGTAATCTTTTAATGTTTTTTTGCCCCCCCCCCTTTTTTTTTTTAAGTGGCATAAACTCTGTACTTGCTGCATGGCCAGAAGTATGACAGAAACGTTGAAAATGGGCAATTGCCTGACTTGATTGGGTGCAAATCTATGTTCTGTGTATCTAGGTGTCCTGGAGTCCTGTACCCCTAAATTCCTCTCCTGCCCGGACTTTGGGGGGAAAGGGGAAAAGCCGCCTGGTTTCCCTCCCCTCTCGCCTGCCCTGCAGCTGTGAAGGGGGGGAGGGCTGCCCCGTGAGTTCCCGTGCTGGAGCCAGGCTGGGATTGGCCGTGCACTTTCGTGCCTAAGGTGTGGTAAACTCTGCCCTTTGTCTAGCGAAGGTTATAAATATTGGGGGTCTTCCCGCCTTTGGGGTTCCTGCTTTGGAGTTTGCCTGTGCCTGGACGTATGTGCCTGCCTGAGCTCACACGCTCCCCTGTGCCTGGACTGCAGAGACCTTCAAAGGGATTAGCTTTCCTATTAACACCTTTGTGTGCCTAACGACCCTTAACGATTCACCTGCAGCGGCTGGAGGAGGAAGACAGACCGCACGAGCCAGCCTGAGTGAGTTATTTGGCTTAGCTTAATTTAGTAAGAAACCGCTATTAATTAATAGCTGACGCCTTTTCCAACTTCTGACTTCCAATATAGTCAGATTATTGATGATATCCTTGTAGGTTAATTCTCATGCAACTGAATCTGCTTATTAAACTAAATTAATCTTTGTATATATAGTTGTGGGGGCGGGTTTTTGGGAAAAATAGAAAAAAATAACTATTTTTGATAAATTCCCGACTCGGCCACGTATTAATTCCTGCTCTCCGCAACAGTAGGTATGTTAAATGATTACCAGTTTCCGTGGTAAAGCTTCTGGCTCACCTGTTTTAGTATAATAGATAGCATGAAATCAAACTACTCCACCATGATATGTATGAGATAAACAAATATACAGTTTATTTTATTATGTCTCCTACTGCTTTCTTTCTGCCTGATTTATAGGTATTTTCTGGGGAGAAAAAAAATCAGTAATATTTTAAAGCTTCAGAGTTAAATGTCTTGTACTTTCAAAATTATAATACTTACCACGTGAATAGAAAAGGAAATAGAGAGTAGGCATCAGTAAGAAAACCCCCAAACAATGACCACTGCATTTGAGGGATTAATAGGAGAAAGGGTAAAAATGAACTTATTAGTTAAAGTTTTGCATGTTAGGAATATGTTAGGCTAGTGTCTGATGTGTAGTCTGAATTGTGCAAACAGCAGTCTCACACAGACGATACGTGCAGATCAATGAATAGGGATTTTAGTCAGCGTGGTACAGACTGAACATAAGTCTCTATCTTTTCCATATATGTTCACTTTCCTCTTTTCTATCATAAACCTGATGTCCCTTCTAGTTTCAATATAAAGCTCTTTGTCTTTTCAAGCTCCAGGCAGGTATGCTTGTTCTTTCCCCAGCTACTGACACTTCTATAAAGAAATCATTAGCCCTGGAAAGCAGGGTCTAAGGGATGTCAGTATGTGCCTTAGTATACTGACAGATAAAGTCCACAGTATATCTTTGAAACAGTATTCGATAACCAGAAGGACATCTTTGCCCCACTGTGCCTACAGCATCCCTTTACAAAGAGGAAATATGCAGTAAAATTTAGGAAATCATAATTTTTAACTTTGAAGTCTATCTATGATGTCTTATGTTTGTGTACTTTGTTTATTATTTATTTTCTGTATTTCTTTCTCTGCTGTATGTAAACCAGTGTTGTGAAGGGGTTTTGTTTGGGTTTTGGGGGGATGAAATATGAGGCCGAATTTAAAAGGTTTTTAAATAATTTAATATTATATACAAAAGGAATCCCCCCCCAACTTATATACAGCTAACCTACACAAGTCCTTTGTATGTGGTTGTGAAATTGCTTTACAGAATGTCTATTTACAGCAGGAATCAGGAATTTGGTAGAGGTTTGGAAAGGTTTTGGATAGAGAGAGTCTTGCGGCATGAGAGTGCCACCAGTAAAGTCACTGAAAGTCTATGCTGCTTGAATCGAGGTTGCTCAGTTACTCACTGACTGGAGTCACAGTCTTGGTGATCTCAAATATATGTAGCAAAAGCCACGTTGTTGATCCTCATGAGTCTGAATAGTTCAGTTCGGGTATCACTGGGGCGCACTGTCTGAAGGCTCCACAGGCACGATTGAGCTGGGAACGACAGGCTGGAGCGGCAGCTGGCCAGGAGCGCCTTGGTCGATTTTCCCTGGGCTGGTGCGAAGCGCCGTGGGTTGGAATCATGCAGCGGCGATGGTCCCAAAAGCGGCAAAGTGGCTAGGAGCGGTGGGTGGAGCAGGGTGGCAGGAACACTGAATTGCCCCTTTTATGAGATATGACCCCGAGATTGATGGTCCTTGGCCACAATACTGTCCAATAAGAGTCTGGCAGCAGGCCAAAACATGCCAAATAAGATGAAATCCACAGGTCCGGTACTCCCAAATATGGAGGGGGCTCAGGTGGACCCACACCCTAAGCGCGTGAGCTTACACAAGGTGTTTACTTCAACCTTGCAAGCAGGCAGGCCAGATTTGAAGGCACCAGGCTTGTTGTGCTCCTTTGTCCCCCTTAATTTGTTTTCCCCAGGTTTGGGCAGGCCAACACCTTTCGGGGTGAAAACATGTCCGGGCAAGAACAGACTTGTAAACACAGCCATTTGGGCTTACGTGGCCCTCCACTACAACCAGAAACTAAAATATAAGACACTTGGGCTTGGAAAACCAGACCCTTGGATCTCTCAATTAAGAGTGAAATTATGAATTTATACTTTTCTTAAGCTGTAATAAGATTTGTTACAGCCACTTCTGGTATCTTGCACAACGCTAGGATAATAAAAATTGCCTCGTTTCTTTTTACATCTTGCAGAAATATGATATATGTGACACACTTATGAATGTGAAATGGGTTAATGTAATAGGTCATAATAAGCAGCTTTAATGGTTCATTAATACATTCCTTGGAGGCGTTTAGGAGACCAGATAAATGGAATTTCATTATTTTGAACACCAAAGGTGTATACTAATGTTCTGCTAAAATTTCCCACAAAGTGCCTAATGGTGCTAAAATTGATAATAAGCATATAGCTGAAGATTTAGATGATTAGGAAAGCTTCTGAAGATTATTCTGTTTACTCCAAGGTTGGCTCAACCTTTTACAGTGTTTTTTGGTCCAGGAATCTAGAGAGCATGTGAGGATGTAGTTTGTTTTCTGATGTTTTTGACAATTCTGCTTTATTGTGAAAAAAATCCTTACAATGAAATCCTTTGCTGTAGTAGAATTAAATAGCACTGTTTTCATAGAATCATAGAATCAACCAGGTTGGAAGAGACCTCCAAGATCATCCAGGCCAACCTAGCACCCAGCCCTATCCAGTCCACTAGACCATGGCACTAAGTGCCTCATCCAGGCTTTTCTTGAACACCTCCAGGGATGGTGACTCCACCACCTCCCTGGGCAGCCCATTCCAATGGGAAATCACTCTCTCTGGGAAGAACTTCCTCCTAACATCCAGCCTATACTTCCCCTGGCACAACTTGAGACTGTCCCCTTGTTTTGTTGCTGGTTGCCCAGGAGAAGAGACCAACTCCCACCTGGTTACAGCCTCCCTTCAGATGATTATAGACAGCAATGAGGTCACCCCTGAGCTTCCTCTTCTCCAGGCTAAACAGGCCCAGCTCTCTCAGCCTCTCCTTGTAGGGTTTGTGTTCCAGGCCCCTCACCAGCTTTGTCGCCCTTCTCTGGACACATTCCAGCATCTCAACATCTCTCTTGAATTGAGGGCCCCAGAACTGGACACAGTACTCAAGGTGTGGCCTGACCAGTGTTGAGTCCAGGGGAAGAATAACCTCCCTTGTCCTACTGACCACACTGTTCCTGATGCAGACCAGGATGCCATTGGCTCTCTTGGCCACCTGGGCACAGTGCTGGCTCATCTTCAGCCTACTGTTCACCAGTTGTTGTTTGGTTGGTTGGTTTTTTTTTTTTTGTTTTTGTTTTTTTTTTCTCTATTCATCCAGCCTTAACTCAATTCTTTGTCTTTAAATGTTGTAGTAATAACATTTAACACTATTGTTGTTGGGCTTTTTTAATTCAGAGGCATTTTAGATTTTTACTGATATAAAATACATGAAAAAATTCTATGAAAAGCCACAAAACTATTTTAATTTAAAAATATGTGAAATATCATCTGACAGGTATGCCAAAGTAATCTTGCATAGTATCAGGTGGAGCTGCTGCAGCTGAACATTGTAATGTGAATGCACATATTCTGGTTACAAGAAGAGACAAAAATTCTCAGTCTGGCACCTGTACACCCAGAGAATTCTCACATTGCAAGACAATGTGTAAACTCTGCAGAACTGCATATAATGCTTTGAGATATCACAGTGCAGGTGAGAATGCCCCTCAAGCTTTAGAATTTTAGTGAATATAAACTGGCAGATAGTTGGAGGTGAGTAGCAATATCTGTGATATTATCAATTGCTGGAGCAGAAATTATTTGGTTAATTTGTGTGGCACCCACATAATACATTTCTCTAGTGGCAACAGGTGTCAGTTTTCAATTACTTACAGGGAGCAACTACGATTATGGTACCATAGCCAGAGGTCTTGCTGGATGATTAAGTCTTGCCTTAGAGATGTAATGTAAGAATTTGACAGAGCTGGAAGGGGCCCAACTTCTTAAAAGTTTTTCATTTGACCAAATAGGAAATTTTAACAGGTCCAAGGGTGGAAAGAATGCTGTGATAGTAACAGTGCTGGAAACACAGAGGAAGCTGTGAGAAGGAAAGTAACCAGCTCCTATTTTTCTGCTATGCAGCACATACTGCACACTGCTAGTCAGATATCAAAGCAGGACAGTGCACAACTGTGACCAATCAATGTATTTTGTGGAAAGTTTAATCCTCACTAAGGCTAGATATACAGGTTGTAACTGTAAGTGGCATCTTTTGCATGCAAGGGAAAAGGCAGTCGTGAGCAACTAGCAAGGCATCATGAAAGGCTGAGAGACCTGGGGCTTTTGAGCCTGGAGAGGAGAAAACTGAGAGGGGATTGTATCAATGCTTATAAATATCTGAGAAGCAGGTGTCCAGATGGTGGGGCCAGACCCTTTTCAGTGGTGCCCAGTGACAGCACTAAGGGCAGTGGGCATAAAGTAGAACACAAGAAGTTCCACCTATGCATAAACATAAACAAAAGCCTTACCTGGAGGGTGACAGAGCTCTGGAACTGGCAACCCAGCAAGGTTGTGAAGTCTCTTTCTCTGGAAACTTTAAAAGCCTACCTGGTTGTGGTCCTGTGCAACCTGATTTAGGTGAAACTGCTTTAGACACCAGAGGTCTTTTCCAACTCCTGTCATTCTGTGATTCTATGATGTGCAACTCTGCTGAGATTAACTCCTGTTCTAGAAAGGCTTGTCAGAACTCTGGAAATAATCGTCTAAAAGAAATCTTTTAATGGCAGCTTTTTGAAGGCCTCTTTACAGGAGTCAAGTTACTGTTCCTTTTCCACCTAGGTTCAGGTACTTGATGTGAAGAGCTGGGGAAATAGTGAAAAGTCTGCATACCTGACTTTTAGGGGGAAAGATAATAACATTTTGGAAGGGAGAGTCACTTGTTTTTGCAGGAAGACCTGGATAGGCTTTAAGAGTGGGCCAACAACAACCTGATGAAGTTCAACAAGGACAAATCTCACATCTTGCACATGGGAAAAACATAATCCAGGAGTGCAGCAAAGGCTGGGATCTACCTGGCTGGGGACCAGCTCTGCAGAAAGGGACCTGTGGGTTCTGGTGGACAACAAGCTCAACATGAGTGAACAGTGTGCTGCTGTGGCAATGCAAACCAATAGGATGCTGGGTTACATCAACAAGAGAATCACCCACTCTACTCAGTGTTTGCAGGCCACGCCTGGAATATTGTGTTCAGTTTTGGTCCATGCTATAGAAAAGAGATGTAGACAGATGGAGAGGGGTCACAAGGATATTCAAAGGTCTTGGAAGCCTGCCAAATGAAGAGGGACTGAGAGAACTGGGTTTGCTCAGCTTTGAGAAGAGAAGGCTGAGGAAGACCTTATCACTACATTCCAATATATAAAGAGTGGCTACAAAGAAGGTGGAGACTCCATTTTTATAAGAAGTCACATAGAAAAGACAAGGGACAATGGATACAAGTTCCCCCTGGGTAGATTACAATTGGGCACAAGAGGAAAATTTTGCACAATGAGAACAATCAGCCATTGGAATAATTTCCCAGGGGCAATGGTGAATTCCCCCACATTGGACATTTTTAAGATTCAGAGAAAATGGATACTGGGCCATCTTGTCTAGACCATGCTTTTACCAGGAAAAGTTGACCCAGATGATCTTTGGGATCTCCTCCAATGTGGTATTTTATGATACTATGAAATATACATATCTACACACACACACTTTTATTCCATTTGGCCTTTGCTTTTCTACTGTTTATTTAATGAGAGATAGTGATGGGCATTGAGAATATGCTTTCTGTCAGAGATGTGAGAGGACAAAACAAGTCAGCAGCTTTTCTAGTAGCAATCTCAGCTTTCATGAGGTGGAGAGGGAAGGTGTGTAACTGATTGGTAAAGAAAGAGTGAAAAGGCTCTAAGAGTATATCACACTGTACAGTGGAAAGCGGTGGTGAGGGGATGGTTTTTTTCACTATGACTGCTTCAAGCACCAAAACTATGCCTGTAATGCTACATGAGACTTGCTGTACCTGACCCAGCATGATACTAAAGAAGCTGTGCCATTCTGGAAGTTGTGCTGCTGAGGCACAATGCATTGTACTAAGTGGGCATGATGGCTTCTCTGAAGTAGCTCAGGTAATATCTTCCTGCAGTCTCTCCTGCCTGATGTGTTTGAAGAATCAGGTACAAATATGACCTAACACTTTCCTGGGCTATATAAATAGCAAAAAGTCCAGATGAGTTTCAAGAGAACAGAATTTTATGTGCATTATTTATTTAATGTACTAGGATTGCCTTCCTTGAAGCAATTTTTGCAACTTTGGGCAGTTTCTGCAAGATCAGCAGCTAAAATATTTTCCTTGTAAGGATTTTGGATAGAATTAATCTGTAAGTCATCTTTTTATGAAAGTGGTCAATGTGATTAAAAGCCTGAAATACTGGTCATGTACAGTGCTAGCTGAAGTTCACATAATGGGATCAACAAATCCAAATTCTTTGAATCTTTGGATGTCTATAGACATACAGATGCAACTGTGACTGAAGCTTATGCAAACTGTAACACTTAGCACAGGCTGTCCCCCATTGGAGTTGTTATGGCTATGGTAAGGGAGTTTTATTGTTTTTCAATCACACCAAAATTTGGACCAAAGAAATTGCTCTTAGAAATTGCTCTTTTTTTTTTGTAAGGGAATGTTGTCTTCTCTGAAGGCTGCAGAGGCAGGTACTGATGTTTGCCCTTGCAGAGCACAGAAGACAACTAGAAAGACTGCTTACCTGAGGTAACCTGTGGCTATGTGAATTCAAATGACTGCACTGAATCTAGGTGCTAAACTTTTCACAGAATCACAGAATATATTTGGTTAGAAGACACCTACAAGATCACCTTGTCAAAATGTCACCCCCACAATGGAAGGTCAGCACTAAACTTATGTTCCTAAGCACCAAGTCCACATGCCATTTAAACACCTCCAGTGATGATGACTCCACCACTGCCCTGGGCAGACCATACAATGTTCGGTAACCCTTTCGGAGAAGAAATATGTCCTAATATCCAGACTAAACTTCTCCTGGCACAGCCTGTATCCATTTCCTCTAGCCCTGTTGCTTGCCATCAAGGAGAAGAGGCTATCTCTCTCCTCTCTCCCACCTCCCCTCAGATGGTTGTAGAGAGCAATGAGATATCCCATCAGCCTCCTTATCTCCAGACTGAACAATCCCAGCTCCCACTGCTGCTCCTTGTAGGACAGCATGAAATTTTTTAATGTTGTAATCTTCAATTTGAGCACTTGGGTATAATCAGACAAAAAACCCAGTCAACATTTTTTCCAAGTTAGTATGAAAGCTTATTTCTGCACATGCTGTATCGCAGCAGGAGCAAAATTGCCTTGTTTTTGACCTTTCTGGTTTGGTTGGTTCATTTTTTCCCTTTGAGTGTGTCTTTTTCAACCTAGGATTGATGGGACCATTCCTATTGCCATGTATGCCTTTTGCCAGCTCAAGATGTATGACTTTCGTGCAACAGGTCCAATAGCTTCCAATAGGCCTACTGATATTTAAATCAGATTAAAAATACTCTTTGTGATAAGGAGGTGATCAGGACAGTGTCATTACTATAATTAAGTAAAAGATGAGAGAAGGATGATAACTGTATTGGTTGTCCAACTATGAGAATAATAATATTTTTAGGATTTAAACCCAAACCAGCATATGAAATATTAAAATCTTTCATCACTATGACAGATGAAAAAAAAACCCATGGATTTAAGTTTCTATGTGACTCTCATTTTACAGCAGTAAGTATTTATTTTAGAAGTGTTGGGCCAAATATATTTTTAAAATTTCTCATTTCTTGCAAACTTGATTTAAGTGACTAAACAGAGTTCATATCCTATGGTACAGAAGCAAGAAATTGTTGTTTGATGAATATGTCTTTTAGTCATTACATATTTAGTTATGTAAAGAATATAATGCCAAGATTTGAAGGATGTCTAACGTTAACATTTTTCATGATATCACTTACTATAGCTGAGTATTTCAAGACTGAGCTCTTTAAATTCCAAGACTAAAAATACTCTTCCAAGTAATTCTTTGGTGCCATCTGTTTTGTGAATAGCAGTTTGGCTGCGTATGGAAGCCCTTCTCTGTGGCTTTAAGGATTCACAACTTTTGAAAGTAAGCTAAAGAGGTTCTCCTACATTTAAATGAACGTAGTATCTTGGATCAAGAAGTTTTGTAATATTAGCTACAAAAAAACAGTAATATTGCTAATATTAGTGGCCAGTATTTCTACTTGTAATTTTTGGAATGTGAATTTCTCAGAGCAATAGACAAGACTGAAATGTAGTCTCAAGCTTTATCTCATTAGCAAAATGCCTATGTGGCTGAATAACATTAATACAGAATGCTACCTTTAAAAATGTGTTAATGATGTATAATCATCATAAGTCTCCTTGAATGGAGAGAGGAGCTATTCAGAGAGTGTATTGTTCCTCTCATACAGATCTGTTATGTCGTTAACAACAACAACAACAAGCTCATTTGTCTTCAGTAATATGGAATTATTTCCTTGAATATCATCAGCTTTAGCCAAAAGAGTCTTGTCATAAATAACAGGCACAAACTGGCATTCATGCAAGTTAAGGCTTTAATAAAGTTGCAGGAATCAAGCAATGTACAGGCCTGGGTGCGAGGAGAGACTCTTATCTACCCCAACGCACCCCCTTTGCCTTCAGCTTTCTCTTTTTATCCCCTATTCTATTACATATTTACTAAGTTCTAAGAAAAGGTTGGGTTTTCTTTATCAGTTCTTAGGAATGTGAGATGTCTCTTCCACACAGGTCTCCTTTCATCCGGTGGTCCCTCTGGTAATCTTTGATGAAGTAAGGGGTCTTGCTCAAGTGTCTTCCTCATGAACTTCAAAGTCCTGGTTCTTCTATTTGCTCATACAGGAAAGGTGGCACCAGGAGGAATGCATTTCCATTTAAATATGCAAAAGACAGTCTCTTCCACATGCCTCCCTCCTTCGCCAATCTAATTACTCTTATCTTTAAGCTTATTGAGATGGTGGTGCAAGCAGGAATGCAGTTCCATTCAAACCCCCCCTTCCTCCTTGTCTGTGACCTTTTGCCACGAATTGATCGGATCAGACATATGATTCTATATATTTATCACAGTCTGAAGAAATACTCAGCTGTATTATTTCACAACAATCATAAATGTATAGAATTAGTATAGACATTGTTATATAAGCTTCTGAAAAGTTAGCATTTGAAGGTTCCATGGACTGACCTGCAACATGATTTCTAAAGTAAGGTCTTTTAAAGTAGGAAATACGGGACTGAGTATATAGGTTTATAGGTGTAAACAACATCACTTCCACATAAAAGTCAGTTCTTCTGTAAGTCTGTGACCCATAAACTGGTTGTAAAACACTGTAAATTAAAATTACTCTTAAATATTTTACAGATATAGCATTAATATCATTTTATGTCTTTGGAGATTAGTATCTCTACAATTACCTGAAATAACCCTGGCAACAGTACATTTTCACTGGGCACCAGCAGCTCACTAATGGTTGCTGTAATTGCAAAGAAATAAGATAATAAAACCCTGGAAATTACTTGTTATCCTTTGACTTCAACACATTAATTATTGCCATGCAGAGTTGAAAGATTCAAGAATTTCAATCATTCTTTCCTTACTGCAGCACATCAGACATCTCAGTAACTGCTGTGTAGTCTGCCCTCTCTTTTTTGCACAAAGTAATACTTTAATGAATAGCATAGTATTTGTTGTGAATTGTATTTGACTGTTCTGCATTCTAGAAACAGCAAACACTAAGATATGACAAGGTTATGAGGCTGGATTAACATCACCTTGGATGCTTTGGAAAATCTAAAGCTGTGATTCAGACAGAGATGTCTCTTCTTGATGCTGCTCACCATATTTTTTGTGGTAATTGAAGTGTGTCTTGAAGCTCTGTGTGTGCTGTTGCGTGCATGAGTTTGTGACTTTGTTTTCAATGTAAACTCTCCAAAAGAAAGCCACAAAGTGGTTTATGGGTATTTAACAGTTTCTCTTTGCAGCTGTGTCCTCACTAAACATCAGTTTAAGCCCCTGATGAAGCACTAGAAGGAAAGTTTTTTGTGATCCATGTCAACTGATAAAAATCAGTATTAGGAAAATCCCCAGTAAACTTTCAATCTACTTAATTATTGTAATTATCACAGAATTTAATGCATTCAGGAAACAATAGGAAATAACTCAATGTCGAGTTGGATCTTATTCAGCAAGATAAACTAGCCTTATGGATGACTGATAATACACTACAGCCAGATGAAGCTGCACATGAAGGAAAATGGAGTTGGATTAGACAGAGAGGAAAATTATATTTTTGTTTCAGGTGTCTTAAGTAAATTGCAATGGACTAATGTCTGTGCCATAGTGACAATCTCAACGAGATATAGTTAAGAACACAGACATGTCGTCTTTGAGGAATCTTAAATTACCCATGTGCTTTTAGAATGTCCTCATAGATCTTGGCTTTTGGATGTGGATTTGTTTTTTATTTCTGGTAATTCAGCTATACTTTGTATTACCTTTAGATGGGAAATCTTCTAGGTAGGTGTTTTTCTATTGGTGGTGGTTGGTTGGTTGGTTAGGGGTTTTTTAATTTGATTTTTTTTTGATCCATTATTTCAAATATCTTTATGTGATAGTATTTTTTGTTTATTTTCTGTTAATTTTTATTCCAGCAAGATATATTTTCAGGAAAAGAATGATGGGTTAGACATGAAATACCAAGATCATTACACATTGTTTATTAGCATGAACCACATTTATTATCTGAGAAGTGTGACCAAGGTCTAGGTTAGCTAGGTTAATGACTATTACCCTTCCTCTGTGATTGTTCTCCATATTAAAAAAGATCACTGTGAAAAAAGAAGCTGATGACAGAAATTATGTTGAAGCCCATAGCGTCAGTACGGGTAGCAACCTGTAGAATAACTTCATGTAAAGCCTTGCTTTGCTGAACAGAAAGCTTATCAAATGAAGGCTTCAAAAGAAATGTCTGTGGACAAATAAAAGCTCTGGTGGGGCTGGGACAGAAGTCACTTTTCTCGGGATAATGCCTGTTAGCAGGGATCATTTACCTCTTTCTCATTTAAATGCTGTTTTAACAATTACTCTGAAGACAGTAGTTAGTTCTCCTCCACAGGGTCCTGTCTTGCTCTCCGGGGCAATTGCACCTGTGGCAAAGCACTTTTATTTGCCTTCCACTGGCCTCGGAAAAGACTGGTACAGAAAGACTGCTTGAGGAGCTGAGCAAACATCCAAAACTTTGCCCAACAGGAGCTGGAAGTATGAATGGCTCTCCAGATTCTCCCATTTTTCTGCAGCTGTCTCTTGCAGTTTAGCTACTTCCTAAATGTGGTAGTCTCTGTGTTAATTCCTATGGTAATGTGTGGCTCTCATTGATCCAGTTCCTTATATGTGCCACACCTCCATTTGACAGGACTGTTACTTAGCTCCTTATCTCCTTTCTCTCACATGGTTCAGTACCAAAGGAATTGTTCTGGAGTGGATAGGGAAGAAATCTTCGGAAGCTGCACGGTATCAGTAACACTTGTGAATTACTGATATTTGCTGAAGTTGTTTATTTATCTGAAACCATTTTAGTATCTTTTGACTTCCACAATCCACAGAGATTTGTATGTGTTTGCCTGGCACGTTTTTTTGTTCTGATTTGAAGTAAATGCTCAGACTGGAGTCTGAAGTGGGAGAGTTGTGACTCATCTCTGCCTTCCCATATTCAGTAAACATAAGCTGATGGAAGAAGTCTGGTATCATCTGAATGACACTCTGTGAATTGTCAGCTTGATAGCCTCTTACCTGAAAAGTTTCAGTGAGAAAGTGAGACGCAGGGTGGAAATTATGCTGCAAGCATACTTTTTAGTAGAACTAAGCAGAAGTGTTTATTCCAGGAAAAAAATAAGCTAATTACAAAAGCAACTGTAATGGGTTAACACAGTAGAGGGGGAAGGTAATACAAACAAACAAAAAAATACCTCAAACAGAAACAAAGAACATAAAGCAAACAGAAAAAAAGCCCTCTGGGTTGAGAGAAAGCTTTAATGAGGAAAAAAAAAAAAAAAAAGAGATAATACAATGCACAATGACTTTAGCCTATTTGCAGAAAAAGTGTAGCAAAATTAAGAAAGCAACAGCAGAAGCCAGCAAGCTAACCCCTCATCCTTCCCTGTCCAGCTGTCATCCTAGCAGAAGATACCAAAACCCCAAACCTGGAACCTAAAAGCAGCAACCAGAACATGGAGCCTCTCATGTTACAATCTGTATGTCAAGCCACATAATACTTTGCTTCATTAGCACATTCATTTTGAAGCTGCCATGGCACAGCATGGGATGGAATATCAGCAGGAAATTCAACACAACGCATGGCAGCAATAAAAGAGAGCATTGTAACAATTCAAATGACAAAGAGAAAGGAAAACTAAAAAGAAAAACAAAAGAATGCTTAGAATATTTATACTTTCATCTACTGTAACAGGACCGCTACTGTAGAATGATATGTGAACATTAATCCAAGGAGGGAACAGTTTTTCTTCTCATATACTGTGATGTCTTAGGTAGGATCTACCTAGTTAGGACCTGATGAACACTGCACGTGACCCTGTGGAAGTACTGCGTATCAGTGACAGGGGTCAGTATTGTTTAAGTTTATCTTTCTGGAAGAAGTAAAAGAAAACCAGCAACCACAGAATGGGGAAGGGATGGGAAGGGGAATACAGCACCACGCTGCTCTGCCCAGATATTGTCATGAAACAGGAAAATGATAAAAGTAGAATAAGGAGGATCTTATGAAGCATTGAACACTGGCTACTGCTGCTGACAGGGGCAGCTACATTTCATCCCATAACTTTTGATACTAATCAGTCTATAATATCACTTAGAATGAAATTTTCTGTATTTATTTACACACTTGTATAACTCTTGCCCCTTGTGGTGGTGGGGCAGCAGCCCCAAAACTGAGGCTTCCCTATGCCTCTACATGCCTGGACATGTTTTTCTGCCAGGACTCATGGCAGTAAACAGGTTATGTAACACACACACACCCAGCCCGTGTACCCCTGGGGTCCGCCCAGGTAATCCCTATTGGGAGGGTGCAGGCAAACATCTACTGCCTATTAAGGTAAGGTTTGGGCTTACTGCCAACCTGATTGGTCACTTTAGATGGCCAAATGAGCCACGAATCTCGGCTCAGAGTCTATAAAGAGGAGTGCAAAGGAGCACCACGTGTTCAGAGGTCCAGACTTAGCTGTTCAGACTCAGCTCTCTGATCCGCATTGCTGCCCTGACTTGCTTACATGGCCTAGACACAGAGTCAGGCCCTTACTCACTCACTTGCATACTTATGAGGCTCAGCCCTCTTGCATTGATCTCAAGGTGCAGTTAAGCTGTCTGTGCACCCTTTGAGAAGCAGAGCGCATGCACGCCTGCATTTGGTACATATATGGGGAGCCGAGAGCCCCCTGCCTAAGCCTAGAGCAGCCGCACATACTGGCTTCTTGCTATCTTGATTTATCTATGGAGCTCAAGTCTCCCTACAGCCCGGCAGACCCTGCTTGCCAGCTGCCCTGTAAGCCTGGAAAGATCCAGCTCAGCAGACCTTTCAGACTGTCTGCTAACCTACAAACACAGGCTGCTAGCTGTGAGACGACTGTGCTAGAAGCTGCACGGACAAATCCTCCTCCTGCACCTGGAAATCCTGCTAGCTGATCATCCCTGGACACACACAGCATCCAGAAGCAGCAGCACTGAGGCAGAGACTACTTCACACCAGGAGAGAAGGTCAGAGAAATCCTGTTTACCCCAGAGACTGGGAACACTTATCATTCCTCTGCAAGCCGGGACAGATTCCAGCCTCAGAAAGACCCAAATACTGGGCACACGCTGTGACACAATCCCGGGAAGGTGATTAATAATTAATACTTAAGAGCGACACATTTAAGCAAGCTTTAATTCCTTTGTAAAATAAGTTACCTGTGTCTTAAGAGCAGACACAGTTTCAGCCCCTGCTGGGCAGACAGTATAGTTGTTAAGAGGCATTAAGCCTAAGGGAATCTTTCTCTCTGTCTATAGTTGTTGATAATTTGATATTTCCATTTAATAATCCAATCCCTGTAAATATATCCCAACTGTTTTCATAACCTTGCACAAAAGAACTTGATTACATAGTGGTTGAAGGTGGTACAAATTTGTAAATATTAATTTTAATAAATAATTTTATAAAAAATTAATACCACCTTCCCCTAATAAGGAAGGAATAAGAGAAATCCCCTCCACAACACCCCTAAACCTAACCAACCTCTTATGAGTTGTTTTAGATGTCACACCATCTCACTACAATTTTGGAATGTTACTAAAGTAGTACTTCTCAGGCAGTTGAATTTTATGTCATGTGTTGATTTTGAAGGGATGAATACAATATCCATTCCTGGATATTCCATTTCAACCCTGTTGGGTTCTTTTGGTTTACTGGGTTCTTCAGCTGCAGAACTGAACCTGTCTCTATGGATTTGATGAGTACAGAATAAAAACAGACTAGATTCTAACAATGTGGGTAGAACTGAGCTTTTGTCTACATGTGAGTGGCAAGACTTTTCTCTTGGTCTCTGCCACCTCTTTTTCCTCCAAATCCCCTTCCCTATCTACTCTGGTGTCCTTGTGTGAACAGGGCTTTCTAGATCTGAAAGGAACAAAACTAGGGTTGCAGGAGAGGGCCAAAGGGATTAGTTTTCTGTTCATCAGCAGTTCCTGTCCCATCAGAGCTGCCTTCTTCATGCTCAGAATAGGAATGATGTATGTTTCTGCCAATGCCTCAGTGCTAATGCAATCTTTGCTTTAGCATCTACCTGTGAAGAAGCTCCGCTACATCTCCTACCCCTCCTAGCTAGCCCTGCAGTAAGGAAAGTCATTCACATAAGCACTGACCCACCTTTGGGAGGAGAGGTGAAGACAGAAGCATAGCCTTGTTCTGTAGAGGTGAACAGGATCAACCTAGGCTGGGAAATTTAAAACTGCCTTCTCAATGCTATGTCACCACCACATGGCTAGTGTCTATCAATTTAAATTCTTTATCTGGCAAAATATGAGGTTTAATCTGTGATGCAGTTGTATTGCAGGTATACTTACTGCCTGTTAGTAGACTCAACGTGCTGTGAGGAGGCATAGTTCTGTATTTTTATATACTGAAGTAAGTATGCTAGAGGATGTGAATACGCATTTCACTAGTGTAATAGGTTTGCTGAGAATAGCCAATAGCAGATGCTCAAGAGGAGAATGCAGAGACCAAAGAAAAAGAATGAGGGAGGAAATTTCTTTTAATATACCTATACTGTTGCATTCACCAGCTCTGTCTCATCTTCAAATTTTACTCATTTTAGGGTATGTTTTATGAGATACCATGTCTCTGTAGTTGCTGTGGCAAGAATTTCTGATATATTCTGGAAGGAAAAAAGTATTACTTGTTTTTTTTGTTATTTTGAATATCATTTGCTTATGGTACCTGTCCGGACTCATGTTCTTGTGAAGGAGTAGAATCAGCTGCTCTGTTGACAAAAGTACACATATCTAATCATTCACTGTGCCGAGAACCAGGAAAACAAATTATACCCATCTCTGTAGAATCACAACTAAAGTTCTTGTCCATTAGCTTCAATAATAAAAAGTTGTACTGCCCAAACTGAGATTGATGTATATCAGTTTATTTTAATACCAAATTATCCACCTTCTCAATGAGCTGTGTGGTAGATATTACTAGAATTTAGATCACATGTGCCCCAAATCAGCATATCATTGGTTTCCCTTAAAACTCTCAGTTTCTCTTTGGTTCTGTTTTGTGCATTCATACATGAACAGCCAGAATCTGCCCTGTAGTAACTACAATAAATTGCCTAAACATGGGCATCAAATGCCATTTCAGATACCCCAAGGTATCCATCTGTCCTCAAGCTGCTAGCTCAGAAAAGCACAGGCTTACTGTAATATGTATATTCTGCATATCTGTGAAATGTCTCTAGTATCTTAGGGTATTTAAGATGTCAGTAAGTGCCTATGCTGCGACAGCAACTAGATGCAGTCTTAGCTTATTGTCTTAATTTTGAACTGAGATGCTTAGTGTAAGCAGAAAGAGAAGTCTTTTCAGATTTTGAATGGATGATCATAATTTATTTAGAAGCCACATTGCTTATTATTTGAAAACGTCTGCTTTATGAAGATTGAATAGATAATAGCTTCATTTATCATAAAATTTATATCATGGCTTGAGCTGGAAGAGACTTTTAAAGGTTATCTAGTCCAACCCTTCTGCAGTAAGTAGGAATGTCTTTAGATAGATCAGATTGCTCAGTCTCATCCAACCTGACCTTGAATGTCTCCAGGGATGGGGCTTCTGCCACATCTCTAGGCAACCTGTTCCAGCACTTTGTAAAAAAAATAGCCTTTTTATATCTAGTCTAAATCTACCTTCTTTTATTTTAAAACCATCACCCTATGTCCTGTCACAGGAGTCCCTGCCAAAAGACTGGCTCCATCTTTCTTACAGGCCCAGACAGATGATAGCTCTTCCCTTATTCACTGATGTGGTCACTCCACGATAGCACACACAGTTTGACACAATGTGTATTCCTCTGCCAGCCGATCTAAAGTTCCTAAATTAACTTTTATTAGTTCTGGTTAGTTGTTTAAAATTACTTCCCCCCCCCCCCTTTTTTTTTTGTTTTCCAAGTATTAAATGAACAGCTTGTATTTACTCTCTCAATTTATTCAATGTTAGCTATGTATTTAATTTATCTCATTGAAATACTTAACAGGAATTTAATATTTTTAAATTTTATTTTAAAAAAGCATTCTTCTTCTCTGGGACTAAAAGTTCAAATGTTTACTTTCCCTCTTTTTACTTTAGTTTGAGAAACTTCATTCGTGTGTGTCTCTGTAGCACTTTTGTCCTTTGAGGGCTAATTAAAACCAGTCTGAACCCCTAATTCTAGCACTTGAAACTAATTATATAAATTAATGAAGTAAGTGTTGATCTGATAGATCTGATGAGTCTTCCAGTAAAGCCTGGTTCTAACAGATAATGCATTCTAAGGTTCTGACACACAACAGTTAACTGTATTATCACATACAATATACTTGCTTGCCTTCCCTTTACCTAAACATACCATTGAATCCCTGCATTGTCATTCATAACAGATAAAACAACATATGTGGAGCATTGCAAATGATGAAAACTTGGCTTAAGTAATTTTCATTTCATTTAAATAAATTAATATCAAGCCACTGAAATCTGGTGAAATAACAGATTTATATCTGGTATCAAGCTTTGTAATGAAGTTGTCTCCACTGGAGCTGGAATATTCTGCAAATGACATCTTTGAGGCTTATCAGTGAAACAATTTTTGTACAGCTTGGTCAAGACATTGTACATATTTATTGAAAGTGTTCATATCAGAAAAATCTAAGGCTGTTGATATAATTTACTAGCTATATTTACTTTTTAAAAAATAAGGCTCATCACTGTTATTAACTTAGGAAGAGTTTCAGGTTAATATGCAGCTGACCCCTATCCACACATGCTTGTGGTCTTCCAGTCATTCCACTTCTCCACTACATGAGATGTAAAGAGAGCAGCTTCGCTGGAAGGTGTCTGTTTAATTATAATCCGTAACCTCACAGGGAACTTGCATTAGGAGCAGAGATATTTTAGATTCATGTGAAATATAACTTGATAAAGTTGGCACATGCAGTGTAAGGTAGTTGCTGAGTAGCACCTTAAGAATATCATGATCTATGTTTAATGGTTTCTGGAGAAGAATGTGAATTTTCAGCCTCAGTGCACAAAGAGCCTGGCATGTGTTTATTAAAAGGAGTCCTTCCTGACATCAGTGTACAGCATTAAACATTGAAAAGGATCCATCACATTTGCCATTGGAATGGGCTGCCCAGGTAGGTGGTGGAGTCACCATCCCTGGGGGTTTTCAAGAAAAGCCTGGATGAGGCACTTGGTGCCATGGTCTAGTTGACCGGATAGGGCTGGGTGCTAGGGTGGCCTGCATGACCTTGGAGGTCTCTTTCAACCTGGTTGATTCTATGATTCTGTGATCCTGATTCTAAATTAAAAACCTCACACATTTTAGCTTTTTTTTTTTTTTTTTTTTTAAACCTTCCTCCCTTTTTTTTTTCTTCTCTAACATTTCTGGGTAGTTTAAGCTGCAATTTGAAAGGCTCATAAACAGCTGAGGTCACAGACACATTGCTTCAGTATTGTTTATGCTAATGTGCTAGTTTAACACTCAGAATTGTTCAATGCTGCTGGCTGTAAACTGGCAAGGAGAAGGAAGAATTTCTTTCAGTGCTAGAATATTACTTTCTGTCTACAATAAGTAAATGTGTCCTTAGGCTTAAAAAATATAATTTATTCTGTTATGTTGTGGATATGGATTATCTTAAAATGTTCTGTACTGTTCTGCAAAGCATCCTCCTGTAGGGATTATAGAATATTGTTTATTTAGTCTGATTTTGAAGTGATTTTGAAGCAGAATCTATTTATCACCCATTCAGTGTTTCAAAAACCACAGCAGTGAAGAATGCAGCAATGGCAATGTTCGGTTTGGTAGAGTGCGAGACTGAGTTGGACAAGGGGATTACTGAAACCAAGGAAACCTGAGGGAGAGGCAGCTGGAAGTACAAGCAACAGAGCGGGCAACAAGGGTGCAGTGCAGCAATTTTCAGGCAGGGCCAGAGGGCCCTATATCCTGCTGGTAGGTGCACAGCCCAGGGAAGTGCTCTGGGTCTTTCTACCAAAATGGTGGGCACTCACCTTAGAGCTAAAACCAGTGTTCTTACAGTGAAAATCCCAGAGAAGTTTGAGATATACACCCAGATGGACCTGGTTACAAGTAATTTGCAGGGAGTGCATAGATTCTTCTCTTGATGTCCCAGTAGCTACCTGCAAAAAGTGTGCACAGGTTGATGATCTATTACACCAAGTGGCTGAGTTGCAAGAAACAGTCACAAGGCTATGTGGTGTTAGAAAAGCCAAAACAGATTAATAGATGATTTCAAACCCAAGTGTCAGGGTTTTTCAAGAGCCAACAGAACGAGACTCTTTCAAATTAATTGGAGAGAAATACAGAATTGTATTTGAAAGCAAAGACACAGAAAAAAATTACAGAGCACATATAGGATACATAGGAACTCCCTTGAATTTTCTCCCAATGCAAAAGTAATCTACAATCCCCAGTGCTCCAGTCCTCCCCCCACCAGTGCCTCTGCCACCCATAGGACCAAACAAAGCCTTTGGATGCCACAAACAGGACCACTCCGTACATGTTTTCCCTGATAAGTAGCTTCCACGAGACACAACAGGCAGGAGGGAGAGAAAAGGAGAACAAGCTGGCCTTGCTGCCAGTTTATAAAGAGATAGCAAAATTGTGGGATTGAATAACAATTTTACACTGTCCTGTGTCCGCCTCTAGACACTAGTCCCTAGAGGATTTTTAACCCTATAGTTCCCAACCTATGACACCAGGTTCCTGCCACAGGTACCACTGATAAAGAAGCACTTTGGACCATGGTAACCCAAAAAAGCAGGACTACTTCATCATTGACTACCCCTCTGAAATGCCTGTACACCAACACACTCAACACAAGGAATGAACAGGAAGAACTAGAGGTGTGGTGGTTACAGGGCCACAATCTCACTGCAGTTATGGAGACATGGTGGAATGGTTCCAGCCATGGAGCATGGCTGGAATGCTGTAATAGATGACTATATCATTTTAAAAAAACACAGACCAGCAAGGTAAGATGGTAAAGTTGATTGTTATATGAGAGAGCAACTGGAATGTCTTCACCTCTGCTTAGGGTTTGGGAAGAAGTATGTGTTGAAAATGTGTGGGTAAGTATTAAAGGACAAGCTAATGTTGTAGTGGGTGTTTACTACAGGGCACCTGATCAGGAAGAGGAAGTTTATGGAGCCTTTCAGCAGACAGCTGAAGCTAGCCTCACAACCATATCCTTTGATTACCATGGGGTACTTCAACCACCCTGGTATTTGCTGGTTTCAGTGATGCTCAGTGATGTGCCAGGGGGCAGAGGGCACAAACTAGAATATAAGAGATTTCATTAAAATGTAAGGAAAACTTCCTTACTTGGTGTGCTAGTTTGAAGCTAGCTAAAATGTTTTGGTGAGAAGGTTGGTGAGGTTGCTGGGGCACTGGAACGGGCTGCCCAGAGAGGCATGGAGTCTTCTTCACTGGAGATTTCCAAAAGCTATCTGAACATGTTGTTGTACAACCTGATCTGGGCAAACTACTCTAGCAAGAAGTTTGGACTACTGTGATCTCCAGAGGTTTCTTTCAGATGCTGCCATTCTGCAGTCAATACTGTAAAGACTCTGAAGTTTTGAGATGACCATATCATGCTTACAGTATATATGGCTGTAAAAAGGATATCCACTAGTAGACAAATGTTTATATTTATGAATCAGGACACCAATTCTGTTGCACAACCCTTTGTGCAGACTTTGCATTTTGAACCACATCATGGGATGTAGCCACAGCTCTGCTGTCAGGACAGTGTAATTACTTTGTGCTGTCATGTCACTGGAGGAGTAGAAGAGTGAATGGAAATCTGTCTTCTTATACTTCTCACTCTATCTTACCCTTTTACTGCTTTTGGTTAAGTAGTTTCTATAAGGCAAAAAGGAATGCTTTCACTCTATATTAATCATGAGACTGAACTGCTGGTCTTTACAGATTGAGGACATTAAAAGAGCTACATTTTCTATTTTATTTTACCTCTTTAACTGCAAACAAGTGTTACTGATTTCAAAACAAGCTGTAAACCTTTTGAACAATGCTTCATTGCAAAATGTGAATTTTTCCTTCCACTTACCAGTCTATGTTTATATATATCAGAAAAAAAACAAAAGGGACTTTCTAAAACTGTTTTGAAGTTGTTCAGCAAAGAGAGACTTAAGAAATATCTCAAGTTAGTAAATATATTTACATGTTAAAATATATATGATTAGCACAAAGGAAAGATGAAGGAAATGAAGGCTAACACATGATTTTCCATAGTTAGCCAAGTTTTTTTTATATTATTGAGATTCTGACATGTATTTCCAGTTTAGACATGCAGAATATATTGACAGATTTAGTTAAGATGGTGACAGATTGAGTACAATTACCTGAGTCAATCATGGGTTAAAATTATGCATGGCAACATAATTACACAAACTAAAATGTGAAAGGACCCAAAGGCACAGTTCCCTCACTGCTCTTTAACTACCTTGTTAAATGATTGTTGACAAATTATGAAAAAGTCATTAAATTAGTGAAATGGCTTTAAAAATTGTGGACGGCTTTGAATTCTCTAAGGTGGTCTATAGTAGTGTTACAGGGACATTTTTCCTAAGCAAAAGTAACATTTTTCCTATGATGGTGCCAAATAAATATTGTTCCTGGATAAAGATACCCAAGTTCATTATACCCTATCCAAGATTTATTGAGTGTGGTTCTCCAAAATCTTTTTATTTTAGGTGGAATTTATGGAACCTGGGCTCACTGCCTCAGGTCAGTGTTGTGTTCTGTATTACTCTTTATCCAAAGTGTGTGCATTTAGATCAGGCAGTTACTCCTCAATGACCACTAAATGGAGCAATTAAACACTCAATGTTTTCATCTAGAACTGTAATGCTAATGATCCAGTATAAATGGATATGGCAGGACAGTACCAGAAATCAAGAATGCTCGGTTCTGCATATTTGGTGGTCAAGAAATGAGCCATTTGTACAACTCACTGGCAGTTGCTACAGTGCTATATCCTGAATCTGGACATGCCTTCTCCACCTGTGCTATTAGCTATAGGCAGCTACAGTGTTTCTCCACATGGTTTAATTATCTCTTAGTTTTTCCACAGAAGTACTCATTTTAATTTGATAAACTATCCAACCAAGTATATTTTCTCAGATGTACTGTTCATGTGGTTCGTCCACTAGGGTTTGGTTTTTGTTTTGTTTTGTTTTGTTTTGAGATGAGATGAGATTAACTTTTTTTTTTTTTAAGAATGATGAGTAATTATTGGTGATTTGTTTATAGCCTTGAGGCCTCTGATTTCATTCCATACTTACACTTTCAATGCTTCTTTTACCATCTTGCATTCGTAATTTTGAGACTCCTTGGGAAAATCCCCAGTTTTTGAAATGTCTCTAAGCTTCGCTTTCCATGCTATGTAGCTAATGGTTTATTAGTGTAATCCGGCCATGCATACCTGATTGCTTTAAGTCCATTAAAAGTTTAGTTCCACAAAGAAATAAAGAACAGAAAGATACATAGAAGTAATCAGATATAAACAGACGAGAATAAAAATCTGGTACCACTTGCTAACAGTATCCACTAGTTATGGCAGCATTACTTGGACATAACCAAATTTACTTTACAGCAGGCACTGTGGCTGTTACTGTGCTTTCTGAAATCTGCTATTCAACAGAGGGATAGTGTGTTCTTCCTGGCATTTGTGGGTCTGAATCTTCCATGGCTTCTTCCAGCTTTTAAAAAGGTTATTAACTTGGCAAGGGTTGTTTTAACTTCTGCTGCATGAAAAAGATCTTGCTGCACTGAGAGTGGCAGCTGAATTCAGCAGGATGCTATGCTGCTGCTAACTGAGAAGAACAGTGTAAGATACTGTCGCACTGTAGCTGGGAACACCACTCCATCAAAGAGAAAGGTGGTTCTAGCCTGTACTGTAGTCTGTCTTTTTGTACATTATATTTTTAAAACAGCAATAGGGTATAAACTCACAGTTATTACTGAGCAGAAGAACCTCTGAAGTTCCCATTAGTCTTAAGGGATGCAAAAGACACTTTATATCTGTTTGCAAAACACATTTGTTCTTTCCATAAGCTCTTCAAATGCTACTGAGTGGAAAGAAGAATTCCATTATTACTTGAGAGTAATATTTTGAAGATTACCTCCATACCAATAACAATTGAGTGTGTGTTTATTGGGTAGAAGAAATTTATTGGATCAACCTGCTGTTTGAGCAGTGAAGAATAATTTCATTGCCTAGAAGACTGTAGACTTCTGTTTTTCTTGCCCTTTATTCTGTCAGCTGAATTGGGAGCAAAGCACGAAGAGCTTTACAAAATCTTCTCTTCAATCTCTTGTATTTTCATGTGGTCTTAATTTTTTATCATATATAACTTTTTGATACTCATCTTCCATGGTTGCTCACATCTAATTTTTGCAGCCAGACTTTTGCTGGTAGAACTGCAAAACTGGCAGAGTAGTTAATGTGCCACTTGTCACTCTCAAAGCACAGTTTATTTCACTGGGTATCAGTTGTGTATGAAAGCTGCTATACAAAACAAGAGATCAAAATGCTTTAAGGGAGACAGACATACAAGAAGTATTTATGCAGAAAATCTGGGGTATTTAGATTGCCGCTTCCACTGTTAGCTTCTGCTTGATATGTGCTCAGAATTTCAAGCTTTTTTGGGCATTCTCTGAAAATTGCTCATGGTCGAATTAACTGCTTCTAAGTGCTATACTAACAAGTCATACACTATAGGAAATTACTATGAAGTGGATATTCTTTTCTTTGTTGTTCATATGTATTAAACATGAAAACATTGGAGAGTGGGTTTGTGGGTGGTTTGGGTTTTCTCTCCAGAAAAGATAGATTTATTTATCCAGATACTGAAATAGAACTTTACTATACTTGAATTTGTCTTCAGTGGACCTCAAATATAAACAAGAATTCAGAGGATGGATGAAAATGCCATTCTTTGTATAGTTTCTGAAAAGCCTTTGCAGGAGTGCAGATTTTTGATGTCACCTTGAGGGAATTAATCAAAATGTGTTCTAATTTGGCTGGCCTGGTTGCCAATGTAGACATGTAGTTTTCAATCTTCGAACACTTTGTTGATCGAAGTAAGAACAGAGTGTCAATTTATAACTGTTGACAGCTTCAACAATGGCCCTTTCCATCAGGCAGTGTCATGTATAGAGGAAAGAGCAGCAAGCACAGCTGCTGTCCTCAATTTATTTTGATAAAACACCTTTACACAGGTGGTCAGTGCAAGAAACTGTGACTAGATTTAGACAATTGCACCTCAAGATCTTTTATGTGTGTTGGCTCCTAAGTTGATGATACTAATTTAATTTTCCTACTTAAGTGGGGAATTTTTTTATGACATTCATCACAAGGTTGCAGTCTTGTGCCTACCTCACTGTATTCACATCCTAAAGTGAAATTGTGACCTTCTGTGAGTCCAAAATAGTTCCTCCACTTCTGTTTTTTCCTAATGTACTGTAATATGCACAGAGAATCCCCTCACCAACTGAATAAGAAAGCAAGCAGCCAAAAAAGATTGCAAAATATTATCCTTTTAGGTTGTTTTAATTACCTTGTAGATAGGGTAGATTTTTGTGGTTATGGTAATGACACATAGACTCATAGAATCATAGAATCAGTCAGGGTTGGAAGGGACCACAAGGATCATCTAGTTCCAACCCCCCATGCCCTGCCTAGATCAGGCTGGCACATTTCCTCTTTGTGAGGATTTGGGATTTATCACCATATTAACTGTGAGTTAAAAAGAATCTGATAAATCTCTAATTAGTATTTTTCCTCTACAATATATTTTCTGGAAAATTGCTTTATCCTAATTGATTTTTAATTTTCTTTTTTCAGGCAGTGCTGGAACACCTGTTGTCTTCAATGAAAATGGAGATGCTCCTGGACGCTATGATATTTTTCAGTATCAAATCACCAACAAGAGTACAGAATACAAAGTAATTGGTCAGTGGACTAACCAACTTCATCTAAATGTAAGTACTAGTTTGATTATGATGCTGACATTAGAGGGTAATCATTTGAGTATTATATTGGTTTGAAACACAAAATGTTGCTAATTTGTTGTTTGTGAGTTGGCAGAATAAAGGTCTGCCATTCTTTTCTTGAGAAAACAGTAAAAGATGGCACAGTGACCTGAACCAAATTCTTTATATTTTAAAGTAGGTTGAGTTGTGTATTTTTCTGCTCCTTTAAATTATATTTCATAATTATGATATATTTGATACTCCTTTTTGTATTATGTTAAGAAGGAAAAAAAAAGTTTTCCTTCCAAAAAGTGACACACAAAATAATGGGTACAGGTATATGTGTGGTGAGGTGATGGAAATGTATTTTATAAGAGAAGTTTAGGGGAAGAGAAAGCTCTGGATAGACTTTACAGCAGGCTTCCAGTACCTGAAAGGGGCCTACAAGAAAGCCAGGAAAGGACTTTTCACAAAGGCTTGTAGTAATAGGGCAAATGGGAATGGATTTAAGCTTAGAGAGAATAGATTTGTACTGGATATTAGGAGGAAATTCTTTACAGTGAGATTGGTGAGACGCTGGAACAGATTGCTCAAGGAGGTCATAAATGCCCCATCCCTGGAGATATTCAAGGCCAGGTTGGATGAGGTCTTGAGCAACCTGGTCTAGTGGAAGGTTTCCCTGCCTGTGGGAGGGAGGTTGGAATTAGATGATCTTTAAGGTCCCTTCCAACCCAAATCTATGAATTTATAAGAAAAATACTTCTTGAATATAAAGGGAGAATTTGTAGTTTTTCCATATAGTTACCTAGGATTAGTATAGTCCCTTCTTACTTAATGGGAGAAGAAACAAAAGACATAGCAACTTACTCATCCTTAGAAAGTGTTTTTAGTTGCTGTCTTAATGTGCTCTGCAAGGTCTGTGGTAGTTATGCCCCGTATATACATGTAATTATATGTGTTTTGATAATCACCATCATGAGTTTCAGATAATACAATATGCAGTATTTGTATGAAAGACAAGCATCAAGCCACAGCTGTAACCTAAGTTGTTGGGTCCAAGCCTTTTCTGTCACAAGGTGACCTCATGCAGGGAGGGTTAGTCACAAAAAAAGGCAAAATGAAGTCAAGTTATTTCTTTGTGAGTTGTGCAGCATTTACAGTTTATGTGAGATGTGGTTCAGGAATTCACTCCCCCCACATACTTTGAATCACCAGACTAGCTCAGATGGCTGGAAGTTAAGATGAAGCCATATACTTAAAACACAGCACATATTTACAAGCATATATGCACAATATATGCAGATATTTACAATTATATACAAGTTAGAAGTAATACAGAAATTCAAAACCCCTCCCAGTCAGCGAGACTGCCCATGAGGGCTTCTGACTAACCCTCCTTCTCCTTCCCACCCCCTTTATCTCAGAAATAATCAATTAAAGCCACATTGAAAGCTTATTTGATTAATATGCAGAGAAAGGAGAGATGAGATGCCAAAGCTGACAAGGGGTCAGACAGAAAATTATTAGTTTGAGTTACATAGGTTCAGGCAAAGAAGTTGATAAAACAAGCTGCAGCCAGGCACAGGCTGAGCAACTTCATTACTGTTTCGGCTTTATATATCTCTTGGCAATCCAATGGGTAATATAGACATCAGTATTATATTCTTTTCACAGCCAGTAACCTAATTTCTCTCATTGAAATGTCTGAATTAACCTCAAACCAACATGTTAGCCATTTGGGTAGCTCTGCAAATGTGAAATACTGAGTCATATTTTTGCTAATTGTGGTGATAAGAGCAACAGTGTGAACTGGTGACCAGAGTCACCAAAGACAGTTTATGCAGTGACCTTAATCAAACCACAAAAAGGTTTCAAATCTTTCTGGTTTTCCATTTGAGAGATAGCTGAAGAAGTGTAAGAAAGACAGGCTAGGAAATATTTGCAAATTATTCCTCTGTTGAGACTATATCCAAGTGCTACCCACAGCAGCACATAAGTCCCCATTTTCAGCTAGAGCTGTTGAACCACTTCACCATATCTACCATCTGTGATGGTTTGGGTGTTCCCCACCCCCCCCTACACTTTGGGAATCACCCAGACCAGACTCTGCTGGCTCTGGAAATTGAATGAAGCTTATTATTTACAGCTAGCACAATATACAAGCAGATATTTACAGTATATACAGCTATATACAGAAATATACAAGGTAAAAGGTAATACAGAAACACAACTCCCCTCCCAGAAGCTTAAGTCCCTAGGAGGGGCTCTCAACCACCCCTTCACCTTCCCCCTATCCCTCTCAACCTTACCGCAGTCCCAAGGAAGAACGAAGGTTCATCCAGGGGGTTAGGAAGCAAAGTGGATTAGTCAGAGAAATGAAGGGTGAGGTTAGACAGAGATGCAGCTCGGAGCTCCCCAGCAGGAGAAGTACCTTATCTATGTTTCGAATCTTCTTCTTGTATCTCTCAGAAAGCCTATGAGTGAAGCAGACATCACCATTGTTTTCTTTCCACATCCTGGAATCTAATTCTTCTCACCAAAACATTCTAGATAGCTTCAAACTGGCACAGTATCTGTAACTACTTGGCAAGGTCTTGTGTATTTAAATTTTCATATTTCAAATAGAAATGACCCTACTGACAGAAAGCATGTGTAGCAGATTGTGCAGTAGTATAATCTCCCTCCTGTAACCTGATACATATCTGTGGAAAGGCAGAAAGGAAAAAAAAATAATTAAAGTCTAATACTGAATAGTAATTTCTGGAAATCACTGGAATTTGGCCCTTTATCATAACTGTTGTGGCATACATTCTGGGTCTTCATCATTGCTATAACTTTCTGGAAAGTCAGTGTTTATTAAGTTATCTGCAAATCTGCTGTAGACATTTTGCACGAATGTTAGTACTAACATAGCAGTTCCATACTAATAGCTAAAAACTAACTTGGAGTTTGCTTCAATTTTGATTCCATTCCAATCTGCCTTTTTATATCCCCCCTTTGATCACTAAGTTTTTCATTAAGCCTGTAGCTTTTCAGTCCCATTATTTCTTCCTGATATATGTGTACTCCAGGGAGTACTCTGAAATATGACTAGACTGGTTGCTACTCAGTCTGTGGAAAGCACACCGTGCTAACCACATTGACCACAAAGCCAACAGGAAACGATTTATCTAAGAACATCCCTTGTTAACTCTCATTAAGAATGGATGTGTTGGGATGTTTTTTGTCTCTCTTTTTCATATTGTTTTTTTTTTTTCACCTCCATGAGCTCATGTGGTGGAAACAATTCACTGTCCAGATCTGCAGGTGAACTTGGTGTATCATGTAGAGTCATGGAGATGTGAGCAGGATAGCACTGCTCAGTAGCAGGCTCTGCTCCCAGCCTTATGCCATAGCCCTGCTCTCGTAAACCAAAGTAAGAACAGGTACACAGAGCTCATTCCACCCATACAGGGTGTGGCTTGATTGATTCAGTGAGGAGATGTTTCTCTCCTCCCCTTTCACTCCTATTGCTCCACTTATTCATCTCTGTCTAAAACATTGAAGATTTCTGGGCTGACTGGGCTTTGTTTCTTAAATTTTGTCAGGGCTTGAGATGCTATATGATGTTGTCTATTGGAATCTGCATGTACTGGTACAGTAACCATGACAGAGGAAGTCATAACAGTTGTTCTACAGTTAATTTCCATCTGTTTCTGTATTCACTAAACTTACATAGCATGCATCAGTGGCAGTTATGCCACATGATGATTTGCTGTGGCAAAGCTGTTGCCTCCTCTCACTAAACAAAATGTTCTAAAAACAAGTAATCTTTGTGAATGATTTTCAGTACTCCATCATATTGCAAACAAGGTAATGCCTTTGACTGCCAGTGAATCAGAGGGAACACAGTGGATGTTTTTGTTGGTTTCAGTGAAAACATCTATATTTATTGAAGGCAAATCAATATTAAGATGGCAGTGCACATTTTACTGTGCGGTTCTGTAAAGGAGATGCTTTAAACATAATAATTATTTCTCCTGCAGTTTCCTCTTAATGAAACCACCTGTAGCTATGATTTTTACTGAATTCTGTCAGATATCCTTATAGATACCTCTTTTTTTTCAGATGTTTCTCTGTCCAATTGTGTGGTAACATGTTGTAGCTATGGTATGTTTATGACTGTGTTCATCCATACAGCCAGTTCTCTGCATCAGAAAATGTATAGCTTTTATATAGCTTTTATTCATACATTCATTTTCTGTGACAAAAAAATAAACTGTGAAAGAACCAAGTGTGCTGCACAGTTCAACTTCTGGAAAAATTAATGTGATTAAGACAAAACCACAGTTTGCATCTAAATAACTGAATCAAAAGGTTCCCTTTTCTCTCTTTTTTTTTTTTCCCCTTTCTGATTCCCTGCCCCTGCTTTGTTTGGTTTTACCTGCAGATCTCTTATGTAGGTTGTGGCTCCTCAACTGGTGGCCAGTTCTGGATTTGTCTCTGACCTCAGACCTCATGATTTGTGATTCCTCTGCTGGTGTCTCTGGTTCTTCAGAGTTTACACTGACTCTGCAGGGTCCTTGTGATCCAGCTTCAGACTTGTCCCTTTCCTGTTGCAGTGCTGGCTTTCCCATTGGACACCAAGTGCTGACTATCCAGATAAAGATTCTGTGTCACTCCCCACTAAGGGACTTCTTGTCAGCAAGCTTCACAAGCTGCAGAGACCCCTCTAGCTTCAATGCTGATTCCTCCTTGTAGCAGTCAATTACATTAATGCTCTCCTTTAGGCAGATTGACCTTTCAGATTTCTTCTGAAGCAGATGCAGTTTCCAGATACAGGAACTTCCTGATTACTGATCACTACTACTCTTCCCATTCTTAGAAAACAAATGTATATGTGTGTCAATGCTGAGAGATACATTATAGAAGTTAAATTTAGAAAGAATCACAGTCTTGAATAATTCTTTTTTTGTGTGTGGTGCTTGAGTTTGAATAAAGTATCTCAGATTTTAACAGATGCAAGGCAACTTTGAAAGCAGATATTTAGAAACATCAAACTATAATCTCAAAAAACCTGGTTGCCTTTTATACTGTTATCACTTTACAGAATTCTGACAATGTACATTTACATCCCTTTTAAAATCCTTTTAAAGTCCTTTTAGTCTGTAGGGTTGTCTGACTTTCAATGATCTTAACACAGTGGAAATAATGAGATTCTAAACTTATTTTTCTATGTTTGCTTTCCTCATTTTCTTTATCAGTTTTTCAGGAAACTTTGATAGCTAAAATTCTTTCTTAAAAAAGAATAATCTGTTTTTTATGATGAATAAAAATCCAGGGAGAGGTAGCTGTTTCTGCAGAAGTGATGTTTTATTCATATTGCAACAGGATTTTGCATGCCAGGTCACATGTAAAAGTTTCCTGCAAATGTGTGGATTTAGCAAATTTGAGCTCTCAACCATGTAATCTCTGTAGGAGGAAAGCTGTTAAAGACAAGCATACTTTTCCTGGCACTTAATGATTTAAAATCAACTTCTGTTTTGGAAAATGTGTTCTGTAGAGCCTGTGTTGTAATAAGGGCTGGCTCAAGGTAGCAACTGATGTCTTTTGTCAGTAGCGATACACAGAATTAGTCTCACTCCTGAAATGTTAAAAACAAGTTTTTAATTTTCATTTCCTTAGGAACCCATTCAGTTTGTTCTGATATATTTCTGACAGACTCCCACCCCCTTAGCCCCCCCACCCACTTTTATAAATGTTTTGGAACCTAAATGCCAGTTGGAAAAATAAATAATAAAATGTTTAAGAATTTTGTAATCTAATGTTTTGACTTTAAACAAACAAACAAAAATAATGTCTAATATAGTTTAAAGCATTCTCAGATTTTATTTCAAGCTTATACGTTGTTTTGATCTACCAAAATCTGTGTTTGAAGATCCTAATCTGAAAAATGTAGATCCATATCCTTTGAAGCTAGTGATTTGTGTTGATGGGATTTCAGGCAGTCACAATTATTGGTGCTTTCAGAATCAGGTATTTAACTGTGACAGATAAAAAGCTTGAGTGGGTAACCATTTTATGTGATATTATTCCTCAAAAAAAAAAAAAAAAAAAGGCAGAACAAAGCATTGTTTGTTCTGAGTGGAAACAGCAAAATTTTTAAGGCAATAATTGATGTGTTGTTTGGGTTTTTTCCCTACCCCAGTGCAAGTGTTCACTTGAAAAGCAGAAGAAATTTTAGAATTACAGATTTTCTAACATTCTCTCAGAAATAATAGGATGCATAAGCTTTCAGATTTATGGAATGTATGCAGCAAGGATATAAATGACTCAGAGGCATCCATTTTCTTCGGTAATAGTCTTGATTTATGACTAAGAAAACCATAAATTAAAATTGCACTGATGTGATGAACTATCAGAGAGGCAGCCATAATCATTAGCCTTAAGGACAGTATCTGGTGAAGTAGTAAAAACTGGCAACCCCACATTGACAACGAGCTTCCCTTCAGGCAGCCATATCAGAAGAAGATTTGAATCAGTACTCGATTTCTCTTCTTTTCTAGGACTTTTGTAAATTATGTATCTGATCCTGAAGGAACCTATCAACACTGACACAAGCCAATTCTTTCTGAAAGTAACAAATTCAAAATGCGTTAGCTCATTTTTTTGTGACATGGTAAAATAAAATGATTCAAAAAGCTTCTGATGTTTTTTCTAACTGCAGCAAGTAAGTTTCAATCTTTGCTGTAGGCCACTATATTTCATTAAAGAAGCCAGAGTCTCTTTTTTCTGTGGTAGCTGTTATATAATTGATAGATGCGTTCAGCCCTGTGTTTAACAAGAGAACACACTACAGTGAAATACACAACAGGAGGACTTAATGCTGTATGTGGTTATATCTATAAACAAAATATGACAATCATACTATCTGCAGGGTGTTCTGGCCATATGTAATAGGGCAGTAGAGTTCAACTTACACTCCCTCCATGTTATTTACCTAAAAATTGTTGGTGCTGGGTTAAAACTCAAAGAGACAAGCAAAACATTTGAGAACCTTCTAGTCTCAAAATATACTGCTGTCTTCCTTTATTCTACACAATGCTGTAAATGAGAAAAGTATTGTGTTTTCTGGAAGACTATTTAGATTCTAAAGAGCTGATCTTATCACAAGCCAATAAGTATGACTCAGCATATATTCTTTACTGTCAGGATAAGGAAACCAGCAACAGAACAGGTGGACACAGTCTCAAGTTGTGCTGGGAGAGGTATAGGTTGGATGTTAGGAGGAAGTTCTTGCCAGTGTGATGGAGGGCTTGTAGGCCCGAAAAGAGGCTTATTTATGCCTTGCCTTGCCTGGACATGTTTTTTCTGCCAGGACCCCTGGTTGTAAACAGATTGTGTGAGCTCCCACACACCCAGCTCCTGTCTCCCTGTTGTAAGCCCATGTGATCCCCATATTTGGGAAAGTCCAGGCAAGTGCCTTTTGCCTATTATGGTAAGGTTTGGCTGACTGCCAACCTTATTGGTCATTCTAGTGGCCAAAGGGCCCATTAATCTCGGCCCACATTCAATAAATAGGGGTGCACAGGTAAACAACGTGCTCTGACCCTCACTTGCAGCTCAGACGCTCAGCTGCTCAAATGCTACCTTGATAGCTCAGCTGCTCAGATCCCCACACTCGGACTCCATTGCATGGCTCCGGTGCTCAGAGGCTCAGACCCTCATGCTCTGACCCACCCGCAGCTCACCTGCCTGCATACCTTTCTTGCAGAGCTTACCTAAGCCTGCCTGTATATATATAAGGAGCCTATAGTCTTCTAAGCCAACTGTGCACATCTGCACGCTACTGTGTTATCAGGACCAGATCCTGCATTGCCTGCATTTACCTACGGAGCTCAGACTCCCAGCAGCCACGCACATCCTGCATGCCTGCTGCCTATCACTCACTGGTAAGCAGATTACAGTGTGCCAGTGCCGCTGAGATAACCAGGAAGCAGACTCTGCATTGTCTGCACATACACACGGCCTGCTAGCTGTGAGAGCAGTGCCAGAGACAGCACGATATTCTCCTCCTATACCTGAGATCCTGCCAGCTACCTATGCCTGGACAAAGCCTCCAGAAGAAGCCAGCAGCACCAAGGCAGAGATTGCATCCTTCGCCAGGAGAACGAGGTTAGAGACCAGTCATTTCCCTAGAAGCTAGGAAGATTCATCCTTTCTCCTCAAGCTGGGAGGATTCCAGCCTCAAAGTCCACAGGCAGAGATCTCCTGAAGTCTGGACACTGGCATAGGCTGTGACATAGCTCCGGAGGGTGATTATTGATTAATGAGAGTTGTGAGTAAATGCTTTAAAATCTCTGTAATATCTGTTGCCTCTGCCACAGAGCAGAATCAGTTTCAACCTGCTCTGCTGGGCAAATAGCATATAGTCCCCAAATGGTATTTGCCACAGGTGAAAACTCCTCTCTCTGTTTGTAGTTTGAATGTTTGCTAGTTAATTAATAAGGTTCTGTACCTATTTTATCCTAAAATGTTTTCATAACCATGTAAAGAACAATTTAATGCTAATATACAGTGGTTGGGGGTGGCGAGAGTTCAGAATATTGAGTTTAGTAAATATATATATTTATATAATATTATGTCACCCCAATTAATTTATCCCCTCCGCCAAAACCGGTGCAGGTATTGAGAATCCCCCTCCGTGATACCAGAGAGAGTGATTGGCATTGGAATGGGCTGCCCAGGGAGGTGGTGGAGTTGCCATCCCTGGAAGTGTTCAAGAAAAGACTGGGTGAGGCATTTAGTGTCATGGTCTACTTGACTGGATAGGGCTGGGTGCTAGGTTGGACTGGATGATCTTGGAGGTTTCTTCCGACCTGGTTGATTCTATGATTCTGTGATCTGTGGTCCATATGTGACTTGTAGTTACTAAGGTCCAGTGCTAGACTGAAGACGTAAGTCAAGAGTAGGCTATAGTGGATGCAAATAGATGAGTCAAGAAAATGCACTAAAAGTAGAACAAAACTGGGAATTTGTGATTTTTTTTAAATGTTGCAAATTATATTATTCAGCAAAAATTACTTTGTGTGGGGGAAAATAAGCTGAATATAGATGCTGAAAAACTATGAAATAATTTTGAAATATGCCTGCAGCATACCAGATGCTTTTTCAGCCATAACTGAACATCAAAACTAAACATGGATTCAAGAGCCAACAGTCTTCGATGAATGGAAAAGAAATTTCAACTTTTTAGCCTTCTGAAGCTTTTTACTTTATTGGTCGTAGTAGTTTGTTTTTTTTTTTTTTCTTCCCTAGTCAAACAGACATGCTGACTGATTTCTCTACAGTATTCTGACCTTGTATAGTCATTTGTTCTTCATTAGAATTTCATTTCCAATGAAACAGCCTCACTCTCAGAGTTAGGATGAATAGGGATTTATTCCCTTACCTTGTCAGGGTGAGTGAAAGTCAACTTTCTTAAGTGAAGCATGAGGTTGCAACTGCATGCTTTGCTGTGAATTTGTCACCAAATCCTTGAGTGGATAGTAGATATTTTATAGCTTCTTGTGATCATCCGTTGTAAGAAGTGTTATGATTAGAACAAACTGTCCTTTAAATGACCATAGCTAGCAGGATGATGGAGTATTATTTTTTCTAGAAAAGAGGAAGGCCTTGCCATGCATGGCAAATAAAATAAATCCATTTGTGTTTTAAAATATTTTCTCTTTCACAACAGGAAGTGTTCCCTGATAGAACAATGAAAAATTGGGAGCTTTTCTATTTATTCCTGGAGAATTCTGCACTCATTTATGCGATTTCAAAACAGGGTTAGATGCTCCCCTGATGCCAGCTAGTGTTGTGACTTTTAGCATAGACAAATAGCTATTTGGCATAGCAGATAGTTTGGATTATGCGTGACTGGAAGAAAGTGTGAGTGATTTGCTTTGTGAGGTATCAAACATGGAGTAATGGCATGTGTCTTTCCCAATCTCTTCCATGTTCTTCTCTCCCTCATATAAGTGTATACATTACAGCTTGAACTTCCTTTAAACCTAGAAGCAAAATATTGATGCTTAAAAGTAAAAATGATAGATTAAATTACTTTATTGTTAATTTATGGTAATTAATGGAAGCCTAATACTGTATTAAAAATCATTAAATGGAAGATGAAGGAGACATTTAGTCATTATGACATGACAAAAGAGAGTAACCAGCAGATAGCAGAACATTACTATATAATTATTTTTTCTGTTTGCTTTGCTGCAATTTCTCTTCATCTTGCAGTAGTGTTAATTTAATTCCTTTAGAATCTTAGTCTAACATTTCTCAGGACTTTTCATCCTGATAAACTCCCAAATGTTCATTAAAAAAAAAAATTATTTTTAGTAAAATTACTTTTTGCATTTCAACAAATGATGCCACTAATTTTAATGGCAACATTTTTGTAGTATAGCTTAAGGCAGGGAATGAAGAATGTGTAGCTAATCTCAGTGTAACTTCATCTTGTTGTAAATGGATTTAGTGTTGAGTAGGACAATAGGATGTGCTGGAAATGACTAGATGAAATAGGGAGGATTGTAATGTTTCCATTAAGTCCATGACTTGAATTGAGCCCTTCTTTATGAAGAGCATAGGCATAAAGGTAAGCAATAGCTTTAGAATATTTAATTGAGATTTGCATCACCAGAGGACACTGCAGCAAGGAACTCCTAGATTTGTGATGTGACCCATATGTTTGCTTCCCCAATGCTATGGCCTTGTTAGCAGAACTGTAACTTCACTTTGAAAGGCAGAGTAGCTGGAGAGAGTTCAGCAGCAAGCAATGATAGTGATATTTTATATAGCCATCTAAAAGTATGCCTGGAGGGAAAGGTTGAGCAAACTAAGATTGTTTAGTCTAGTGATGACTGAACTGAGGGGAGCTATATTAATTTCTTTCATAACAGGAAAAGGACAAACTGTTAGTCATAGTTAACTTGGCTATTAGGAAAGAGGTTGTGGATTTGAATTACAGTAATAAAGATTTGATGCAGACATGCTGAATGACCCCAGTGATGAGGATAATTAAGCATTAGGCTACATTATCTGGGAGGCCAGGCAATCTCCAGAACTATGGGTTGGTTGGAGCAGGTAGACACCCGAGATCTCTTTCAAACAAATTTATTAAGTTTTCTTGCTTTTATGAATGCCTTTAGTTTTGATTCCCGTATAACCTGAGCAAATTCTGGGAGGTACACAAACACTTGAACTCCTAAACTCTACATTTCCTCAATGAACGCAACACTGTGTATATCTTTAGCAAGAGCTCTAAAATAATGCTATATCAGAATTACTAGATTTTATACTTCTTTACATATTTAGGATCTTCTTCTGCTTTGGGTTGTGGATCACATTAGTAGGTAAGGACAGTTTCTTCTATGAATCCTTGGAGAAATTTCCACTCACATATAGGACTCCACATTAATTTATTTTTTTTTTTTGTACCTGAGACCTGCTTAATACTTAGGAAACAGTTATGTTAATTTATGTTGATATTACTCTTGTGATAGTGGTAATTTCTTGGACTGAGAACTTCTTTCCCTGACATTTCTTAGAGAACCATTTTCTCTGCAGCACCTGTACCCATATTTAAGATGCATAATTAATTAGCCAAAAAGTAGAAGTATCATCAGCAGCATTTCTTATTTACTTTATTCTTTAAAAGTATAAAAAATTGGTTTCTTAAATAGGCATTATGTAAAACTACAAAAGGCAGTCTAAAGAATTTAGCTGTCCTGAGAATACATTGATTTTTTTTTCTCTGTATCTGACCTAAATATCATCTTAGTTTTTCATTTGTGCACAAAATATTTCATACTTGAAATCTGCTCTAGCACTATAGAAAACAGCTATAGGGATCTCAGAAGACTATCTAGCCCTTGCATAAATTTGGAATCTTCTGTACCTATGTTACTCAAAGAGCCTTTGCAGACATTCTTTTCTGCTTTTTAACTACTGGTATCACTCTGAACTGTCTTACAAATACCTGATTTTACTCCTCATTTCTATAATTTAAGCCAGTTACTTCTTATTTTTTTCAGGATACATCAATCATATCCTCATCCTTTTCACGTATTTGAAGGCTGTTGGTTTACCCCCTAGGCTGTATTATTTCTTTAGGCTATATGGCCTGAATTTGCTCACTTTAGTCATGTAGTTCATGTGTGCTAGACAAACTTCTGGTCTTTGCTGTTTTCCATTTGATCGTCCTTCAAACTGAATTACAATGGTCCAGCCTTCAGAAAGTGCTCTGGCTGAAGTATCACTAGTGTAGAGTTACAGGACAAGCACCATTTTGTATACTCATGAGTACAGAGTAGATGGGAATCATTATTTTATCTGTTTCTTAAATTGACATTTGCCACTTTTGTGGCAGTATGGCATTGGTTCAGCATAGTAAAATACAGTAGAGCCCTGAGATTTCTTTTTTTCCCCCTGAAAAGCTGCTATCTCTGTCCTTTCCGCTCCATAATGTGCTACCTGTTAGTTATCCCTGTTAATCTACATGCTCCCTTTTCCCAGACTCTTTGCAGTATCATTTGGAATAAGTGTCCTGACCTTCAGCATAGTTTCACCCTTTTCCATGGTTATTGCCCAGATTTAATCACCGTGTACTCTATTTTATCATCCAAGCTTCACTGAGTGGTTATTACAAGAATTGAGTAATACCAGACTAAGAATAGACCTTTCCAGGCCCCACCCTGTACCATCCCTTTCATTCTGACAGTGGATCAATGATAAACTTTATAATCCTACATCTTTCTGATATAAGCTGCATCTAGCCCTTAGGTTAGGTTTTAATAGGTTCCTTATGTCTAAGAGGGTAATTTGAGATGGTGTCAAAAATCTTTCTAATGTTAAGAGAAATGATACCTAGCTGCTTGCCTCTCATCCAAGATGCCTGTTACCCTCTCACTGAAGGAAATGTGACAGCTGATTGCTGACAGATCCCTTTCGGCTGTTATTTGTCTTGCTTGTTTTCTCTGTATTTTTGAAATGTGTTTGTTTATTTCTTTCAGTTTTGATTTTTTTTTTTTCTGGGAATTCAAGATAAAGTGAATAGTTGATAATTCCCTGGCTGCTTCTTTTTCTCTCTTAAAAGCACTAGGCTTCCTATTTGCAAGTTCTCCATGCTTCCCCATGAAGTCTTAGCTTTCTGTCTCCTAGGATAAGTACTCTAAGTGTTGTAGAATAAATCTCAATATGTTCAGTCCACATGGAAACCTCTGACTTTTTGACCTACTCTCATTTAGAATGTGTTCTTCATTCTTTCATTGCTCACAAGGACTTCTCTCCCCAACTTTTTTTTTTCTTCCCTGAATAAATGTGCTGTGTAGTGTTTTCTCTAGCTTAAACTTCTTCCACATGCTTGTTTTGTGCCTGACAGATAACTAGGTTTCTCCAAAGAGTCTTCAATTTAATTATTGACTCTTCATTCTAAGAAGCAACATAGACTTGGCAAACAGACCTCTTCCCCTGCTGCTCAGTATCTCAGTATAAAACAGAGTCTGTTTTCTGCCAGCTCTGAACTACTTCAGGCTTTCAGACTTCTTGTATATGATTTTTCTATCTAGCTGAAACTATTTAAAGAGGCAGTGTCATTTTCTTTTGTTTATGTACTGCTGAAAAATCAAAATGATGATTATGGAAAGATCTGTCTGTTCACTACGAGGAGCTGCCAAAAAAAAAAAAAAAAAAAAAAAAAAGGAGCTATTATGGTGGAAAACCACCTAAAAGTAATGTCAAAACATACATCTCATTATTTAGGGTCTTGTGGAAATAAACATGATCCCTACATTTCAGCCAAGCCAAGCTTGTCTGTTCCTTTGTCAGAGTCAATTAAGGTACAAGGTTGCTGAGGTGGGGGTAACTTTGCTCAAAATTTCAAGTACTTCACTTTGCTCAAACACTGCATAGTGTGCTGAGAAGCACAGGATCACAGGATATTCCAGCTGTTTTCCGATATACTTTGAGAAGTCGGTGATGAAACTGTTGCCTTTGTGCTCTCTGCCTTGGCCAGTTATCCTAAGATGGAAAGCTCAGGAAATAGTTGTAAAATTGCCATGCTCTTTTCTTTCAGTTCCCCTGTTAAAGATCTTTTTGCTACAATTTCCTCAATACCTCTCTTTGGAGGTATTCTATGGCTGCTGACCAGCATGCTGATTAATGTTGCCTTATTCTTTTTAGGATGTCCTTTTTTATATCCTATTAATACTCTTCTATCTTTTATCTTATGACCTGGATAAGAATTCTTTAGGATTAATGCCATATTTTTTTCTTGCAGATTTGTATAGCTCTTAGTGTAATTGAGGTATTGGTCTCTGAGCAATGTGGAAGTACCAAGAGTCTATTATTTGTGTGGTGCTGTTATTTTGTAGGAAGGATTATGCAGGTTGGAATTTTATGGTTGACTCATTTCTCATTTTAAAATAATGAAACACTATATATATATAGAGAGAGAGAGAGGGAAAGAGAAAGAGTTACAGGGCATCTCCTTAAGTAATATTAAATATGTGCATTTTTGTTTTGATAAAGAAACTCACCTTTAAAACAAAAGAACAATTTAGAGCATGCAGTGGCAATATTTTTTCATTAAATATTATGACCCATTGAAACAATTAGACTTAAAATCAAAGAAAAATATCTACATAAAATTCCTTTGAAGTCAAATGGCAGCAGTGCTTAACCCCTTGTGAGCACCTCCAGGGATGGCAACTGCACCATATCCATGGAAAACCTGTTCCATTGCCTGGCCACCTCTTTGGTAATTTTTTTTCCTAATAGCCAATCTGAGCCTCCCCTGCTTAAATTTCAGGCCATTTCCTCTTGTTCTATTACTTTATACTAGTGAGAAGAGACCAACACTCACTTCACTCCAACTTCCTTTCAGGTAGCTGTAGGGTGCAATGAGGTCTCCCCTCAGCCTCTTCTCTAGACTAAACAATCCCAGTTCTTTCAGCTGCTCCTCATAAGACTTTTTCTCTAGATCCTTCCCCATCTTTGATGACCTTCCCTGGACACACTCCAATAACTCAATGTCCTTCTTGGAGAAACAGAGACTCAAACACAGTATTTGAGTTGTGACCAGTGGCGAGTGCAGGGACATGATCAGTTCCCTCCTCTTGCTCGCCACACTATTCCTGATACAGGCCAGGGTGCTGTTGGTCTTCTTGGCCATCTGAGCACATTTCTGGCTCGTTTTCAGCTGGTTGTCAGTCAGCACCCCCAGATCCTTTTGTAGCAGGCAGCTTTCCAGCCACAAACCTGTAGCCTGTATGGAGTTGTTGTGACTCAAGTGCAGGACCTGGTATTGGCATTGTTAAACCTCATACAAGTGGCCTCAGTCCATTGATCCAGCCCATCCATATTTCCTTCATTGAACCTCCCTAGCTTTGAGCAGATCAACACTCACATCCAATTTAGAGTCATGTGCAGATTAACTGAGGGTGCACTCAATCCCCTCATCCAGATCATTGATAAAGACATTAAAGACAACTGGCTCCAGTACTGAGCCCTGGGGAACATCACATGTGTATTTAAATCCATTCACTACCACTCTCTGGGCCTGACGATCCAGGCAGTTTTTAAGCCAGTGAACTGTCCACCCATTCAAGCCATGAGCAGCCCATTGCTCCAGGAGGATGTTGTGAGAGACAGTGTCAAATGTTTGACTAAGGTCTAGGTAAACTTTTAAATTAGAGTAGCTTTAGATTGTATGTTAGGAACAAGTTCTTTACTATGAGGGTGGTGGAACACTGACACGGGTTGCTCAAGGTGGTAGTTAATGTGTCATCCTTGGAGATATTCATGGTCAGGCTTGTCCAGGTGTGGTGGAGGGGCAGCAGCCCCAAAACTGAGGCTTTTCTATGCCTCTACATGCCCAGACATGTTCTTCTGCCAGGACCCACAAGGCAGCAAACAAATTGTGTAACACACACACGCCCAGCCCGTGTACCCCTGAGGTCTGGGCAGGTAATCCCCTATTGGGAGGGTCCAGGCATATCTCTATTGCCTATTGGGGCAAGGCTTGGCCTATGGCCAACCTGATTGGTCATGTTAGATGTCCAATGAGCCATGAATCTCGGCCCCAGAGCCTGTAAAGAGGGGTGCAAAGCAGCACCACGTGGTCAGTCAGTCCAGTTCAGTCCGGTCAGACGATCCAGACTGTTTACCAGTTCAGAGCTTAGAGCATATAGACTCAGCTCTGATCCACAGCAACACCCTGCTGCCCTGACTCGCTTGCAGTGGCCTAGACACAGGATCAGGCCTTGCTCACTTGCAAGCATTACAGAGGCTTAGACCTCGTTCATTGATCTCAAGGCGCAGTCAAGCTATCTGCGAGTCCTTTGAGAAGCAGAGCACATTCATGCCTGCACCACACATATATGGGGAGCTGAGAACCCCCTGCCTAGCCTAGAGCTATCTTGATTCAGCTACGGAGTTAAATCTCCCTGCAACACGGCATAGACCCTGCAGCCTGGCATAAATACTACTTGCCAGCTATCCTGTAACTCTGGAAAGACCCAGAGCCAGCAGACCCCTCTCGAGATGGTCTGCAAACCTGCAAATGCAGTTTGCTAGCTGCCCGACCGTGTCAGAAGCAACACGGGCCAAATCCTCCTCCTGCATTGGGAAAAAACCTGCCAGCTGATCATCCCTGGACACGCACAGTATCCAGAAGCCACAGCACCAAGGCAGAGATCACCCCAGGAGTGAAGGTTAGAGAAAATTCAATTTACCCCAGAGACTGGGAAAGCTTTATCATCCCTTACAAGCCGGGACAAATCTCCAGCTCCATCAAGTCCCCAGAGACTGAGGCACATGCTGAGGCAGATTCCCGGAAGGGTGATTAATGATTAAGACTTAAGAACAACACACATAAGTAAGCTTCAGTTCTCTTGTAATATAAGTTGTCTCTATCTAAAGAGCACACACAGTTTCAGCCCTTGCTGGGCAAACACTAGAGTTGTTAAGAGGCATTAAGCCTAAGAAATCTTTCTCTCTGTCAATAATTGTTGATAATTTGATATTTCCACTTAATAATCAATCCCTGTAAATATCCCACGCTATTTTCATAAACTTGCAAATGAACCCTATGATAAACAACATCCCCAGCCTTTCCTTCATCCAATAAGCAGGTTGCCTTGCTTTAGGAGATCAGGTTCATCAGGCAGAACCCATGCTGACTGGGGCTGATCACCTGGTTGCCCTGCACTTCCTGTATAGTGGCACTCAAGATGATCTGCTCCATGACCTTCCCCAGCACTGAGATCAGACTTATACGTCTGCAGGTGCCCAAGTCTTCCCTTTGGTCATTCTTGTGGAAGGGTGTCATGTTTGACAACCTCTAGTTGACTCAGACCTCCACACATAGCCAGGGCTGCTGATAAATGGTGGCAAGTGACTTGGTGAGCATTGCCACCAGTTTTGTCAGTACTCTTGGATGTATGCCATCTGGCACCACAGACTTGTGCATGTCTAAGTGTTGCTGCAGGTCACTAACCATCTCCTATTGGAAATGGGAGCTTTGTTCTGCTCCTCATCCTTCTCTTCCAGCTCAGAAGGCTGGGCATCCAGCAAACAACTGGTCTTACTACTAAAGACTATTGCAGATCTTTCTACCCTCATACCAAGTCTATTGCCAGCACTTCTGTAATCTATCACTATCAATCTAACCACAGGCAGAGGAAAAAAAATGGTTAAATAAACAGATTCCAACACATTCAAAGGCTTGTGTTTTAAAGCTGGAATTTAAGGTCTCTGTAGCACTAACAAAAACTCTTTGTAGGTTATGCCGCTGTGACGTGATTATTTCCTTTTTAAGGTTTCCATGGTGCAGTCCTCTATGTAAATGTTGAGCAGTCATGACTTACATTACTTTACTAGTGAGGGTGGTTTCTTCGAGATAAAGTTACAGTCTCAACAACTAAATAACATTATTTTATTTATAGGCCAAGGCTGGTATTTAATCTTTTCTGTTTGTGAGCATAAGAAACCTTACATTTGTTTATACCACTCTTTCTTCATATGTATTACCCCAGAGCATTACTCTCTTTCATTATTTTGCCTTAGCTAAGAATTACTTGTTAATATGGACAGAATACTGAAAATACAGTCTCTTAGTTTTAGTGATTCCAGAGATTGGTGATACTGTCTTTCTGTGAAACTGGAGAATGACAAGAAAGATTTTTAGCATGCTGAAGAGCACAGAATGATGTTTCTGGTAGCATTTTCTTTGAAAAAATATTACTCATTTTTAAAAGTAAAAAAATATTTGAATCAAACTTTCCAAAACATAAAAACTTGTTGGGCAAAATCCTTCCAAACCTGAAGTATATCCCTACTTAAACATCTTACCCACCTTTTAAACATAAGTGCATCCATTTCTCCTGACTGTATGACAGATTCCCTCAAGTGAGTTGTAAAGTTGAGATTCAAATGAGTTAAATAATTTGCCCAAGGTCACCAAGAAAGTCAGACTGAATCAGGACTGGATAGGCTAATTCTAAGGTCAGAGATCAAATTGTTTAACTGTTCCATAGCACTACTTTCAAATAATGTATATTTATTTTTCCTGTGTCCCAGGACAATTTAAATTGTCCATGCATATAAATAGTTGCACGTACAGGCATGTGTATAGATATTCAAATTAAAATGATACCAAATTTAACAGTCTTTATTTTCCTTTAGGGAAGCTGTGAGAGAGAGATGGTAAGTGGATTGTAAGATGGTAAGCCTAGGAAGAACTTCAGGCACTTGGATGCACAGTTAGGAGAAATCAGCACCCATCTGGGTTGTAGTAACAATATATTCTTCTATTTCTAAAGGAAAAGAGAAAGAATATTTTGCTTGTAATATTTCATACTGGTCTTCTAATGGTCACTGCATCTGATCAAGCTCCTTAGGCTCCTTGTCAAATTGATATTTGATTGCATTAATTTTCAACCAATATGTGGTGAAAGCAAAGATATGATTCCGTGTTCTTTGCAAACCTCTAGGAATGTCTGTGCCTGGAATTCCAGAAAATGTTGTTAGGAAAACATCTGTATGACATGAATGATGTAAATAATTCACAGCAATTATAGCAAATTTGGTAATTGTAGTGATTTTGTACTGCCTTTGACAATCTGGGTTAATAGTTGTGGGGTTTTTTTGTTTGTTTGTTTGTTTTGGTTGTTTTCTGGTTTGGTTTGGTTTGGTTTGAGTTTGTTTTTTTTTTTGGGGGGGAAGGGTTTGGTTTTGTGTGTGTGTGTTTGGTTTGGGGTTTTGGTTTGGTTTGGTTTAATTTAAAACTGGTTTTTTTTTGTCCTTATTTCCCTTCCACATATGCCTGTTTAAGTATTTGTGAGTTAGGCTCTAAGTATAACTGGATTTTCTCTAGAGGCATAAAATCTGTCTGGCAGACTCAATGCTATGATCATTATATTTAGGCTTATAATGAATTCACTTTAGTTGAACCAGTTTAAGTTTTTGATGGTTCAGATTACTTGATTGGACAAGGTACATTAGAGACTTGAACTTTTACTTGATAATAGATGCATTAGGCAATTTTAAAAAGCCAAATATTAGTCTAAATTGCCATAATTCATTCACTTACTATGCTCCTCTAATGAACCATTTTTTTGAAGAGAAATACTTCAGAAATTCAAGACAAATATAAGAATGACTCTTAGTGACAACTGGAGATAATATTATTTCAGTGCTTTGTCATTTTTATAACTAAGAATCTGAACATCTTTAAAAGCTGTATGAATTTATTATGTGAAATCCTTGATGCTTCTGAGAGTCTTGTCTGATTACAAAATCTCCTGCTCCCATAACTCTAGTAGAATGCATTGCTTGCATTCCTCTGTCCAGCTCTTGTATAATTCCATTCATTATATAAAATGCTTAAGCACTTATTTTTAATATATATTTTGCTCTAAGATAAAAAGACTGAAAATTCCTGTAAGTGATAATATAATAATAAAAGTTAAAATATTATCTACCAATGTTCTTGATATAAACTCTCTGAAGGCTGAGTGCTTTTATTTTGTCAGCAGTTTTGCTGAATTGTGTGACAAATGTATCCATGACCGTTAAGAATGGAAAAACAGAGTGAATTTGTATACATACATTATTCAGAAATTACATGTGACCTATTAACAGCATTTTTGATCAGCCTTCTCTCATTGCTGAGGGCTAAATTGAATGAGTTGCTTGATTATTGGAAGAACATAGGTGCCAGGAATCTGAATGTGGTACTTGTACTGTGTCATGTAAATCTCATCTTGTTTTAGACCAGTTCCCACATCATTAATTTTTAGCTTTATTATTAGATATTAGAGGAAATTGTATTTATAATGTTCATGAAGGATAGAGGTGTTTACTTGGATTTGGTATGAAATGGCATTTTGTCTGTATTTTAATGGTTTAGTGAACTGTGAATCTCAGTGCCACAAATTAAAGCAAATTGCAGCTCCATCAGGCAGATATTTCATACAGAGATGATTTTAATGTCTATTTAAATAGCAATGAAGCCATTCTTCTTTTGTATCCTGATGCATTTAATAGAAAATGAGTATGTGTCTTACAGACATGCTGTCATACTCTTTCAGATATTTTCACTCCAGTAAGTATTGGAGTAGTAGAAAATGGAACCTCATCTTAGGGGAATGTGAGGTACTTCATGATAGCACATCAGCCTATCTATCAGACTCTGCAAATTTGGAGGACCTACTCAAATAAAATTAATAATAATGTTTAAGCTCTTATTAATAATAGATACAGAGCTAGTCTATCCCTGTCCATCTGGCCTAGATGATGAATTCAGATATGAAATGAACTTTTCCTTGTCATGTATCATACTATAGTGAACAGCAGCTAAAAGATGTCACATGAAAATGGCGGTAACAAAATAAGTCTTGCAGATACTCTTCACCTAAGGCTGCTTAATAATCAGATACTCAGCCTTAGAAATGTCTGAGCAGTTTAAAGAGTGCTACAGACCCCGATTAGTAAGGGCTGAAGAGGTGCAAAACTTATTCATTCTTTTTCAGTGTCAAACCCCCTGTTTTCAGTCTTTCTTTTGCTGACTTGGACTTGTCGGATTCTTTCCTATCTGAGAATTTTGTTTAAAAGTAAGTGCCTAAAGTTAAGCTCCTCTTAAGTTAGTTTTGTAACATTTGAACTTCTAGATCTCTTTGGAGCAGTTTTTCCAAAGTACTTAGACTGTGAAAACTGCAGAGGGAAGCATTGTCGGATTTTCAAAAGCACTTAAACAGATAAGGCACTTAGCTCCCATTTAAATTAATTAGATGGGTTGAACAAGTTCCCCTTGGCACTTTTGAAAGTTCCACTGCTAACTGTTTATGTCTGCATTAAAAAATAGGATTTTCAAGAGAAACTGAGCATCCAGCAACTCTCTTTAAAGCTTATGACAATTAAAGGTTTTCAGCAGTTCTGAACATAATAAAATGTCCCTGAGCCTGTGTTCCCAAATGATCCTCTTTTGCTTTTTCTTATCAGTTTCTACTATCATTTATTGTCTAAAGTTAGAGAAGAAGTGACATCAATAGTGCTATCACCTGAAGACAGAAAAATAATGTCATGGGTGAAACTTCTGCACAGATTTGAGAAGCTGAGTCCTCTGATATATACATTAAATAATTGATAAAAACTGATAGAACTTTACAGAACTGATAGAAGAACTGATAGAACTTTTCCATTGTGGTAATGATGTCTTTTACTGGATTTCATTATTACGTTATCATTATGCAAAACAATAGGCCAAGAACAAATTACAGGCAAAGACTGCTGCAGGTTATGGATAGCTCAGAATGAACCAGATGACCAGAAGTAGCGTGGTGTGTCAGTCTTCAACTGCTGCATATACAGCAACCCCTAGCAGACCGGTTCAGATGTAATGAAGGCAATTAGTGCTCACTCTGAGGCACATTTTCTCCGCCTCTGTTACAGCAGTGTAGTCTGAGGGTGTGTGCACATTGGCATTTTAGTTTCAGTCAAGAGTCTGCTTTTGAAATGAATCTGCTAATTGTTCCCACTTAGCATACCTGCTCATTGTGGAGTGTGTCTCAGGATATAAGAACTGGATTGCTTTTGGCTGAAATGAAAACAGAAGATGCTTTCCAGAAGGACTTCTAATCTTCTTTAATCATTACCAGGTGTTCAGTCCACTGAACTACATCAAAATTAGTTCAATAACCTTCCTTCCCAAACTCTAATTTCAAATAAAGACCAATGTGAACATCAAGTCCTTAGAGCCAACAATTTCACTCCACAGATTGGTCTAACTATGCCACGTTACTTGTTAATGTAGCTGTAAACTGAGCAGTCAGGATTTCTGGATTCATGGGAGAATCTGATCTTTGCACATACTTACAGAGCTGAAATCCTACAAGGCTAGAATTTTCTCTGAACTGCAAGTGTCTTAAAGAGGATCTCCAATTTCAAGCACTGACCAGCAGTTCCTGGGAGAATACTTCCTCTTTCTTGTTAAATAGAAAATGCGATAAAAAATTCATGAGCAAGAACTCACAAGAGCTTTTAAAGAACTTTTTTAGAAATGTTAGCTAACCAACACACAACTGTGTGGTTTGCTTTGAAAAGTATTCCAGACAAGACAGATTGTAAGATGTAACTTGTTTGTGTTGTAAAATGCTTCTGCGCCAGTCATTCATTCTGGTTATTCTCCACAATGATTTAGCATCTTTTTAATGCTTTTAGAGTTCATTCTTGTTTCAGTCATTCTGTCACTAACAGATAATAGTGTTTATATTCAAATTATTTTTTTAAGAAAGAAAATTATTGAGTTTCTTTAGCCAGCGAGTTTTCCAACATTCAGAACCCTGTATTGCCATGCCCAAATGGTGTCTTGTGTCAAATGTACTAGAATGAAAAACATACTATGAATAAGGAGTTCATTATTATTGTTGCCACTAAGATGAGTAACCTGAGGGACTCAACTGTATTGCCAGACAAGAAGAGATTTAAAGTGTTTTTTTAGTCAGTTAAAGCAACAAGACACAAGTATCTGGAAACATAGGTAGCTGTACAATGAAAGCATACTTTTTACCTTTTTTTTCCTCACTAAGTGAAAAGTCTGAAAGATTCAAATGATTTCTTTACACCTGTCTAAGCCACAGATTCTCAATACACTAAATATGGGTTTAGGATGCTTAATGATAGATAAGAAACACTGTAGCCACATGATATTAAATGCTCATCTCCTGTAAACTCACATTTCTAGTTCAAACATGTTAAAAACATTGAATACCTTAGCTTTATCCTGTCAGGCTTTCTGCCAGAGTAGATCTTGGCGGTCCATGCCATACTGAGTTTATGCTGGATCAGGTGTTGCGTACTCTCCTGGTGATTCCACATCGTGTTCTTTAATCTGGCAGATAGGCAGTACTGTTCTGTTTTGTGTCATCCCAAGCTTAGTGACAAGTCTGCTTTAATGACCAGGGTCTCCTGTTGTCCCCATTATGATAGTATCTGTCTAAATCATAAGTTTTGATGTATTTATTCTCCTGTCAACACTGTAAAGGAGAATATCTATTTGCTATCACACTGGCTTCCTCATGTTTTCTCTCTGGTCTAGTAGATGCAGGCCTTGAGCACTTCAGTGAGTAAAACCAGGAAATTTTGAGAGATTATGTTCTTAAGAGTATCAGGTGTTGGGCTAGGGCTCTATCAAAGCTGATCCAGTGACTGGGTTTTTCTTAAAGGTTTTAGGAAGCTAATTACTTATTTCTTTTTTGATAGTCACCAGAGGCTTCATTTTGTGTAATGACCAGAGTCATTCATGTAAAATATTATTCAGGACTCATACGAAACCCACTGAAGTCTTTGAGTGACTCTGGGGATTCACAGAGCTGGTCCTATGAGTGGTCCCCTATTTGCCACTTTGAGTGGCAGGTAACAAAGAAGTCCTACACCGAGCAGAAAAGCGGGCAGAGGCTGCTTGCAGCTGCTTTATTCACAATACGTGGTGCTGTGACCGGGGCTCTGCTCTCGAAGGAAGGCAAATGAAGCCGACACATTGTGATTTCCTCTCAAATCTGCTGGAAAAAAAAAATATTGGAAAAAGAAACTGTTAACGGCCAGAATTATCCGTCTTGATAAGTTGTCCTCATTCTGTCCTCCTCCAGAAGGAACTGAAAGCATTCCTGAGGTTGAAGTTTTGTTGCTGTTTCACTTATAAATAAAGCCTCCAAATGAATCAAAAGTGCTAAGTACTTAATAGGCATGAACAAGGCAAGTCCTTTGTCCTCAAGTGCTTACCAACAAACAAAGGAATGGAAGTTGGAGCACGGGAGCAGCACAGAGTGATTCTGTTGTCTGCAAGGAGCATTTTGCGCCACACAGTGCTGCGGTTCACTCAGTGTGACCTCTGAAAGAACACGAGTTTACTAAGAACAGTTGGGCTGAAACTTGAGTGATAATTTTAAGCAGGAGATGCTTTAAATCCACGAGTTTCCCATTCATATTTTATTTAGAGGATATGCAGGAAAAATAGATAAGGTGGTGGGAAAAAGAAGTATATTTATTAATCTGTTGCTGTGGAGAAATCCGAGGTTTCCAAAACCATGCATTGTGTGCATCTGTTCTGCACTACAAAAAGATTCTTGGACGTTTTAAATCAGGAAGTCTGAAGTATGACTTTCTCCAGTTATTATTCAGAAAGCAGTGTATTCTGATTTTTAGCTTCTAAAAAGTAAATACTCTTGTACATTTTGAGACTCAGCGAGTAGGAAATTGTAAAATAACCATTCATGGAAGAAGTAAAATAATGGATTTTTTTTTTCCCCCTGGTACTCATTGTTGTTCCAGAAGTGATGCACAGAGATTTTAATCTATTTCTTTACTGTCCCAGAAAGTTATCTGAAACTTGTATAGCCTTATTTTGTAATTAAATGTTTTAGAATTACTGCTATTTATATTTGCATGTGATTAACTTTTGAAGCACTGTCTACAGGGCTTTTTTGCTTTTAAACTAGCCTGGAGTCAATAAATAACCTTACAGACGTCAATTTAGTCAGCGGTAAAGAGGTAAATAGAAACTAATGACACTCATCAAGCCTGTGGCATGAATGATTTATTGGACACAATCAGTTAACACTTTTATAAAGTCAATGTAAGGGAAAGAAACAGGTTTCTTATTATGGTAAACTGTATTTGTACTGTCGGCATGTAGTGATTTATGACAATCCTGTGGCCAAGATTAGGATATTATAAATGGGGGAAAATGGATGGCTCATTAATTTTTTATACCCACAGGTAGAAGACATGCAGTGGGCTAATAGACAACACACTCATCCAGCATCTGTCTGCAGCCTGCCGTGTAAAGCTGGGGAAAGAAAGAAAACCGTGAAGGGAGTGCCCTGCTGCTGGCACTGCGAACGCTGTGAGGGATACCATTACCAGGTGGACGAATTCAACTGTGAACTGTGCCCCATTAATAAGAGACCAAATGCCAACCGTACAGATTGCCAGCTTATTCCTATAATCAAACTGGAGTGGCATTCTCCTTGGGCCATTGTGCCCGTCTTCATAGCTATTCTCGGTATTATTGCCACCACCTTTGTGATTGTGACATTTATCCGGCACAACGACACACCGATCGTCAGGGCCTCTGGACGGGAACTGAGTTATGTGCTCTTGACTGGGATTTTCCTCTGTTACTCCATTACTTTTTTAATGATCGCAACTCCTGATACGGTGGTCTGCTCATTTCGAAGGATCTTTCTAGGACTTGGCATGTGTTTCAGCTATGCTGCCTTGCTTACCAAAACAAACAGAATTCACAGAATATTTGAACAAGGTAAAAAATCTGTCACAGCTCCCAGATTTATTAGTCCAGCTTCCCAATTGGTGATCACTTTCAGCCTCATATCCATGCAGCTTATTGGAGTCTTCATCTGGTTTGCTATCGACCCACCACATACCATCGTAGACTATGGAGAGCAGAGGACACTTGAACCAGAAAATGCCAGGGGAGTTCTCAAATGTGACATTTCAGATCTTTCTCTCATTTGCTCCCTTGGATACAGTATTCTCTTGATGGTCACATGCACTGTTTATGCTATTAAAACAAGAGGGGTGCCAGAGACCTTCAATGAAGCAAAACCCATTGGATTTACTATGTACACAACCTGCATAATTTGGTTAGCATTTATTCCAATCTTTTTTGGTACAGCCCAATCAGCAGAGAAGGTGAGTGATGATAAGTTTACAAATCAAGTGCTATCCTTTTTTCATCTCCTAATATTTAGAGCATTGTAGTATTTTCACTCTTAGCAATCAGTAATTTGAAATGATAATTGCAAACAAAATCTCAGAATTCACACATACATGACTCAGAAGGTAGGTTTCCTTTAAACCAAGAAATTGAATGTGATTGTGGTGTAGCTGACAATAATACTGACATTTTCTCAATATATCCTTAAATGTCTGGTTTTTGTAATGCTTATTATTACTCTTCAGTGATGCTGCTTGTTACCTGAAGTGCTATAGATCTTTGATATCATCCATAAATACAATAGAAATGGTTGCACTGCAAAAGTCTAAGAAGATCGACTTCCATTTGTCAAAAATAATGAAGAAGAATGCCTGGGCAGAATGAAAACATACTTCTCTCTGGTTGGCATGAACAACTTAAAAAAATCCAACAATAGGAGTAATGAACGAAGATCAGATAAAGCACAATTCATTAATTATTATCTCAGAGCAAAAAGAAAACATTTTCCTGATCTTTTAATAAGAAATTAAAATGTTGCTGCTTGGATATGTGTTATTTTTCAATCATTTCACATATTTTCTGATACCAGTTATGATGAGCAGTACAGAAGATGTCAGACATTAAACTCTCCTTCTCTTAGCTATAATAGGAAAGGAGAGGTAAATGTCAACTATATGAGTTTTTATCCAGCTGCTAGTGGTGAAAATGGCAAGTTATGTAGAAAAGAGCAATAATAGCAACATCAGTCTTGAAAACTGCAAGTCTTTGAGATTTGGAAAACCTTAACAATAAGAAATTAATCAGTTTTTTACACCAGCTATTCCATCTTTTCTTTTGGCAGGCATGTTTTATAATATTTTAAAATATAGGTTTTAATTTAGTGAGAAAAGTCAACATGTATCCACTTAAAACTATACAATGGTTTGACATGCCTGGTTTAGAGATCACTCTTTTCTGCAGAATTAAAGAACAAGTCGATGTAGCTTGATAAAGTACTTGCTAATTGAAACAGAAGGATCGTATGGGAGGGAGAATGTGGCAGAAAAACATTTTCCTTACTGAAGGAATGGAAGCAAGCAGGCTTCCTGAATTGAATCAGGCTTGATTTCTCTGGACTTCTGAATTGAGCCAGGGAGAGAGTGAGAACCAGAGTAATGGCACATCCTAGATTTAAAAAAATAAACCCACAACTGTGCTGGATATCAGAAAATGTGCTTAGATTAACTGCATTTAAGTTGTCTTTTGTTTAAACTTAAGTTTGCAAAGTACTTTGTTGTATAAATGTGTGGTACTTTCGTATTTCAGCAGCTTGGGCCACTCAGTTTTATGGCAGATAACTGTAACAAAAGAAATTTACTTCTGAGTATCAAAACAGTGAAAAATCACTGTCTCCATTCTAATTTAAGTTTCCCAGAGACTCAAATTTAGTTGATAGAGCCATTAACAGTTTACAGGATGCCCTTCCCTCTTCCCCCTTCTTTCCCAAAAGAAAAGTAATTAGATGGAAAGAGACAAAAGGTACGCAGACCCAAATCAATAATCTCACTGCGAGTTTGAAGTTAAAAGAAAAAAAGTTTAACAATAAATAAAAGGTGAGGTAGGGAAGTTACAAAGATATAGAGAAGGGAAAACAAGACACAAAATATGTAAATATGCAACCAGATTTAATGGCAAGGGGTTCAGCTGCTTTGTGGGTGATGGCCACATGGTGAAACAAAGAGCAGCAGGAAGCAGGAATGGTGATTGCTGGTGAGCAGGAAAACAGTGGAGAGAAGAAGAAACAGCAAGTCCCCCTGCTTTTATGGATCTTAGGAAGGGGGAGTGGGCTAACCACCATCATCTGGTAGTGTTCAGACCCAGCCCTGGGGAGGGGTCAAGACCACCTGGGATCAGGTTCAAGATCACTCCCCCAGGAGGGTTAACCCTGTACAGTCACTTAGAAGGCAATTATGCAGTGAATTTTGCTTTACACCTTAGCTTGTAATAAAGGATGATTTGGTTTGACCCCTAAAGACAGGACTAACGAACACCTCTTTCGCATTTCTTCCATGAAACCCAAGACTGAACACAGAAATTACACTAAATCACACAGCTTGTAACAGTGAATTTCACTTGTTAGTTCTCTTTTTTCTAAATGATTTGTTATTCTTCAGATAATGACTTTCAGAAGGAAGAAAACCCTCTAATTATTATGCTAATACAGTTGCTCTGTATCTCAAATAATTTTTTTCACAGTGCTGCTCCTTTTTTTCTGCAAATGAAAACACATTTCCATACAAAGCCTTATGGATATCATGATAATAGTGTGCATATTCATACAACTAAATTGCTTGTCTGAATAGGAAAAAAAAGTAGTATATTAGTGCACACTTTGCCTGAATAGACTCAAAGTTGCTTGTAGGTTTCACAGTTAATGCTACTGCTAATTAATGCATATCACCAAAAGAAGCATTTAAAAAACAAACTATTATAGAGTATGTTATTTGAAATTCGGTGTTATGATCTTCTGCGAAGATGAAAGAAATGGAAAAGAAAACAAACACAGGTAGGTGATCCTCACTTTACAGTTGATTTTAGAATGCTAGTGTTTGCCATTTTTTTGGTTTTTTTTTGGTTATAGCTGGAGTTTATTCAGGGAAAATGATGCAATCAGCTTGGGAACTTGAAGTACTACTTAAAAGCCATTGCTCCTTTTTTGAAGTGTTGACAGTAGAAAAAAATAGCATCTCATTAATTACAAGTAAGGTGTATTTCCAACTAGAAATGCATTGAACTATTAGCTCCAGATACAATTCAATTTAAATACAGAGTAGTTAAAACTTCTCCAAAATTGAGGAAGTTCTGTTTTCCTAAACATTGGTAATGCTTACAGCAATATCAGAAGTCATGATATGTTCTTTTAAAAGAGAGGCTATATTTACTTAACTATTCCATGGGCAAGGAATATTGGGAAGTTTTTATTTTTTTAATCTCAGTGTCAAAATACTTCCACTGGCAAACAAAAAAGTAGCACCATTAATGCTAATAGCAGGTGCCTTGATCTAAAAGTCACATATTGTCATGGAAAAATTACCTTTACATTTAGTGGCCTTGAGATCAATTCCAAAAGTGTGAATTTGCTAAGAGATTCTGAATAGAAGCAGAGGAGTATAAGCCTGTAGAGTTGATACAAGTCCATAAATTGAGAGTTATTGTCTGTCAGACTTCAAATGTGTGTGATGAGGGGCATGTAAGTAAGCAAAGTACTTTTCTACAGACAGATGGTGAATCCTGCAGATACGTTCTTGCTGTGAAGCACAGGGCAGGAAGCTCTGCTTTCTCCACTGTTCATATGAGGACTGTTGGCTCTCTACCTGGTTAATATAGCTGAGTTGAGTGCCTGGATTTGCATGGTGTGACACATCCATAAGAGAAAACATGTTAAAAGCTAAGGTAACTTGAAAAGAGACAGTGGGAATGTGTTGATTTACAGTCCTGATATTTGTAACCTTTTTTAACAGTCCTTTATGACGGAAACTAATTCTACTTGTATATATTACCTTTTTACATGTAAGCTTGAAACTAATATAAAACTGAAGAAACTTTAATATAATATTCAAGAAGTTAAAAATAACATATATTTTTGGCCAGTTAACAAAAGGTTAAAATACCAATCCAAAATAACCTTGCAGAACCCAATCTTGATGGCTTTTATGAAACTCCATGCGTGTTGTGTGTGCTTAATCTCAAGCAGCAGAATATAAACCCTTGGTGCTATTAAACATACCATTTTAGATTGTCATTTCTACAGGTGCTTTGCAGAGAATGTTAAGAACATTTTCTGTGCCCTGGTGAGGCTGCATCTGGAATATTGTGTCCAGTTCTGGGCCTCTTGGTTCAAGGACAGGGAACTGTTTGAAAGAGCCCAGTGCAGAGCCACAGAACATCTGCCTTATACAGGGGAGGGAGCTGGGTCTCTTTAGCTTGGAGAGGACAGAAAAGTGACCTCATTAATGTTTATAAATATGTGAAGGCAGAGTGTTGGGAGGGTAGACACAGGCTTTTCTCAGTGATGTCCAATGACAGGACAAGGGGCAAAGGGTACAGGCTGTAGCATGGGAGATTCATCATGAACATAAGCAAAACCATTTTCCTGGTTCTGGCACACCTGGTAAGGGTGCCAAAACACTGGAACAGACTGTCC